>NW_028154222.1:7500-338014 GCF_964211835.1 Anser anser | reverse complement strand
GCCCCATTCTGTCTCTCTATTTGTGCATGCCTGTTTCTGTCCCTCTCTCTGTCACTGTGTGCCTGCTTGTGCCTCTTCTCTTTGTGTCTGTGCACACCTCTCTCTTCCTCTGCATCTTTTCTCACGCACCTCTCTCTGCCCGTCCTCATCTGCATCTGTGCATGCACCGCTTTCTCTTCCTCTGTGTGCTGGTCTCTCTTGCTCTCTCTGTCTGTGCCTGTGCACCTCTCTTTTGCTGAAACTGTACATGCACTTTTGTTTTTTTTCCCCACACTCTGCATCTGTATGCATGCACCTCTCTCTTTACCTCCCTTTGTACTTGCCTCTGTGTGTGTCTGCGCACCTCAGTCTCTTCCTCTGCGTCCATGTGTGCGTGTATCTGTGTTTATCCCTGTCTCTCTCTCAGCATCTGCGGACGTGCGTCTCACTTCCTCTGTAAACACAAGCATGCATGGGTACTGCCTGTCTTCCCCTCTGTGCACACAACTCCCCGTGGCTCTCTTGTCCATGCTCATCATTCTATGCCTCTCCACGCCTCCCCGCTGCTCTCTCTTTCTGCCATGCATGCCCTTTCTTGCTCTCTCTTGCCAGCCCCCTTCTGCTCCCTCTCTCTTGCGCACACCGCTTCTGTATCACCCTCCCGTGACTGCACTGAATGAGAGAGTCTCTCACTCTTGCTCTTTCTCAGCTCCTCCCACACCCTTTCCTCAACCCTCTCTGTCTCTTCCTCGCAAGAGTTCTCACCTCCCTTCTCCCTTTCTCATCCATACTTGCCCTCTTTTCCTTGTCTCTTGCTCTCCCTCCTCTGCTCCTGCTCTCCCCCCCTCACCCCTTACTTATCTCCCTCTTGCTTTCACCCCTTTCTTTGCTCTTCCCTCTCCCTCTCCCTCTCCCTCTCCCTCTCCCTCTCCCTCTCCCTCTCCCTCTCCCTCTCCCTCTCCCTCTCCCTCTCCCTCTCCCTCTCCCTCTCCCTCTCCCTCTCCCTCTCCCTCTCCCTCTCCCTCTCCCTCTCCCTCCTAGTGATCTTGGGTTTTCCTTTTCATGTTTTCTTCCTCTCATTCTCTTTTTCTCATGTTTTCTCTTGCTCCCTCTGTCTCCCTTTGTGACATGGTCTGAAAAAATCAGCCTGTAAAATGAAAACTTTTCAATAAACTTCTGAAAAGATTTTCTATAATTACAATGGTTGCTTATTTTTTGTACTAGATATCAATGTACATTCTAGTTTTACATAAAAATAATGATTTTTTTTTTCAGAATATAACATAAAGTGGAGACTTGGTTGACAGGTCCTCTTATTGTAATATTGGTTGGGGAATAGATTCTGTTTCTTTGGTATTGAATAACTATGGATTAAGGCAATAGATTTGAAAGCCTGAAGGACCTTTAACATATACTCTAACCTTATGTATAACATGCATTATAGAACGTTGCTCGATAATCTTTATGCAATACCCTTAACTTATAGTCGAAACTATAATGATTTTTATTTAGTCTTGGTTTTTATATAAACTGATGAACTGTCTTTTAATATTTCCAAAAGTACCTCCTACATGTTTTATAGAATGCTATGTTCCATTGTACCTGCATATTTATTATATATTTCAGCGGATCATTTGAGGTAAATTAGTATTTAGATCATCTGGGCGTAAAGATCAATTTGGGGTCATCAACACAGTAAATGAGGTTGGAAGTGGGGCAGTGAAGTTTAATGTTTAAAAACTGTGTCTAATAAACATCCTTGTTTACATAAGAGAACTGATGCTTATTGTCCTGGTTTCAGTTAGGACAGAGTTAATTTTCCTCCTAGTAGCTGGGTAGGGTGCTATGTTTTGGATTAGGATGAGAAGAGGGCTGATAACATGCTGATGTTTTAATTGTTGCAGAGCAGTGCTTACACCAAGCCAAGGACTTTTCAGCTTCTCGCTCTGTCCTGCCAGCGAGCAGGCTAGGGGCGCAGCAGGGGCTGGGAGGGGACAGACCCAGGACAGCTGACCCAATCTGGCCAAAGGGGTATTCCATACCATCTGACGTCATGCTAAACAATATATAGGGGTGGCTGGCTGGGGTGGGGGGGCCGGCTGCTCGGGGATAGGCTGGGCATCGGTCAACGGGTGGTGAGCAATTGCATTATGCATCACTTGTTTCGTACACATTATTATTATTAATACTATTATTATTATTATTATTTTCCTGTCTTAATAAACTGTCTTTATCTCAACTCACAGGCTTCACTTTCCCGTTTCTCTCCCCCACCCCAGAGAGGGAGGGGGGAGGGTGAGTGAACGGCTGTGTGGTGTTTAGCTGCCAGCCGGGTTAAACCACAACACTTATTTTTAAAGAGCCCATTTTGAGTTGTACTTTTAATGGTCAGAAACATAAAAGGAATGCCTGATTAAAAAGCAGTTGAAAGAATGCAAATTTGGGGTCTCGTTTCTGTATGTGTAGACCTGGAAGTGAAACTGAGTACTTCCATGAAGTCCCTACCAACACCTTGACTCCTGAGTTAAAACTTGAGTCATCCACAATATCTTTTGGATATGTAACTTCAGAAAGGAGAGAGGGTCTGCTTTTATTGGAAACTCCAGCTCTGGGTGGTGCCTTCATGAGTAAGAGGAAAGAATAGTCCTCTCAAAGCACGGAATTGAGCAGAATTTTTAAGGTTAGTTATAATTTCAGGCAATAGAGTTGTTTTAGGGCACAATCTGACATCTAAGAGTCCTTCAGTTCCAACTAGTGCTTAAAATAGTTCATGCTTGTTTTCTTGGTATGTGTCTATAAAAGTAATATATGGGAAGAATAGAAGCTACTATGGTAAGTAAACCTACTTCCCCCTTGGGAGTCTACGCCTGATAATGCAGAGTGAACACCCCCAACTCCTATTGACTTCATCTGAAGTAAAAGGCTTTTTGTATCTTAAAAGTGTAGCTGGTAGCAACACAGTTTTAGACCCTGTCCTCTACTAGAGTCACTGTTCATTGAGTTTCTGAATGAATTATTGTTTGGGTTGTATTTGAAAGCCGGGGTAAGTGGTCTGCTTTCTTTTAATAATCTCCTTAATAAACAAAGAATGTTCTATAGGAATTTTCACAGTAGATGTAAAAACGTTAATTTTCTTTCAGATGCTTCAGGCATGCTCAGTCCAACATCTACCAGTACCGTATGCAGCATTCCCGCCTCTGATTTCTAATGATCCATTCCTTTTGCATCCTTCTCACCTCTCTCCGCATCACCCATCTCATCTGACACCTCCAGGGCAATTTGTTCCCTTCCAAGCACAGCAGCCACGTTTGGTAAGTAATGCTTCTTATCTCCTCTCCTAAAAGAACTGGGTCTTGATCAGCAAATGATGCTCTTTTCCTTCTAATCAATAGCATTCTGGTTGAGAGAACAAATGGACCTGATTTAAAATAATAGGGTTTTGTAACAGTGCTACTTGAGCAAGACTTGTTTTGAAATTCATTTTGATTCTCTTAAGATTTCCTCAGCTGTTGTCCACTCAGTTTCCCTGGAGGCCTGTACTCCTGTCTGACGTAAGTTTGCTTCATGTACTACTCCTGCAAGTGGTGTTCTTCCAGGAAGTTAAAGAAAATATAGAGAAGACTGAAATGTAGTACAGCAGTAGTGTCAGAGAAAAAACTTTGTAGGGAACCCAGAAAGCACAAGGCATTATTCCTACTGCATGCTTTTATCACGTTATTCACAGTCGATCTAAAGTGACCATTATAACACCAACCAACCCAACCCAAGCCGCCACCACCACCACCACCACCCCCGCCCTGAACACCAGTGAGAAAAGTATTACTTAAACCTTAGACCTAGCAGTGGTCTATCTGGAACCCTTTTTTTTCTCCCCTACTTATGCAAGTTATTGACTCTTTTCACTTAACGAAACTTGGCTGAAAAGCTAATGGCTCCATAATAGAGCATATGCAAACATAGGAGGAGATGCTATTTTGGACATGAGGGAAAAAATGACATTTTGTAATTTCTGCTTACTGATCTTCTGCCAGAGGTTACCTACACCCTTCTGCCTGTTTCTTCAGAGCTCTAGCAATATTTCATTAATATATAATTACAAAATAACTTCAGTATTAACAAATACTCCTCAGACTGATCAGTAACAAATGCTGCGTGTCAAATTTCATGTGCTGGCACTACTGTAATAATTTCATTATAGTCACTGGGGGAACAGTTCTGCATAGTCTCTGGCAATCAGGATAAGTCTTTCCCCCAGAAAATGTCAGAGCTTCTTTCTTAACTTATATTGCTGATTTAACTTAAGGACCAGACTTCCTTTTTTAACTTTCAGCTTGATTTTTTGCTGTCAAATCTTACTAGAAGAATTATTGCCTTAAAAATGCTGACTATGTAGTTTGTTCAGCAGAATGGGGAAACAATTTTCCTTTTCCTTTGCTTCCACAAGATGACTTTTATATCTGAATGTTTTAAAGCACGTTGAATTCAGTACCAGGAAAAGGTGAATAAGTGAAATAGTAGAGTTTAGTTTTTTGTGAAAAATGATCGCCTCTCACCGAAGCGATCAGCTCCGGGCGGGTACATTCTGCAGCAAAGCGGGGGATCACGATGTACAGGGGCCTTTCCTGAACCGGGGAAGCCCCAGAGGAGCGCAGAGACCCGACAGGGGCCGGCAGCTTGTGCGAGAGCGTCTGACAAGAGGCGTGGGCAGAGCCAGCAGTAACGACGCCCCCCCCCCGCGCTCCCGTATAAGCAGCCTCAGCCTCTACGGAGCGCGGCAAACAGGGCATGGCGCAGCAGTTAGCGCAGCAAATAGTGCGGGAGGGCGCACAGGGGGGCGCCCCTTCGAGGGGGGCTGTTCCACTGGCCGAGTGGGAGGTGTCGGTACACTTTGACCCCCATACCCGGATCTGTACGGGCCAAGGGCACAGCTAACAAAGGCAGCAAACAGACGCAGCAGTGTGGTGGTTTTACTCGGGTGGGTGGCCAGGCTCCACCACAACCGCTCTCTCACTCCCCCTCCTCAAAGAGGAACGGGGAGAAAATACGATGAACAGGGCTCAAGGGTTGAGATAAGGACGAGGAGATCACACAGTAATTATTGTGACGGGCAAAACAGACTCAGCATAGGGAGATAGTAAGATTTATTACCTATTACTAACAAGCTGGAGAAGTGAGAAACAAAGGAAAGAAACTGAAAGCACCTTCCCCCCCATCCACCCTCTTCCACCTCCTCCCCCCGAGCGGTGCAGGGGAACGGGGGAACGGGGGTTATGGTCAGTCTATAGCGCTTCTTCGCCGCCGCTCCTTCTCAGTCACTCTCGTCCCCTGTGCTGTGGGGTCCCTCCCACGGGATGCAGTCCTTGCTGAACTGATCCTGCGTGGGCTTCCCACAGGCAGCAGCTCTTCAAGAACTGCTCCAGATATGGGTCCGTACCACGGGGTCCATCCCTCAGGAGCAAACTGCTCCAACCTGGATCCCCCACAGGTGGCAGCTTCTGCCAGGTCACCTGCTCCTGCGTGGTCTCCTCTCCACGGGCTACAGGTCCGGCCCGGAATCTGCTCTGGCAGGGGTCTTCCACAGGCCGCAGCCTCCGTCGGTGCAGGTCCACCTGCTCCACCGTGGTCTCCTCCACAGGCTGCAGCGTGGAACCCTACTCCACCGTGGTACTCCATGGGCTGCAGGGGGACAGCCTGCTTCACCATGGTCCTCACCACAGGCCGCAGGGGACTTCTGCATACCTTCTACGTAGCATGGGAAATAAACAGGATGAACTGGAGATCTGTGTGAGGTCGCAAAGCTATGATCTCATTGCAATTACAGAAACGTGGTGGGATAACTCACATGACTGGAATGCTGTCATGGAGGGCTCTGTGCTTTTTTGGAAAGACAGGCCGGGAAGGTGAGGTGGTGGAGTTGCACTTTATGTGAGGGAGCAACTGGAATGCATCGAGCTCTGCCTAGAGGTGGATGAAGAGCCAGTTGAGAGCTTATGGGTAAGGATTAAAGGGCAGGCTACCATGGCTGATACTGTTGTGGGAGCTTGCTACAGGCTGCCTGATCAGGAAGAGGAGATAGATGAAGCCTTCTACAGACAGCTGGAAGTAGCCTCACAATCACAGGCCTTGGTTCTCATGGGGGACTTCAACCACTCTGATATCTGCTGGAAAGACCGTACAGCTAGGCACAAACAGTCCAGGAGGTTCCTGCAGAGCACTGATGATAACTTTTTGATGCAGGTAGTCAAGGAGACAACGAGGAGAGGTGTGCTGCTGCTGGACCTTGTGCTTACAAACAGAGAAGGGCTGGTTGGAGATCTGAAGGTTGGGGGCAGCCTTGGCTGCAGTGACTATGAGATGGTGGAGTTCAGGATCTTGCAAGGAGGAAGCAGGGCAAGAAGTAGGATCGCAACCCTGGACTTCGGGAAAGCAAACTTTGGCCTCTTCAAGGACCTACTTGGAGGAATCCCATGGGTCAGGGCCCTAGAAGGAAAGGAGGTCCAAGAGAGCTGCTCAGTATTCAAGCATCACTTCCTCCAAGCTCAAGATCTATGTATTCCTATGGGCAAAAAGGCAAGCAAAGGGGGCAGGAGACCTGCTTGGATGAGCAAGGAGCTCCTAGAAGGATTCAAATGGAAGAAGGAAGTATACGGAATGTGGAAAAGGGGACAGGCCACTTGGAAAGAATATAGGGACATTGTCAAAGGATGTAGGGATGTGACAAGGAAGGCCAAGGCCCATTTGGAATTAAATCTGACAAGGGATGTCAAGGAAAAGAAGGGCTTTTTCAAATATAGCAATAGCAGAAGGAAGACTAAGGAATGTGAGCCCACTGCTTAATGAGGTGGGTGCCCTGTTGACAAAGGATACAGAGAAGGCAGAATTACTGAATGCCTTCTTTGCCTCAGTCTTCACTGCTAAGACCAGCCCTCAGGAATCTCTGACACTAGCAACAAGGGAGGAACAGCAAAAAGGGGTTTGTGGTGTGTGTGTGTATCAGCACACAACAGTCACTTTCTGCCGCACCTTTTTCACACCTTTCCTCTGCTCCAGTGTGGGTTTTTCCATGGGCTGCAGTCCTACCAGGAAAATCTGCCCTGGCATGGATTCTCCACAGGCAGCAGTTCCTTCAGGAAATATCGATCTGTTCCAATATGGGTCCTCCATGGGTTGTAGGGAATATTTGCCCTGGTTCCATGGAGCACCTCCTCTCTCTCCTTGTCTACCCTTGGTGTTACCTCTGCTGATTTTCACTCTTTTTTGTTCCCTCCTACTCTCCCTCCATCCAGATTTTTTTTCCCTTTTCTTAAATTGGTTTTCACAGAGGCTTCACTGATTGGCTCAGCTTTGGTGAATTGCCAAGCCAGCTAGAACTGGCTGTGTCTGGCACAGGGCAGCTCCTGACCTCTTCCCACAGACTATCCCTGCAGCCACCACCACCACTAGCAAAACCTTGCCACATATACCCAATAAAACTCCACTAAAATTTCCACAACTCCTCATAACATATAATTAGATTGTGTTTTTTTGGTATTAAAAAAAATCAATAGAACAAACCTTGTGTTTCTTTTAGCCACTTCAGAGGATCGACAATGAAGTGGAACTGTTTGGAGAACATCTTCCTATACGAAGCTTTACCTACCCTCCATCAACTCATCCACCAACATTGACTTCCTCGGCTCCTTTCCAATTCTTATCCCATGATCCTTTACACCAAGAAGTTTCATTTGGAGTTGTAAGTATTGCTTTTTTGTGCTACATTTTCAGGCATGCTGATTTCAAGTTATTGATCTTTGCTCTAAGCTATAGCCATTTTATTAAGAAATGGTATTTTTGTAATTAAGTACTGGCTGCAGCTGTGGAAAGTCAGGGTGGTCGATTTTTAAGTTAGACTTACTTTACATATCCTGAAGCCTCAAACTTGGAAGAATGAAAACATGCTAACAAAATCTAAATGAAAACAAAATGTAGTACTGGAGTACTACAATGGTGAACTGTCCACTGAAGGAGAAGATCTGGTTCAAGACCATCTAAGGAATGTGAAGGTGCACAAGTCTATGGGACCTGATGTGATGTGGTGGTAGTTTTACCCAGCTGGGCAGCTGAGCTTCACCAGAACCGCTCTCTCACTCCCCTTCCTCAAAGGAAAAGGCAGAGAAAATATGATGAGAAGAGCTCAAGGGCTGAGATAAGGACAGGGAGATCACTCAAAAATTATCATCACAGGCTAAACAGACTCAGCGTAGGGAGATTAAAGAAATTTATTACCTATTACTAACAAGCTAGAAAAGTGAGAAACAAAGGAAAGAAACTAAAAACACCTCCCCCCATCCACCCTCTTCCACCTCCTCCCCCCGAGTGGCACAAGGGAACAGGAAATGGGGGTTGTGGTCAGTCCGTAACACTTCGTCTCCACGGTTCTTTCATGGTCACTCTCTTCCCCTGCTCCAACGTGGGGTCACTCCCATGGGATGCAGTCCTCCCCAAACTGATCCGGCGTGGGCTTCCCACTGGCAGCAGATTTTCAAGACTGCTCCAAATATGGGTCCATACCATGGGGTCCATCTGTCAGAAGCACACTGCTCCAACATGAGTCCCCCGTGGGCAGCAGCTCCTGCCAGGTCACCTGCTCCTGCGTGGTCTCCTCTCCACGGGCTACAGGTCCGGCCTGGAGCCTGATCCAGCAGGGGTTCTCCACAGGCTGGAGCCTCCTTAAGGGCAGATCTACCTGCTCCACTGTGGGCTCCTCCACAGGCTGCAGTGTGGAAATCTGCTCCACTGTGGTACACCGTGGGCTGCAGGGGGACAACCTGCTCCACCACGGTCCTCTCCACAGGCCACAGGACAACTTCTAGTCTGGCACCTCCTCCCTCTCCTTCTTCAATGATCTTGGTGTCTGCTGGGCTGTTTCTCACTCCTCTCTCCCCCAGCTGCTGTGGAGCAGCAGTTTTTTCCCCTTTCTTAAGGATGCTCTCACAGAGGTGCAAACAACATCGCTTATTGGCTCGGCTCTGGTCAGCAGTGGGGTCCTTACCTAACATGGGGCAGTTTCTAGATTCTTCTCACAGAGGCCACCCCTGCAGCCCCCCTGCTACCTTGCTACGTAAACACAGTAGAGCAATCCCAAGAACAAATACAGACTGGACAGAGAATGGGTTGAGAGCAGCCTTGAGGAGAAGGACCTGGGAGTACTGGTGGATGGAAAGCTCAACATGAGCTGGCAATGTGCGCTTGCAGCCCAGAAAGCTAACCGTGTCCTGGGCTGCATCAAAAGAAGTGTGGCCAGCAGGTCTAGGGAGGTGATTCTCCCTCTCTAGTCTGCTCTCGTGAGACCCCATCTGGAGTACTGTGTTCAGCTCTGGGGCCCCCAGCACAAGAAGGACATAGATGTATTAGAATGAGTCCAGAGGAGGGCCACGAAGATGATCAAGGGGTTGGAGCACCTCTCCTATGAGGAGAGGCTGAGGGAATTGGGGTTGTTCAGCCTGGAGAAGAGAAGGCTCCAGGGAGACCTTATAGCAGCCTTCCAGGGGGCCTACAGGAAAGCTGTGAAGGGACTCTTTGTCAGGAAGTGTAGTGATAGGACAAGGGGGAATGGCTTTAATTACAAAAGTGTTGGATTAGACATTAGGAAGAAATTCTTTACTCTGAGGGTGGTGAGGCACTGGAACAGGTTTCCCAGAGAAGTTGTGGATGCCCCCTCCCTGGAAGTGTTTGAGGCCACGTTGGGTGGGGCTTTGAGCAACCTGGTCTAGTGGGAGGTGTCCCTGCCAATGATCTAGATGATGGTTGTGGGTTCAACCCAAATCATTCTATGATTCTATGAATCTTTGATCAATCCTTTTTCGTAAAAGTAAATGCATCAAGGCCTCTGAATATCATTTCAGTAGTGGTGCATGAATTTTGGTTCTAAAAGTAAGCTTTTTTTTTCACTATTAAATAAATATTAAAAATACAATTTATATCTGTGTTACAATTCTTCATATGCCTCCATTTTAGCAGGCTGAGTTCTTATGTAAGTAAATTGAAGAGCTTTGCATGAAAATCAAAACATAGGAAAGTGGTGTCTCTTATGGAAAGAATGTGTTGAAACTTGAATGTCTATTTAGACGCTATTTAGATACACAACTCGTATTCTTTAAAATATTGAAAGGCTACAACCCCTTCTCCTGAAAGTAACTGAGCACAGCTCTGAATATGATTTATTTATTTATTCATTTCATACCTTGCTCTTTATTTAACATGAAGGTTTTGCTGTGGAGCATTCTGGCAGCACCCCCGTTGTGGTTTAACAGTGATGGGTAGCTGAGAACCGTCTTGCTGCTCTCTTACTCCCCCCCTCAGAAGGATATGGGGAAAAAATATGATAAAAAGTGCTCAAGAGTTGAGATAAGGACAGGGAGATCACTCACCAATTACCGTCACAGGGAAAACAGACTCAACATAGGGGAGATTAATGTAATTTATTGCCAATTAACAAGGAACTGGAGCAGTGAGAATTAAAAGCAAACTAAAAATACCTTCCCCACCATCCACCCTCTTCTACCTCCTCCCCCTGAGCGACACAGGGAAATGGGGGTTACGGTTATTCCATAACGCTTTGTTTCTGCTGTTCCTTCATCCTCACTCTCTTCCCCAGCTCCAGAGTGGGGCACCATGGACTGCAGGGAGACAGCCTGCTCCATCATGGTCTTCTCCATGGGCTGCATGGGAACTTTTGCTTCCTCCCCCTTCTTCTTCAGTGACCTTGGTGTCTGTAGAATTATTTCTCTCAACATTTTCTCACTCTTCTCTCCCAGCTGCTGTTGTGCAGCAGTTTTTTTCCCTTTCTTAAATACGCTATCATGGAGGCGAAAACAGCATTGGCCAGTGGTGGGTCCCTTTTGGATCTGGCTGGAACTGGCTCCTCTGGACTGTTCTCACAGAGACCACCCCTACAGCTACCAAGACCTTGCTAGATAAACCCAATCGTTGCTAAGTAAACTCAATACCGCCCCCAATGGATATTTGGCTTATACCAACAACAACAACAAAATGCTGTATATATGTTGTTTAAAAAACCTCATTCCTACACAACCAGTTACACAAGCCTGTACATAGCACCAGGTTGAAAGTCCTGGGCTCTTGATTTGCAACATGGTCATCAATTCAAGTCCTGTCTGTCCAAACCAGGCTACATATAAGCTAAGCCTTATAAAATGCTTATTAGTTAGCTTGCAAGTTTTTCTGATGAGCATTGTTACATTTTTTTCCTGCAGGATGGCATAATTGTATATTACTGATGAGATTTTCTGGTCAAAACAATTTTTCAGAGAGGCTGATGTGTTTTGGCTTGGATTTGTCTGGATTTTTTTTGGATAATGCCTTATTTAAAATGCATTTCAACATTCACATTTCATTTAATTTCATTATTAAATAAGACAAGAAAATATTGAAGTTTTTCTCCCTTTTTACAGCCTTACACACCTTTTATGCCTCGAAGACTCACAGGACGCAGTAGATACCAATCACAGCAAACAATACCACCACATCCATACCATTCCAGCCTATTACCATATATGCTGTAAGTCCAAAGTACATTATACTTGTAGACTACTAAATAACTCTGTAAGCTAGCTGATCCCCTTAATGTTTTTTTTTTTTTTAATGTTTGGGCTCTTTCACAGAGTATAGACTGTTTAGCCAAACCCAAGGAGGAAGAAAACTTGTAGTTATATTTGAATTTTTCAGTCTATTTGAACAGCATACACATCTGAGCAAGTTAAAAATAAGTATAAGTGAAGAGTTTAAAGATAGTATAGTCTTGGGTTCTAATATGTTTCTTCTTTCTGTTGAAATCTCCTTAAAGATGTTCAATGTAGAGTGGTTACACTTGATTCTTGGCTGATCGCTATGGGTTATGCCCATATTTACATCCTAAAGCCTATTTATGTAGGATAAAGATCTAACAGTGCTTACAAAGAAAAACAAAATAAAAACAAACAAGCAAACAAAAAACACCAAGCAAATAAATTTATTCTTAAATAATTGCTAAAACTTAATGAGGGGAACCTTCTGGGTGTGGGTGTTTTGTTTTGTTTTTTCCTTCTGAGTGACTAATCTGTTACAGCTTTTGAACGTCTGCACCTGATTAATGATTTCTGGAAAAGAAGGGATGGGAGAAGTAACATTAAGGGATTATCAGTAACCTTTTAAAGTAGATCCCATCTCCTGTAGTTTAGATGTGTGACATAGGATTTATTGCTCTCTGTAGGTTTGGTTTTTGAAATGAATACAACATGTTTGGAAAATGAGGATTTATTTTAAAGGTGGCATTGACAGGGAGATAATCCAACTTTGTCATTTGTTGTTTTGCAACAACATCTATAGTGTCTGAGTCCACAGTTTGACTTGCATCAAAATAGCACCAGGATCTATGATTCAGTGAAGTTGTTAAATGTTGCATTGTGCATTCTGACAAAGCCTGCTCTGATATTATAGATACTCGCCTGTCTATTCAAGGACAGTGTATCACAATCATTCATGATTAATTAGATGACATTTATAGTGCTGTGGATATTTTATTTCTATGGATGCTCATTAAACTTTGACCCATATTATTATCTTGGAATAAAGATGCTTTTTTTAACAAAGGAAAAAAAAAACAGAAAAATTACTCTCTTTTGCCTTTGTATCTGAAGAGGTTATTCTCTGACCAAATCCATGTTATTTGGGAATTGTATGCTTGGTTCTACTGTCAATGTGGAAGTTGGCCCAGCAGCATAATGTAATTATCTTCATTATGTGTATTAGAGTGCTTGAATACTTTTGTATCAGGGAGCTAGCTGAAACTGGGTTATCTTTTTTATACTCTATTTAAATGAGTCAAATATAAAACAAGAAACTCTGTTCAATATTAATATTAACTCTGTGATGCAGGCTATCAAGAGATTAGTTTCTATAATAACACTGAGCCTTATTGGAAGTATGAGTTGTCATTGCAATAAACATGCAATTTAAAAATATAATACAAGTATCAAAAAGTGGAATAATTAGCTTTCTTTTTACTCCTTTACTTTGAATTTTAATTCTTAATCGCAAGTTTAATATTGTTACTGATTCTTAGAATTTGATGATTTAAGAAGGATCAATAACATAATTCTACCTCTGCCATATGTGTGCATGCTTTCCTTCAGCAAGTTGAGTCTTACTGTTTGTTCTTCTGGCAGATCAGTGCTTCCAGTGTCACCTGCAGTTGGACCAGCTTTCAGTTTTGAGTTGGATGTGGAAGATGGAGAAGTGGAAAACTACGAGGTTGGTGTGTGAAGTAAAAATTCACGAGAAACAGAGATTAACTAAGTACATGAAGTTAAATGGCCTTTTGCTTTTCAAAGACTAACCCAGGATTAAATAAATGTAATTTTTATGGAGACAGAATCTAGAAACATAGAATCATAGAATATCCTGAGTTGGAAGGGACCCACAAGAATCATTGAATCCAACTCCTGGCTCCACACAGGACTACCTAAAAATTAAACTGTATGTCTGAGAGCATAGTCCAAACACTTCTTGAACTCCATCAGTCTTGCTGCTGTGACAACTTCCCTGGGGAGTCTGTTCCAGTGCCCAAAACATTCTTTTCATACTAGTTTCCAACACTAGATGTTAGAAATACTATGACTTTGTATCTATTGTCTTTCCACAGAATCTATTATTTCAGATTAGCAAAGGTAAAACTCCTCAACTTTCCATTCTAGATGCAACTCTTCTTTTTGCATTTTACTTGATTTTTAAATATCGAGCATAAATATCCTATTCTTTTGAATATATTATAACAGTGCTTTTTACGTGCCTTGCTAACTTTACAGATTAGTATTAACATTATAGGATGAATTCAGCTAAATGTGATGTTGACAAGAATCTCTTAATACACATTTTCTTTTGACAATAAGGAGAGTACAGCAGGTGGCATATTTTGAAATAAAATATCAGTGGTGTCAGAAAACTGAGGGCTGATCCCAACTCTTTTTCTTGCTGCTTCTCAGGCTGTTGGATTCCCATCGTATTCTGTTCAGAAAGCCTCAGCTGCCACCTACCCCTCCTCATATCTCTCTTTTGCCTTGCTTCTTCTCAAAGTTGTATATTTATGCAGTTGCATAGCATTTACAATATAATGACAAGCTCTCCTATCATAATTCTTGTGCTAGTTAAAAGAAGCATTATCTGGTAGCTGACATGTTGGGTTCCAGGGCTATTTGAGTTCTGTCTGTGATCTGTACTCTTTGCATCTTTCATCAAATATCTTATGTGTTTCAGTTCTCTATTAAATTGATAGTGATGCTTTTCTGGAGCCCCTCATGAGGGAGCAGAAATTATTTACATGAGGAGCACTTAGGTACAGTTTTCTACCTGTACAAATTAGTACAAAATTTAATCAGAAAGTGTCTCCTTTTCCATTTGATGTCATGCCCTTGTTTCCAAAGGTTCGACATAAATTCTTCATATCTCAGTTCAGCTAGCCCAAGAAGTGGAATGGGAGTCAAAAGTTGTCCCTTTTAACTCTTGGCTTCACACATAGATCTAGGCTCATTGCATATTCCTAGAAAGCAAGTTTGGTGACATTTTCTTCTGATTACTCACACTACTGGAGTTGGGGTGGTGGTGGGGTTCCCTTACAAAGCAAAACATGTATCAAGCTGTGAATGCAGCTGCAGTTGTATAATGGATGTTTGAAAATCCCAAAGATACTATCGTATGCAGTTCAGAACGATTTATCAATGATCAAACTTTAAAAGACATATTTCCATAGGGCTTGCAGTTGCAGAGAGAGAGAAGACTAAATATCTCCTGATGGAGAGTTGGATTGTGCTACCTGGTGGGATACTGACAAGGCAGAAGAAATCAATCCTGGTAGAGCTGGAGCTTGTTTGAGCAATGAATGATAAAAAGGCCAATTTCCTTGGGTTTTAGGCACTGCTGAATTTGGCAGAACGTCTAGGAGAAGCCAAACCTCGAGGACTGACAAAGGCAGACATAGAACAGCTTCCATCTTACAGGTTCAATCCAAACAACCACCAATCGGAGCAGACGTTGTAAGTACACCTATCTCAAATTTGCATACTTTACATGACTGTGTTTCCATTACTTTAGCCTGCAGCCTCAACTGGATAAATACTGTAACACAAGCACTCCAAAAGCACACAAATAAAAATGATAAATTATCTTAAACCATTTTTCAAATCAGATATTGTTTTTCTTGGCTTTAAAATTCTGTACAGTCTCACTTAAATTAGATGTTCACTTTTAGTTAATCGGTATTTTTTAAAAGTCTTCCAAATTTTTATTTGCCATACTAGGTATTAAAAGGGAATCATCAACATGGAATTCAACCTATATTGAAATATTTTCCAAGTGCTAAAATTTCAAGTTCTCCTGGAAGAGCTTTTGAGAGTATTTGAGGTTAACAGTTATATTCTCTTATTTTTAGGATTAATTCTGTTTAAAAGATCTACATAAAGAGAAATGAGCTATAGGTGTGAGGCACTGAAAGTGATATAGAGAGCTGTCAAATGTTTGAAATTAAACAAGATAACAGATCTGTTAAAATTATCTGTTAAGTTATCTGTTAAACAGTAAAGTAATCTGTTAAGTCATCTGTTAAACAAGTTAACAGATAACAAGTTGATAATGTCCCTGGGGAAGAAATGTATTAATAAAATACGTACAACTGAATATAGATGAAATTTAAGGGAAACATTTTTCATACTAAAAATGTGAGGGAGATTTGGGGATGTTCAGCCTGAAGAAGAGAAGGCTCCAGGGTGACCTTATTGCATCTTTTCAGTACTTAAAGGGGGCTTATAAAAAGATGAACTACTTTTTGCTCAGTCAGACAATGAAAGGACAAGGGGGGATGGTTTTCAACTAAAAGACGGGAGATTTAGATTAGATGTTAGGAAGAAATTCTTCACTCAGAGGCTGGTGAGGCACAAATTGCCCAGAGAAGTTGTGGATGCCCAATCCCTGAAGGTGTTCAAGACCAGGTTGGACGAGGCCTTGGGCCAACCTGATCTAGTGGGTGGCATCCCTGCCCATTGCACGGGGAGGTTGGAACTGGATTATCTTTAAAGTCCTTTCTAACCCAAGCCTTTCTATGATTCTATGATTCGACCAACCTCGTAGCCTTCTATGATGGCATCACCAGCTGGGTAGATGGGGGGGAGAGCAGTGGATGTCATCTACCTTGACATTAGCAAGGCTTTTGATACTGTCTCCCATGACATCCTGCTAGCAAAGCTGAGAAAGTGTGGGATAGAGGAGTGGACAGTAAGGTGGGTTGAGAACTGGCTGACTGGCCCAGCTCAGAGGGTGGTGATCGGTGGCGCAGAGTCCGGCTGGAGACCTGTGACTAGCAGTGTTCCCCAGGGGTTGGTGCTGGGTCCGGTCTTGTTCAACATCTTCATCGACGACCTTGATGAGGGAATAGTGTCCACCCTCAGCAAGCATGCCAATGATACAAAGCTGGGAGGAGTGGCCGACACGCCAGAAGGCTGTGCTGCCATTCAGCAAGACCTGGACAGGCTGGAGAGATGGGCAGGAAGAAACCAAATGAGGTTTAATAAGAGCAAGTGCAGAGTCCTGCACCTGGGAAGGAACAACCGGATGTATCAGGACAGGCTGGGGGACGACCTGCTGGAGAGGAGCTCTGCGGAGAAGGACCTGGGGGTCCTGGTGGACGATAGGTTGACCATGAGCCAGCACTGTGCCCTGGTGGCCAAGAAGGCCAATGGGATCCTGGCGTGCATAAAAAAGGAGTGTAGCCAGCAGGCCAAGGGAGGTGATCCTCCCCCTCTACTCTGCCCTAGTGTGGTGGTTTTACTCGGGTGGGCGGCCGAGCTCCACCACAACCGCTCTCTCACTCCCCCTCCTCAAAGAGGAACGGGGAGAAAATACGATGAACAGGGCTCAAGGGTTGAGATAAGGACAGGGAGATTGCACAGTAATCGTTGCGACAGGCAAAACAGACTCAGCGTAGGGAGATAGTAAGATTTATTGCCTATTACTAACAAGCTGGAGAAGTGAGAAACAAAGGAAAGAAACTGAAAGCACCTTCCCCCCCATCCACCCTCTTCCACCTCCTCCCCCCGAGTGGCGCAGGGGAACGGGGGAATGGGGGTTATGGTCAGTCTGTAGCGCTTCTTCGCCGCCACTCCTTCTCAGTCACTCTCGTCCCCTGTGCTGTGGGGTCCCTCCCACGGGATGCAGTCCTTGCTGAACTGATCCTGCGTGGGCTTCCCACAGGCAGCAGCTCTTCAAGAACTGCTCCAGATATGGGTCCGTACCACGGGGTCCATCCCTCAGGAGCAAACTGCTCCAACCTGGATCCCCCACAGGTGGCAGCTTCTGCCAGGTCACCTGCTCCTGTGTGGTCTCCTCTCCACGGGCTACAGGTCCGGCCCGGAATCTGCTCTGGCAGGGGTCTTCCACAGGCCGCAGCCTCCGTCGATGCAGGTCCACCTGCTCCACCGTGGTCTCTTCCATAGGCTACAGCGTGGAACCCTACTCCACCATGGTACTCCATGGGCTGCAGGGGGACAGCCTGCTTCACCATGGTCCTCACCACAGGCCGCAGGGGACTTCTGCTCCGGCGCCTGGAGCACCTCTCCCCCTCCTTCTTCACTGACCTTGGCGCCTGCAAGGCTGTTCCTCACTCCTCTCACTCTCCCAGCTGCTGTGTGTGGCGCAGTGTTTTTTTTCCCTGTCTTAAATATGCTCTCACAGAGGCACAAAACAACATCACTTATTGGCTCAGCTCTGGTCAGCAGTGGGGCCCTTACCTAACATGGGGTAACTTCCAGATTCTTCTCACAGAAGCCACCCCTATGGCCCCCTGCTACCAAAACCTTGCCACGTAAACCCACTACACCTGGTCAGGCCTCACCTGGAGTACTGTGTCCAGTTCTGGGCTCCCCGGTACAAAAAAGACAGGGATCTCCTGGAAAGAGTACAGCGGAGGGCCACAAAGATGATACGGGGCCTGGAGCACCTCCCCTATGAGCAAAGACTGAGAGACCTGGGTCTGTTCAGCCTTGAGAAAAGAAGACTGAGAGGGGATCTTATCAATGTTTACAAATATCTTAAGTGTGGGAGACAGAGGGATTAGGCCAACCTCTTTTCAGTGGTTTGTGGGGACAGGACAAGGGGCAATGGCCACAAAATGGATCACAGGAAGTTCTGCACCAACACGCGAAAGAACTTCTTCATGGTGAGGGTGACGGAGCACTGGAACAGTCTGCCCGGGGAGGTTGTTGAGTCTCCTTCTCTGGAGATATTTAAGGCCCGTCTGGATGCCTACCTGGGCAACCTGCTCTAGGGAACCTGCTTTGGCAGGGGGGTTGGACCCAATGATCTCTCGAGGTCCCTTCCAACCCCTACAATTCTGTGATTCTGTGATTCTATGATTCTGTGATTTATTCAATTATGGCTTTGAAAAATACTCAGAACAGGTTTTCTGTTGTTTTTTATTTTTATTATGTTAATATAGCTAAAATTAAACTCAAAACTGAAACGTTTATATTATTTTATATTATATTATATTAACTCCAATATTTGAATTATGGTAATACAATATATTTGCTACTAGGGCCAGTGAACTCTTGTGGGTATGAGACTGAGCCCATAACTGCTTTGGGATTTGAACCCATGGTGAACAAAACAAAAAGTAATTCTCATTTTACACTGGTATCCAAGAGCTATACCCACAAAAGTTTGCTTGCTGTAGATAATCCAGTGGTTTAAAAAAAAACAAAAAACTTTTGCAGACACACCTTATAAGTTATAGAATCATAGAATCATAGAGTCATAGAATGGTATGGGTTGAAGGGACCTCAAAGATCATCTAGTTCTAACCCCCCTGCCATCGGCAGGGACACCTCCCACTAGACCAGGTTGCTCAAAGCCCCACCCAACGTGGCCTCAAACACTTCCAGGGAGGGGGCATCCACAACTTCTCTGGGAAACCTGTTCCAGTGCCTCACCACCCTCAGAGTAAAGAATTTCTTCCTAATGTCTAATCCAACACTTTTGTAATTAAAGCCATTCCCCCTTGTCCTATCACTACACTTCCTGACAAAGAGTCCCTTCACAGCTTTCCTGTAGGCCCCCTGGAAGGCTGCTATAAGGTCTCCCTGGAGCCTTCTCTTCTCCAGGCTGAACAACCCCAATTCCCTCAGCCTCTCCTCATAGGAGAGGTGCTCCAGCCCCTTGATCATCTTCGTGGCCCTCCTCTGGACTCATTCTAATACATCTATGTCCTTCTTGTGCTGGGGGCCCCAGAGCTGAACACAGTACTCCAGATGGGGTCTCACGAGAGCAGACTAGAGAGGGAGAATCACCTCCCTAGACCTGCTGGCCACACTTCTTTTGATGCAGCCCAGGACACGGTTAGCTTTCTGGGCTGCAAGCGCACATTGCCAGCTCATGTTGAGCTTTCCATCCACCAGTACTCCCAGGTCCTTCTCCTCAAGGCTGCTCTCAACCCATTCTCTGTCCAGTCTGTATTTGTGCTTAGGATTGCCCTGGCCCAGATGCAGGATCTCATACTTGGCCTTATTGAAGTTCTTGAAATTCACATGGGCCCACCTCTCAAGCCTGTCAAGGTCTCTCTGCATGGCATGCCTTCCCTCCAGCATGTCAGCTGCATGACACAGCTTGGTGTCATCAGCAAACTCGCTGAGGGTGCACTCTCCATGCATGTACTCACTATCCATG
The DNA here is from genome assembly GCF_964211835.1 of Anser anser. Classification (NCBI taxonomy): domain Eukaryota; kingdom Metazoa; phylum Chordata; class Aves; order Anseriformes; family Anatidae; genus Anser; species Anser anser. The sequence continues at coordinate 318,289 of NW_028154222.1, read as the reverse complement.
TCACCAACAAAGATGTTAAACAGTGCCAGTCCCAGTTCTGACCCCTGAGGAACACTACTCGTTGATGATATCCACTTGGACCTTGAATAATTGACCGCAACTCTTTGAGTGCGACCATCCAGACAATTCCTTATCCACCAAGTGGTCCATCTATCACATCCATGTCTCTCCAATTTAGAGACAAGGATATCATGGGGGATAGTGCCAAATGCTTTGCACAAGTCCAGGTAGATGATGTCTGTTGCTCTTCCCCTACTCACCAATGCTGTAACCCCACTATAGAAGGCCATCAGATTTGTCAGTCATGATCTGTCCTTAGTGAAGCCATGTTGGCTGTCACCATTCACCTCCTTATTTTCCATGTGCCTTAGCGTTGTTTCCAGGAGGATCTGCTCCATAATCTTGCCAGGCACAGAGGTGAGACTGACTGGCCTGTAGTTTCCCAGGTCTTCCTTTTTTTCCCTTTTTAAAATGGGGGTTGTTTCCCCTCTTCCAGTCAGTGGAAACTTCACCGGACTACCACAACTTCTCAAATATGATCAATAGTGGCTTAGCAAAGTTGCCTATAGAATTTAAGTTATTGTTATGAAATCGGAAAGTTTAAAGATATTTGCTTTATTTTTTTTAGGTGCGTAGTGTGTATGTGTGACTTTGAGTCGAGGCAGCTACTTAGAGTCTTACCCTGTAACCACGAGTTTCATGCCAAGTGTGTTGATAAATGGCTTAAGGTAAATGAAATAAAATCTGTGTTGGATGCAATTTATAATGTCCTAGTTTGCAGTTTCTGTTTTGCTTTAATTTTATGCTGCATTTCACATCTTGTTTCTCATTTTTAATATTTAGGCTCCATAGTAACAAAAAAGTGCAGAAGCTGAATTTATCTTCTTTTTGCTGTCTCCTTACACTATAGAAATATTATTTTTAGTGATTAACAAAAGATATTTATTTCTAATAATATTTGGAATAGGGTCATTTTTAAAGGAATTTGAGAATGATCTTCACTGGTAGAAAGCACTCCTATCAGAATCCGTCCCATCACTGTGAATTTCAGTTCTTGGGGCAAGTAAAAAAATAACTGTTTTAATATGTATCATGAATGATTGAGAGTACTTACAGAAGGAAATATCATACACATTTCAGAAAAAAAAGTAAATCCTAAGTATAATTTAGGGTGCACATCTTAGTTTTGATGGCTTTATAGCCAAGAAGCTTGGCTTTATAGCCAAGGTTTTGATAAACTTTTAATGACACTGTAAATCCTTTTCTTCTAAATGCGGTTCAGTTCAGCTAGAAATTTTCTATTTAATATTTCTTATTATAATTTCAGTTTGTTGTGCAGCTCTGTGTTCTTATGTTACAGAAAGTTAGTGTGCCTGAAGTTGAGAGCATACACATTGCAGCATACGATGCATTATTATTATGTGTACCTTAATCATCTTTGCACCAGTTATTTTAAGACGCAAAGGGGAATTAATTTCATGAAAAAAACAAGAACAATTAGTCAAACAGGGGTTCAGAAATTATGTGCAGCCTCCATCCTGGATATTTTCAGGACCTAACTGGAGAAAGCCCTAAATAACCTGGTCTGACCTTACAGCTGACCCTGCTTTGAGCAGGAGGTTCTTTCCAATCTGAATTATTTCATGAATTGGTGCATTCTGAACAAGTTTTTCACTGAAGGTCTAAACTTAAATCTTTTACACAAGGCAAGCTTTGAAGCTGTTTAGTCAGGCTGTGTGTTAATAAAAACCCTCCTCTTCCCCCTCCCCTCAGCTCAGCTTTCTAGCTTTGGCCAAGCCTGCATGGTAGACTTCTGCTCTTCTACTTGGATAATGGGGTAGTGAGAGCCTAAAAAGCTGTAATTCATGACAAATAGAGCTAGTAAGACTAGTATACCCTAATATAGGACACTTTTCCACCTTTGTCTTGCTTCTGTGGTGGCGGTGGGTTTCTCTGCCCACTGTATATTTCTTTTTAATAGCATAACTTTGGGTTTACAAACCTATCAGGTCATTTTCACATATTCTAAAGTAATGCAAAAAGGGCACACACAGGGTTTATCTTTTTTATTGTCCCCTTTGGGTACTCTTGATCACTGAGAGTGGCAATTTCATTTTGTTTCTGTGTTGCAGACACAGTTACCTTAACAAGTGTATTTGTCAGTACATTAAACTTTATTTCTGGTTTTACAGGCAAATCGTACCTGCCCAATTTGTAGAGCTGATGCTTCAGAAGTGCATCATGATTCAGAATGACTAATCTAAGAGTACAAATCTACTTTGGGTGTTCCTAGTCATGTGCATGTATGAACTGTCCATTGAACTTACCCATGTAGCTTCCAGCATTCCCTTTACAAAAAGAGTCAATGGACCTTTCTTTGCACTGTGCAACTTAATCGATTATAAAGGTTATAGTTAGTCTTCACAACTGTGGGATTGCTATACTAACCATTTGATTGGAACTCCAAAGACTTTTTTTTAGCTTAACTTTGTTTGTGCACTAACTTTTCCTGTTTTTTGTGTGATCATTCTGAGTGACGCTGCAAGAGTACAGTGGACATGATCTTTTAGCATGTGCTTTTATAAGAAGTGGTAGCTCCAAACAACATATCAATCTACTTTCAGATACTGTGAATGGGCACGAATGGTGTGTGTCTGTGTGTTTGTTTGAGTGGATGTGTGGAGTGTGCTTCTGACTGGGTGTGCTTGTGTTTGAAAACATATATACCAACATGTACTAAGAGTGTATGTATGTATTGTTATTTATGCTGCAATGTATGATCTTATGTTATTTAAACAGTATTAGTACTGTATACTGGTTTCTTTCCTCGTGCTTGGAGTCGCACACTGAATGCAGAGGGTGCTGCAATTATAGACATTTAATATTTCATTCCCAATGCACTTAATGGCATAAAAAGACTTTTAACTTGCTATTGAGATGTTATGTTTCCCCTTTATTGGAGGGTTTTAAGTGTACCTCTAAAGAGAGTTTGTATACAATTAAAATAATTTGTAAGAGGTTATGATTTTATTCCTGTGAACAAAATGAACAAAATAAAATTGTTAAAGTTTTCTCAGAGAAGTAGAACTTTCTATTTTTGTGCATCAAAAGAGTTGGTGGTCATTTACTGCTAAAATACTGTTGTCTTAAAGTGCTGCTTCTTAGCCTTCTGTATTTTCTGATAGGCTTGGCATGAAAAAATTTCCCATATTTCCTTTTCTGTCAAGTCTCCAGAGTGTTCCACTGTAGGAGAAGAGCAAATTGGTACACCATCCAGAACAAATAATACTGTGAAATGGGAGGTAACCTTCTTTGACTGCCTTACAAATAATGTTTTCAGTTGTGTAGTTGAATATGTTGACTTCTTTAACATCTCAGGCTGTTAGGAACTTAGATGTTTCAGTGAAATAACTGGGTCTAAACATACCATAGTTAATCAAGGGATGCAATTTTTGCCATCAAAATGTTTACTCCTAAATTTAGTGACAGTACCTTGGTTATAATAGCACAAGTGACACAACTACCAATGTTGCTATAACTTGCTGCTGGTCTGAGCTTTGTTTGTTCTTTGTCATTTCTGATACTTTTCTATGCTGCTATGTTTGAGTATCAGTTATATTTTCAAGCAAGGTTATTTTTTTCTATGCTGCTTGCCCTTCTTTGAAGGCATTGCCTTAAGGGGGTGTAGCCGATTAACCATTATGGGTCCGGTCTGATTCAGGATACTGAACTATCACGGTCACAGATTCATCAATAACGTATTAACCAATATGGGTCCGGTCAGATTCAGAATACTGAACTATCATGGTCACGGATTCACCAACAACGTAACACACCCTCACTCTAGTCTCGTTCAGTGAGAACTATCACGGCTAGGATCAATGCGATTAAGTGCAATTATGATGTAAAAGCAGCAGCCATAGTGAGACCAGATATAACCTCCACTCCTACTAGAATATACTTTTTTCCACCCGATGGTCGCAATGGGCCAATATAATCAATCTGCCAGGAGTGCCACAACGTTTTCCTGTCCCAAATGTGCAAGGGGGGTGCCTTACCCGGATGGTCTTTGTTAAGCTGCAAACGACATTGGGAACAGGCAGTCACCACCTGTTCACACAGTTTAACTGATATAGGCTATCCTCGGGCTATACCTTCCTGGTACAAATCAGCCCGTCCGATGTGGCTGCGCTTAACATGTAACCATTCGAGTAAACGTTCCCATTCTTGGTTATCATTGGTGACATCAATTTTTCGCAACCATGTGAGGCTGTCCACATGCTGATTAAATTGAGCAGCTATGGAGTTTGATCGTGTCCTTTCACCCATCCTAGATGTAGCGTTCACTGTTTTCCTATCTCTAACAGTTGTTTCCAACTGTTCAGTTTGTTCAACTTTCAGTTTGCCAGACTGGAACTCTGTTCACCTGCCAATCACTAACTGTCCAGTGGCCTATCCACTCGGTGGCTCCTTTAAAAACAGCATATGAGTCAGTAGGGGTAGCACCGTGGGTGCTAGGGGTAGCACATATGGGTAGCACCGTGTTGTGCGGCTAATAGAACTGCTCTAAGTTCCCCTACCTGTGCACTGCCTTCACCTGTTTCAATCAGTTTTTCTCCTGTTGCTACTTCCAATGCCACAGCTTTGTATTTCCACTTATTGTTCTCCCTATGGGACGAGGCATCTGTAAACCACACTCCTGGAGGTGCCTCCTGAATTGGGGATGGTTTAGTCGGTGTAGACTGGAACAAGAGGGTACTATCTATGTCCTTTTGTAGTTTAGATATTTTAGTACTACCCTCGGTGACAGATTGGCATAATTTCATTAATACCTTCCAGATAGGCATACCATTTACAAACCGTCGGTTTCTGAGCAATGCCAGCAGGTGGTGTTGTTCCTTTACGGACTATGTCCAGGAGAAGGAAAGGTCCCTGAACGATCACATTTTGCTTTCTCCTTATCTGTTCTGCCCGTTTTACTGCTCGCACTAGGGACAATAAACCCTTCTCAAGATCCGAATATCTCCTTTCGGCGTCACTAAAAGAGTGGGAGGTAAACTCTAGTGGTCTTTCTGGTACCTCTGGCCCCCTTTGCCATAGGTTACAATGAGAGCCATGTTCACTGAACCCCCATTCCACGTAAATAGGGTCAGTCGGGTGTATGGGACCAAGCTGCTGGAACAACCTCAGTTCCTTTATTAACAATTCTAATGCACTGGTATGTTGTTCAGTCCATTCCCATGATTATACAAAGGGCGCACAATAATAGCAAAGCCTGGGATGTGTTTGCGCCAATAACTTAAAGCTCCCAGTCCTTGTTGTAATTCCTTTATGCTAGAAGGCCTTTGTCCATGTTCTATTTTTTCCAGAGTGTCCTGAGGAATAGAAGCAGCTCCATTTGATTCGTGGAAGAAATCTATAACTCAAAGCAAATAAGTTATAAAGTAGGTATGTGGTTTATTTCGGCGCTGGGCACATGTGGGATAGCTCCCAAAGGCATGCGCGCCCTAATGCGGCAACTTGCTTTGGTTATATGCAGTAAAAAGTTACATATGCATGAAGTTTCCCAATACACCTATACATATTCATAACCTATCCCTGCTTTGTATTAAAATTAGCTCCAAGAAGTCATTTCCATAAACTCCTCCCATCTGCGCCTGCACAGTGCCTTCTGGTGGTGGTCATGGGGGGGGGGGGTGTCGTGGGGATGAAGGCTGATAACTCCTCTTCATCACCACTAGTTGACCCCCTGCCTTTGTACAGACTCAGCTGCTCCTTGGCTCTTGTCCAAACCACAAGGTCGGTCTCAGATGGTTTTTGAGACAGGTTCCCCATATTTGTCAGGAAACATCCTCTGTGAGGGGCCCCGAGACTCCTTGTTTCGGTTAATTTGCACAGTAGTAAGCAAAGACACTCAGCAATATCTATTTTAAAACGATTAAGCAAGCCCCCATTCTTCTATCCCTGGCTTCACATTAACCCACCAGACCCCCAGGAATTTAACTTCCTGTGCAGGCCCCTGACATTTTGAATCAGGGATTTTTAATCCTAAATCAAGCAGCGTCCTCCAGATGCTTTCCATTGTGTCTCTTACACTTTCCTGTCTCTTTCCCCCATCAGGATATCAGCAATGTACTGATATATTATACTATCAGGTGAAACAGGAATCTCTGCTAAGATTTTAGCCAAAGTATTGTGGGCAATCGTGGGAGAATGCTTGTATCCTTGTGGAAGCCTGTTAAAAGTATACTGGATTCCTCTCCATGTGAAAGCAAACTGTGCTTTGTCCTGTTCAAGGAGAGGCATCATAAAAAACATATCTCTAACATCCAAAGCAGTCATCCAGGGATGGGCAGCGCCTTGTATCAATGTCACTATTTCTGCTATGTTTGGGACCGCGGCAGTTAAAGGCGCAGTGTTAGCATTTAACTGTCTGTAATCCACGGTAAAACGCCATTGCCCAGTCGGTTTCTTTACCAGCCACACTGGCGAATTATAAGGTGAATGGGTCCTTTTAATAATACCTTTCTTCCAATTCTGTTACCACCCTGTCAATTCCCATAAGTGCTGCTGCTGGCAATGGATATTGCCGAACATCAGTAATTTTAGAGGGGGGTAAGGGTATGGATGTTTGTAACAGATTTAGTTTCACTGTGTCCAAATCCCTTTCATGCGTTGCAAAACTCCACACAGTCCCATCTGGGAGTTTCCACATACGCCCACGCAGTATGTCAAATCCTAAAATATTAGTATATGCAGCACCAACTAATACTTCTGCCCTGGTTAATTTTTGTTCTTCTGGCAGCCAGAGTGAAATTTTTGCGATGGGGCATTGTTTTTCCACACCATCGATTCCTGTGAATTTAACCCTGCGTCGACCAGGTGTTATGCCCGGGGTTTGTGCTGTCTCGTGTAATTACCAACGTTTGGGCCCCGGTATCAATGAGGAAATTTACCACTATTTTTCAGGGTCCAACGGGAATGGCAATAATAGGGTTGGAGTGTTCATTAGAGATCAATTGAATTGCTAATACCCGCCAAGCAGAGTGGCTCACTGCCCTCCCCAGGAATAGGAGTTTTTTTGCTGAGCTTCTGCCTCGTCAATTGGGCTCGGTGCAGAAGTTGTAGTTTCCTTATGGGTTGGGGGTTTTCTGGTTAGGCAATTCTCCCCAGCTGTAATATTTTTCTTACCCAGAGATCGGACTAATGTACGGAGGTCCTCCATAGAGGCACCATGCAAAATTGGACAGGGTGCACCCAAAGCTAAGGCCTTACACCACAACTCAGCCCGTTCTTTATTAAGTTTGAACCTCTCTTTGAAGTTGGGGCATCTGGAATTTTGAGTGTGGATTTGTCGGGCTCGCCAAGAGTGATCTTGGGACTTAATACTGGATGAACTAATCCAGCCCATTCAGTGTCCGTACTTATCTATGTCTTGTATAAATTCACTTCAGGTGGGAATGGGGGAGTTCGGACTTCGCCTACGGCCACAATCACCATCCCTACGAGCAGCTAGTATGCGATCCTGGGTATTTGCTACAAACATCTTAAGACAATCAGGGAGTCCTCGAATGAGAGGGGTTAATCGAGCTGGGTCAATAGGAGCTAACATCGGGGATTTCCTGAATTCATCTCTTTCATATATCGCCTGAATGCAGGCTGCTTTCTGTACTGCCACAGCCAGGTCAGAATAGCTTGTGGCTCTAGTTTCCAGTGGTTCTTCTCTCTCCTGGGGATCTATACCACCTGCCCAGTATGCCGCCCATGCAGTTATAAAGTAATTATGATCTCCTGGTGTGGTAGTTAAAAACACTCCAGGTCCCCAAAAGTCTCTAGCCTCTTCCTCCCTCAACATAATTCGATCTCATCCTTCAAGAGAAACTCGCCACACATACTCAACTTCCGATTCTCCTGACCTTGAGAACTTCTTTTAATCAACTCTGCTGGTGACCATGGGATTGTTCGCACAGTAGTGCAGATTTCAACAGTGGTCTCAGTTTTAACCAAAGATCTCAAGGAAATCGATTGAGGTTCAGAATCAGTAGTCTCTTTGACCTCATCATCACTGTCAAACCAAATATCACCATCCCAGTTTTCAGGGTCTGCACTACGCGTTAATCTACGAACCTGCTTAACTGGAGCAGAAGGCTGTATTCTATTTAACAGTTGATTAAACCTTTCCAGTAATTGTTTAGGATGATTATTCTCATTCACAAGTTTATCATTCTCATTCAAAAGTTTATCCACTCTGATTCCTAATGTTTTTCCTGTCTCCTTTTCAAAGACCAATGATGACTTCAACACCTCATTTTCCAATTTTAAAGCTGTATATTTGACATCAGAAATCAGTTTGGGAGCAGGAGTTTCCTTAGCTTCTTGCTCAGCACAAGACAAACAGGCACATGATACTGCACAGATTACACCTTTATCTTTTCTGACTTCAATCTTTTGAGCAGCTTGACACTGCTTAATGCTTTTTACCACTTTCTCTTGATTTTTCCAAAATTTTTGGGCACACTCTTTCCCCACCTGGGAAGGGACACATTTGCATTTTTGCAGCAGTTTATCCATAGCAATCCTGCCAACTAGGCCAATTTCTCTGTCGCGTTAAGGGGGTGTAGCCAATTAACTGTTACGGGTCGGATTCAGGATACCGAACTATCACAGTCACAGATTCACCAATAACGTATTAACCGATATGGGTCTGGTCGGATTCAGAGTACTGAACTCTCATGGTCACGGATTCACCAACAATGTAACGCCCTCACTCTAGTTGCATTCACTGAGAACTATCATGGCTAGGAACAATGTGATTAAGTGCAATTTATTACAGCAACAGGTACACAGGTTTTTTGGATTGCCAGCGATAATTTACTGTCTGCAAAAGGAAGCTAGCATGCATGAAATACACAGGTGCACAGCCTGGAAATTAATGCATTAAAAAGGCACAAAGACTCTATAGAGATTTCTAAGTTTCCGCGGAGACACCCAGTATAATCAAGTGTTCAGATCTAACCAAAGGTGTCCCAATGGGGGGGGGGGAAGAGAGGCTCAGCCCGTTGACTGATCCCAGGAGTCAGGAGGTCCTCGTGATGGTATGTTCCCTCATGATGGTATGTTCCCTAACGATGGTATCTTCCCTGACATCCCCTCTCTCTTAAGCCAATTTATATCATTTTCTATCTTTTAGAGCTTGGAGCTTGAGTGACTCTAGTCAAGCATATCTTGGATATGATTGGTGCAAAGTTTTCCCGTCTCTGTTTAAAGGTATAGGCGCCGAGAAATTCAGAGCGCGTGCTCAGTGAGGGGTGGTCGCACCTTGGAGGCGGATAGCTTTTGGGATGGAGGTGTGTTTTGGTATTATAATGATATTATAATGAGCAAAAGTACACTAGAGTACAGCATTTTGTCAAAAACATGACAGGTCTTTGGCTCGGGGTAGCAAATGTGCAGCTTATTGGTCTCGGTGTGCACAAGAACGATCGAGTCCCCATCTTGTCACAGAGCCTAACCGTGGTGTCTCCACTCCACTCTACACTCTGTACTGTTCCTTAGAGTCAGCACACCAGGTTCCCCTAGTGCGATAGCATCTAAGGTTGGAAGCCTAGGGACCGCTCAGGTAATGCAGCTACACTCCACTCTGAAAGCCTCTTCAATGCTGTACATTTTCTTTAAAATGTGAATATTAGTTTTATTTTTCTAGTTACCTTAGGCAATTACTCCACAGGGGGAGAGAATTGGACAAAAGGTAAAACTCGTGGGTTGAGATAAAGAACATTTAATAGGACAGAAAAGGAAGGGAAAATAATAAGAAGAATAAGAATACACAAAACAAGTGATGCACAACTCAATTGCTCACCACCCGCTGACCGATGCCCAGCCAGTTCCCAAGCAGTGGCAGCCCCCTGGACAACTCCCCCCAGTTTTATTTTTCAGCATAACATTATATGGTATGGAATATTCCTTTGGCCACTTCTGGTCAGCTGTCCTGGTTCTGTCCCCTCCCAGCTTCTTGTGCACCCTCCTCGCTGGCAGGGCAGTACAAGAAGCTGAAAAGTCCCTGATTTAGTGTAAGCACTGCTTAGCAACAACTAAGACATCAGTGTATTATCAGCATTATTCTCATCCTAAACCCAAAACACAGCACCATACCAGCTACTAGGAAGAAAATTAACTCTATCCCAGCCGAAACCAGGAAAGTTAATTAATATCAAAACTTATGGGTTTTGTTAGAATCGTATTTTGTCAAGCATTTTCTTTAAAATGTCACTCTATTTTGTCATTTAACATATTTAAAATGTACTATAAATATCTGTAGGGAAAGCATTTGCAAGCTTGATAATTTTTCTCAAAACTTGTGCTATGAATTACTACTAATGCTTTGTACTGTAATGAATTTTTATTTTTAATCTCTGTACCCAATTTTGGAGAGAGTTGTTCAGTAATAAATATATGATTCATACTTGCACGTTTTTGTCCAGTTCCTTCTTCCTAGAAAGGGATGCAGTCCTTGCCTTGAGTATTCTCCATATTTCTGTATTTCTTTACACAACTCTAGATGGAAGGGTAATATGGTTGGGCATAAGCAATCCAGGAGATTTCTGGAGTGTGTTCATGACAGTTTCTTGATGCAGGTGACTGATGAGCTGACTGGGGAAATGCACGGTGAAAGGACAAGAAGCAACAGGCCAAGTTGCAAAGTAGGAAATTCTGATTAGATGTAAGGAAATTTGTTGTTGTTGTTTTGTTTGTTTGTTTGTTTGTTTTCCCATGAATGTGGTCAGATATAGAAACATGGGCTATGACTGGGTTTTGAGTATCTCTAAATATGGAGATTCCACACTTGACAAGGTCCTAAGCATCCTCATCTAGTGGATCAGCTGATCTGCTTTGAACAGGGGGTTGTCTATCACTTCAGAAAGGAGAGACAGGGAAGAAAGAGAGGGGGTGTTGCCCTCTACATTAGGGAAGGGAGTGATTGTGAAGAGATGCCTCTGAGAAACAGCCACAGACAGGTTGAGAGCTTGTGGGTGAAAGTTAAGGACCCCACCAATCAAGGACAGCTTGTGGTTGGGGTCTACTACAGGCCGCCTGATCAAGGGGAGCCTGTGGATGAGGCATTCTTGCTTCAACTACAAGAAGCGTCACACTCACACACTCTCATCTTGATGGGGGAACCTCAACCACACAGATGTCTGCTGGGAAAACTGCACAGCAGGCTGTAAGCAATCCAGGAGATGCCTAGAGTGCATTGCGGATAACTTCCTGGTCCAGGTATTAGACAAACCAACCAGAGGAGAAGCATTACTGGACCTGGTGCTCACCAATGAGGAAGAGCTCATTTAAGAGTTCAAGACTGGAGGTAGTCTGGGCTGCAGTGATCACACCCTAGTTGAGTTTGTGATCTCGAGGGATACGGGCCTGGCAAAGAGCAAAGTCAGGACCCTGAACTTCCGAAGAGCGAACTTCCAGCTATTTAAAGAACTAGTAGGTAAGATCACCTTGAACACCATCCTTAAGGGACAAAGGAGCTGAGCAAAGCTGGCAGCTCTTTAAGGATGTTTTCCTTAGGGCACAAGAACTGTCCACCCCCCACCCTGCATAAGAAAGTGGGCAGGGAGGGTAGACAACCAGGATGGCTGCTAGTCAAACTGAGGTACAAGAACGAAATGCACAGGCAGTGGAAGCAGGGGCATGTGGCCTGGGAAGAGTACAGACTGGTGAGCCTCACCTCTGTGCCTGGGAAGACCATGGAACAGATCATGCTGGAAGCAATATCAAGGCAGATGCAAGCCAAGGAGGTGATCCGAGACAGCTAGCATGGCTTCACCAAGGGCAACTCATGCCTGACCTCCCACAATACGACAGGACCCATCAGTGAACAGGGCATATTGCTTCTCATTTTCTGGTAGCTTGTTGTACAGTGGGGCTTCTTCAGCACGAACCACCTCCTCCTCTGATGATATCCCAAAGTATTTGCCTTCTGGCCAGTCCATAATCACCTCCAAGATTCCTGGGCGACTGGGGTTTCCTATTCGAGCCCGCTGAGTAATCAGTGCAACCCACTTGCTCCATGTAGCATCAGTTGCATGATGTGTAAAGGGGGTCCTTCCTTTAAAAATCCGGACCAGTACCAGCAATCAGAGTACCAGGAGGAGCTGCGCTTCAGTACCGACCACTTCTGAGGCAGATCGAACTCCCTCATATGCTGTCAATATCTCTTTTTCAGTTGTTGTATACCAGGCCTCAGATCCTCTGCATCCCCGACTCCAAAACCCCAGGGGTCGACCTTGAGTTTCCCCAGGCTCTTTCTGCCAGAGGCTCCAGGTGGGACCATTCTCCCCGGCTGCGGTGTAGAGCACATTCTTTACATCTGGTCCTGTTCGGACTGGCCCGAGGGCTACTGCATGAACTATCACACGTTTAATCTGTTCAAAGGCTTCTCGTTGCTCAGGGCCCCATTTGAGATCATTCTTCTTACAGGTTACTTGATACAGAGGGTTTACAATCAGACTGTAATTTGGAATGTGCATTCTCCAAAAACCCACGACACCTAGGAAAAATTATGTTTCTTTTTTGCTAGTTGGTGGAGACATAGCTGTTATCTTGTTGATCACATCCATTGGGATTTGACGACGTCCATCTTGCCATTTTATTCCTAAAAACTGGATCTCTCGTGCAGGTCCTTTACTCTGTTTTACGGCAAAACCAGCCTTCAGAAGGATTTGGACTATTTTCTTCCCTTTCTCAAAAACTTCCTCTGCTGTGTCACCCCACACAATGATGTCATCGATGTACTGCAGGTGTTCAGGAGCTTCCCCCTGCTCCAGCGCAGACTGGATCAGTCCATGGCAAATGGTAGGGCTGTGTTTCCACCCCTGGGGCAGTTGATTTCATGTGTATTGGACATCCCTCCAAGTGAAAGCAAACTGTGGCCTGCACTCTGCTGATAAAGGGATGCAGAAAAATGCATTAGTGATATCACTTGTGGCATACCACTTGGCTGCCTTTGATTCCAGTTCATATTGGAGTTCTAGCATGTCCAGTACTGCAGCACTCAGTGGTGGCATGACTTCGTTCAGGCCACGATACTCCACCGTTAGTCTCCACTCACCATTAGACTTTCGCACTGGCCATATGGGACTATTAAGAGGTGAATGAGTCTTGCTGATCACTCCTTGGCTCTCCAGTTGACGAATTAGCTTATGGATGGGAATCAGGGAGTCTCGGTTGATGCGATATTGCCGCCGGTGCACAGTTGTGGTAGCGACTGGCACCTGCTGTTCTTCGACCCTCAGCAACCCCACAACAGAAGGGTCCTCCGAGAGACCCTGCAAGGTAGACAACTGTTTAATGTCCTCTGCCTCTTAGGCAGCTATGCCAAAAGCCCAGCGGAACCCTTTTGGGTCCTTGAAGTACCCTCTCTTGAGGTAGTCTATGCCAAGGATGCACGGAGCATCCCGCCCAGTCACAATAGGGTGCTTTTGCCACTCATTCCCAGTAAGACTCACTTCAGCCTCCACTACAGTTAACTGCTGGGATCCCCCTGTCACCCCATAAATACAGATGGGTTCTGGCCCTTTATAGCTTGATGGCATTAGAGTACATTGTGCACCGGTGTCTACTAAAGCCTTATACTTCTGTGTGTCTGACCTGCCAGGCTATTGAATCCACACAGTCCAGTAAACCCGATTGTCCTTTTCCTCCCCCTGGCTGGAGGCAGGGCCCCTCTGATCCTGGTCAGAATATTCATCACTGTGTCTGGGGGACTGCCTGCTGGAAATATGAGCAGCAAGTTTCTCAGAGAACCCCTTTTTGTGATTGTTTTTCCTTGCAACTCACGTACCCGCGCCTCTAGGGTCGAGGTAGATTTTCCATCCCATTTTCTCATGTCCTCTGCATGGTCACACGTGGTAAACCCACAGGGTGGCATGGGGTGGATACCCATTATATCGTCTTCCTTGCACAGAAGGACGCTTACCCCTGATAGCTGAGACACTGGTTTTTACAGGTGGGGAGGAAGATAAATTCTCATAAATCACCTCCTATATGGATAATTCCCTCAGCACTCACACCCTGCCGTGAGAGGCAAGCTGTATGGTTACCTTTAGCTGTAGAGAATGCAGGGGGAACCCTGATACTGCTATCACCCAAGGAAGGGAACAGCAAAGAGAGAGACTTACAGGCCTCATTTCCCCAGGCAGTCTTTTCTTGGTACAATGCAATCATGCATCGCATCCCCTGGGAATCCTTGGTCCACCCCAATGGGCAGGGCACTATCTGGGCAATCGGTCATCCCGAGGCACAAGCATAGCAATTGCTATGGTTGAGACTCTGGACAGTATATTTGACCCATTCTATCCAGGCATTCTCATCCCCATACCCCGTTTCAATCTCAAATATTTGAATTGCCGCATTTCAAACAGGGCCTCCTGTTTTCTCTCCTGTTTTCTCCTTGAGTTTCTCCCTTTCTCTGATGGAAATAGAGGATCGTTTCCATACAGCAATCCTCAATCTGGCTGTTGGGTCTCTCCCAGTTATTTGTTCTCTCTGCTCAATTGTCGTTGGGCATTTAAATCTCCACAAGCTAACACCTCACAAGCATCAACCATGACAGATTGTGGTACATAACCCTCTGTCACACTCACCCATATTTTTATGGGGTATCCCGTCTTACTATTATCTGGTCATGCCTTTTCCAAGTTGCCAATTGACCAAGGCTTTCTCTAAGGCCTACAATCACTAGAAACAAAATTAATAGTTGATTTTTCCCTGTCATTATTTTTAAACCTTAGGTTTCCAAATAATCATCAATACAAAGAATAAGATGTTGTCCTGGTTCCAGTTAGGACAGAGTTAATTTTTCCTCATAGTAGCTGGTAGGGTGCTATGTTTTGGATTAGGATGAGAAGAGCGCTGATAACATGCTGATGTTTTAATTGTTGCAGAGCAGTGTTTACACCAGGCCAAGGACTTTTCGGCTTCTCGCTCTGTCCTGCCAGCGAGCAGGCTGGGGGTGCAGCAGGAGCTGGGAGGGGACAGACCCAGGACAGCTGACCCAAACTGGCCAAAGGGGTATTCCATACCATCTGACGTCATGCTAAACAATATATAGGGGTGGCTAGCCGGGGTGGGGGGCCGGCTGCTCGGGGATAGGCTGGGCATCGGTCAGCGGGTGGTGAGCAATTGCATTGTGCATCACTTGTTTCATACACATTATTATTAATAATACTATTATCATTATCACTATTATTATTATTATTGTTATTATTATATTCCTGTCTTAATAAACTGTCTTTATCTCAACTCACCGGCTTCACTTTCCCGTTTCTCTCCCCCATCCCAGAGAGGGAGGGGGGAGGGTGAGCGAACGGCTGTGTGGTGTTTAGCTGCCAGCCGGGTTAAACCACAACAGTCCTTTTGGCGCCCAACGTGGGGCACGAAGGGTTGAGATATCGACAAATTTGACCAGAGTGTGTTAAACTAAAATTGGACCTGCACGAGAGATCCAGTTTTTAGGAATAAAATGGCAAGATGGACGTCGTCAAATCCCTATGGATGTGATCAACAAAATAACAGCTATGTCTCCACCAACTAGCAAAAAAGAAACACAAACTTTCCTAGCTGTCGTGGGGTTTTGGAGAATGCATATTCCAAATTACAGTCTGATTGTAAACCCGCTCTACCAAGTAACCCGTAAGAAGAATGCTTTTGAATGGGGCCCTGAGCAACGACAAGCCTTTGAACAAATTAAGCAGGAAATAGTTCATGCAGTAGCCCTCGGGCCAGTCCGAACAGGACCAGATGTAAAGAATGTGCTCTACACCGCAGCCGGGGAGAATGGTCCCACCTGGAGCCTCTGGCAGAAAGAACCTGGGGAAACTCGAGGTCGACCCCTGGGGTTTTGGAGTCGGGGATACAGAGGATCTGAAGCCCGCTATACTCCAACTGAAAAGGAGATATTGGCAGCATATGAAGGAGTTCGATCTGCTTCGGAAGTGGTTGGTACTGAAGCGCAGCTCCTCCTGGCACCCCGACTGCCGGTACTAGGCTGGATGTTCAAAGGAAGGGTCCCCTCTACACATCATGCAACTGATGCTACATGGAGCAAGTGGGTTTCCCTGATTACTCAGCGGGCTCGAATAGGAAACCCCAATCGCCCAGGAATCTTGGAGGTGATTATGGACCAGCCAGAAGGCAAATACTTTGGGATATCATCAGAGGAGGAGGTGGCCCGTGCTGAAGAAGCCCCACTGTACAACAAGCTACCGGAAAATGAGAAGAAATATGCCTTGTTCACTGACGGGTCCTGTCGTATTGTGGGAAAGCATCGGAGATGGAAAGCTGCTGTATGGAGTCCTACACGACGAGTTGCAGAAGCTGCTGAGGGAGAAGGTGAATCGAGTCAGTTTGCAGAAGTGAAAGCCATCCAGCTGGCTTTAGATATTGCTGAACGAGAAAAGTGGCCAGTTCTCTATCTCTATACTGATTCATGGATGGTAGCAAATGCCCTGTGGGGGTGGTTACAGCAATGGAAGCAGAACAACTGGCAGCGCAGGGGCAAGCCCATCTGGGCTGCGGCATTGTGGCAAGATATTGCTGCCCGGGTAGAGAACCTGGTTGTAAAGGTACGCCATGTAGATGCTCATGTGCCCAAGAATCGGGCTACTGAAGAACATCAAAACAACCAGCAGGTGGATCAGGCTGCTAAGATTGAAGTGGCTCAGGTGGACCTGGACTGGCAACATAAAGGTGAATTATTTATAGCCCGATGGGCCCATGACACCTCAGGCCATCAAGGTAGAGATGCAACCTACAGATGGGCTCGTGATCGAGGGGTGGACCTGACCATGGACACTATAGCACAGGTTATTCATGACTGTGAAACATGTGCTGCAATCAAGCAAGCCAAACGGTCAAAACCTCTTTGGTATGGAGGACGATGGCTGAAATATAAATATGGAGAGGCCTGGCAGATTGATTACATCACACTCCCTCAAACCCGCAACGGCAAGCGCCACGTACTTACAATGGTGGAAGCAACCACCGGATGGCTGGAAACATATCCTGTGCCCCATGCCACCGCCCGGAACACTATCCTGGGCCTTGAAAAGCAAGTCCTATGGCGACATGGCACCCCAGAGAGAATTGAGTCAGACAACGGGACTCATTTCCGAAACAACCTTATAGACACTTGGGCCAAAGAACATGGTATTGAGTGGGTGTATCACATCCCCTATCATGCACCAGCCTCTGGAAAAGTTGAACGATACAATGGACTGTTGAAGACTACACTGAAAGCAATGGGTGCTGGGACATTCAAAAATTGGGATACACATTTGGCAAAGGCCACCTGGTTAGTCAATACCAGGGGATCTGCCAACCGAGCTGGACCTGCCCAATCAAACCTGTTACGCACTGTAGAAGGGGATAAAGTTCCTGTAGTGCACGTAAGAAACATGCTGGGTAAAACAGTCTGGGCTACTCCTGCCTCAGGAAAAGGCAAACCCATTCGTGGAATTGCTTTTGCTCAGGGACCTGGATGCACTTGGTGGGTAATGCAAAAGAATGGGGAGGTCCGGTGTGTACCTCAAGGGGATTTGATACTGGGTGAGAATAGCCCATGAGTTGAATTGTAGTATGTTAATTATTATATAATACTGTATGTCATCACTACCATGATTGCTATATATCATAGATGAAAACGGTGATTAATTAGAATGTATTGGAAAGAGTGTAACCTGAGCATGACATAAATGGTATGGAATAAGGGGTGGATATCTGTCCTGGTTCCAGTTAGGAGAGAGTTAATTTTCCCTCATAGTAGCTGGTAGGGTGCTATGCTTTGGATTAGGATGAGAAGAGCGCTGATAACATGCTGATGTTTTAATTATTGCAGAGCAGTGTTTACTCCAGGCCAAGGACTTTTCGGCTTCTCGCTCTGTCCTGCCAGCGAGCAGGCTAGGGGTGCAGCAGGAGCTGGGAGGGGACAGACCCAGGACAGCTGACCCAAACTGGCCAAAGGGGTATTCCATACCATCTGACGTCATGCTAAACAATATATAGGGGTGGCTGGCCTGGGTGGGGGGCCGGCTGCTCGGGGATAGGCTGGGCATCGGTCAGCGGGTGGTGAGCAATTGCATTGTGCATCACTTGTTTTCTTACACATTATTATTATTAATACTATTATCATTATCACTATTATTATTATTATTGTTATTATTATATTCCTGTCTTAATAAACTGTCTTTATCTCAACTCACCGGCTTCACTTTCCCGTTTCTCTCCCCCATCCCAGAGAGGGAGGGGGGAGGGTGAGCGAACGGCTGTGTGGTGTTTAGCTGCCAGCTGGGTTAAATCACAACAGATGTACACTGCTACTATAACAAACCCCCCTTGGGAGCACTTCAATTCACTATAGGTCTGTCCTTTCTCTCAATCACAAGTCACACTCATTAGTTACCTGTGAAAATAAAAGGTTAGTTTACAATTGCAAGCTTTTATCCCGCTCAGAGTCCACTGTGAGATTTTTCTCTTTGATTTCAGCTTCCAACAAGTCTTCTGTAGGAACAGCTTCCCAGGTACTAGGGTCGAGGGATGCCTTCGCTCGAGTATAGTGAGTCCAACCTTTTTCTGCAGTTCCTATGGCTTTTTCAGTGGTTAGTAGTACTTGGAAGTGTCCTTCCCATTCAGGCTGGATCCTTTCCAGGTCTGAATCAGGACCCAATTTCCCACGGGTCCCGAGAGATGACAAAGAGGACAACCCCAGAATACAGTTCTTAAGAAAACTCTCTTGTTTCGAATTGTGGTATCTCATCCCTTCTGCCCAGATAGGGGAATCCGAACAGCATCTCATACGGTGAAATTCCTATATCATTTCTTGGTGCTGTTTGAACCTGCAGGAGTGCTAAAGGTAAGCATTTTACCCAAGGAAGATGGGATTCTAACACTAATTTAGTTAATTGCTTCTTTAATGTCTGGTTCATTTGCTCTACCTTCCCAGAAGAGGAGGGGTGCCAGGGGGTGTGAAAATCCCACTCAAACTCTAAGGCCTGCATTAACCCTTGCAGTACTTGTGAAGGGAAATGACTTCCTTGATCTGAATCAATGTTTTCAGCTATCCCATATCTAGGGACTATTTGCTCCAGTGATACCTTAGCCACCGTGTTCGCAGTGGCAGATACAGAGGGGAAAGCTTACACCCATCCAGTCACGTGGTCAATTAGGACAAACAAGTACTTAAGTTTCCCTGCTTTAGGTAACTCAGTAAAGTCTACCTGTACACTTTGGAAAGGTCGAATCCCTGGCTCCCGTCCCCCTCTAGGTGGGTTACGGATGACCTTTTTATTTACCTTTTGACATATGGTACATCCTCTGCATATTTGCTTCACTAAAGTGTATATTCCTACACAGACATACTTTCTTAGCACAGCATCACACATTGCTTGCACCTCCCAATGACTCTCTTGATGTAAAACAGTTAATATTTGCCTCACTGGTGCTTTATTCAGCATTTCTCTCCCATCAGGGAATATCCATTTTCCCTCAGACTTCGTGGCTCCTGCTTCCTTAAAAAAATCTTTCTCTTAAAACTTTTTAGTTCTTTCTTAGTTTTCAACAATTCCCTGAATCCTCTCTGCATTTATTCTCAGTTTTCCCTCAGACATTAGATGCCTTAAATACCTGACTTCTCTTTCTACATATTGTAATTTATTTTTCAATACTCCCAAGCCCTGCTTTCCCAGAAAGTTGAATAGCTTGTTAGTGGCTTCCTTCACAACTGTTTTCTCCTGTCCTGACAATAAACGATCATCCACATTTTGTAACAGGAATTCCTCCTCAGGAGGTTGGAATTGCTCCAAAATCTGTTCTAGAACTTACCCAAATAAATCGGTGGCCCTGTAAACCCCTGAGGTAAAACTGTCCATATGTATTGTTGCTTCCGCCCCCACTTCAGAGTCTTTCCAGTCAGAGGTGAATATATCTTTGCTCTCAGGGCCTGAGAGCACTCCATTAATAACACTGTTATTCCAGTCTAACAATTTACTATTTGAATGCTCAATTTCATCATCAAATCCCTTCCCAACAAGTTAGTCCCTGCCTTGGGTACATACAATAATTGCCCAGAGATCATTTTATCCCCTAGTCTCAGCTTGGTATCCCCCAAAAGTGGCACTGTTATCCCAGCCCCCTTCTACCCCCATCACTTTTTAGGGTTTCATTAGTTAATTTAATCCCTGATACTTTACAGGCCAGTAATGACCTAGCTGCCCCAGTGTATTGGGTTCGATGGCAAGGTTCGGGGGGGGCTGCAGTGGCAGCCCCCCACGAGGAGAATCCAGAAACCACCCCGTGGCAGATAAGGGACAATTTCATCCAGCCCCAAAGGGGCCCACCGCTGCCCAGAGCCAAGCCATGAGCAACACAGTCCGTGCCTCTGTGAGAGCACATCCACGAAAACAAACAAACAAACAAACAAAAACCTGCTGCTCAACAGCAGCTGGGAGAGCGAGGAGTGAGAAACCTCCCCGCAGACACCAAAGTCAGCACAGAAGGAGGGGGATGGAGGCGCTCCAGGCGCCGGAGCCGAAGCCCCCTGCGGCCTGTGGAGAGGCCCCTGGTGGAGCAGGCTGCCCCCCCCGTCCCCCCCTTCTCGATACTTGGGAAACTGACCAAACATCACAGCAAATATACCAAAACTTCTAGACTGTTACTTAGATAATGCCTTCATCCTCTTTCCCTGCTCATTCAACTTTCCCAACTCATTCAAAAAACAGCTCTGTCAAACATTACATACCACACCTTTAACACCTTCAATAACCCTTTTTAACACTTCTTTTTATCTTTCTCCAGCCTGTACTTTCACCAAAGTCTCAGTCATTGGCCAACTTAATTCCATACCTTTCTCCCTCCAGGATGCTGAAACAACATATCAGTATAACATATTTCATCCCATTTCCCTTCTCTCCTTCTTCTTCCACTCCGGATATTCCTACCTGAAGTGGCCAGCCTGGCCACACTTAAAACATCCCATCAAAGCCTGTCCCTGCTAAGATTTAGGCTGCAACACGGATAGCTTTCCTTGCCTGCCATTCCTTCATCTCTCTTCCTCTCCTTTCCATCCTGGCCCTGACTCCCCCTGAAGATTTTCTTCCTCTTTCTCCAAGCCTCTGCCTGACTACCTGCTACACTGTCAATACCATTAGTTTCACTCTCTGCTTTTCCTTCTCATCTCCCCTCCTGACACACACCTTCAGGGCCTCCCGCAGGAGGGCCCCCCAGTGACTGTTCACTACATCCCCCCACCTTCTGGAGCATTTTCTGGGTATCTTGCCAGGCTTTAATCACAAAATGAACTTTCAAGAGCCCTTGGGATACCGGGTCCTCCGGATTCATCCCCAAGTACTTTCTCATTCTGACCCCAAGTCTCTCATATGATTTCTGTGTTGCACACTATTATTATTCCACCCAGGATCGGCAAGTGGGTATTTCTGCCCTGCCGGTATTACCCCTGGTCCTGGAGGATGAGCTCTCTCCCATTCTTGTATAGCAGCTCTCCTCCTGATCATTCCCATTTCTTTCCCTGTAAACAGCATATTTATATATATAATTCCCCCCCCCAAGAGTATAAGTTAGGTCCTAGTGTTAGTGTTGGGGAGAATCGAATGGATGTTTTACTAATGTCTCTTAGGTGATGGGACATACAGTATAATTAAGCATTGCCAAATGTACTTACATTATCAATTAATCTATGTACACTGGAAACTTAGGGAGTACACTGAACATTCAAATGAATCGCTGAAGGGGAACCCTGGGAGGGAACAGGTACAACCTGACCTTGGATAAGGGCCTGGAAATGCTGAAATGAGTTGGAGCAGAACCAAGGAGCGGAGGGAGCATGCGTCGAGTGAGAAAGGTGAAAAGTTTAGCGGAGAGGAAGACTCCTTACTTCATCTGGACGACCACCTGGACGACCACCAGAGTGCGCCACGCATGTGCAAAGGGGAGGGGAGCTAATTAGAATGAAATGCGAGGCTGATGTTGCAACCTGTAATGAATATGTATACCTTACGCAATGTTGAATGTATAAATAATGGCTGGGAAGTAACGGGACTTGAAGCCAGATTTGGGCACCTGCCCCGGCTTCCAGCGCTGAATAAAGCACCTTCATATAATCACTTGGTGGTTATGTGGTTGCTACGCTAACACTAGGAACTGGTCTAATAGTTCAGCTAGCCTGTTGGGGTCCTCAATTACAGACTTCATCTCCTTAAAACTCCTAACCTCTCTGCTGGTAAGGAGGGGGGGAAGTTCACTTAAGAGGATACACAGTTAGTGTTAGTACTGTTAGTATCAGGGAAGGCAAAATTCTCAGTACCTCTTCTACCTTGTTCTAATTCTTGCCAGAGCCTAGAGTATGCTCTTCTCTAGGGACAGTGTTAATTGCAGTCCCTGTCTCCCTTCCTGGAGCGACTGCTGCTGCCACCGGTGCAATATTAGGATTATAGGGAGCATAACTTGGCTCCTCCTCCAAAAAAAAGAGGAGTCTCATTGTTTACACATAAATTTAAAGCCTGAATTTTCATCAGGCCAGTATTTTGGGCAAAATACTGCTGTTTCCTTAATTGGTTCTCTTGTCCAGACTGATACACAATATTTAACCGTTTTTTTTTTTTATCATCTCCTCTAATTTTGAGATTATTTTTCCAATTTCTTATAATTCTTCAGGAAGAACTTTCGGTAGGCACTCCCCCAGGGATATTTCCCTGTCCCCTGGAACTCATATTTCCCATTTTTCCTAGCCCTTGTCAGTGTGCTGCTACAGAAATTTCCCTCCTGCAGGGTACTGTAAGGAATGGTCCAGCAATTCGTGCCACTAAGGGGTTTGAAGGGTTAACATTGAGGCCTGGGTTTAGGCAAGAAGAGAACAAAGGGATTTCTTCAGAGAAAAACTGCTGACTTTGCACGGACGTGCAGTAACTTCTGACAGCCGGCCAAGAGACCACTAGATAAGGAGGAAGAATATGAGCCTCCCTGTCCGAGCGGCCCCCGAGAAACTAACAGAGACTGATAAGCAGGCGCACCTGGGAGGACTTCGGATTCGGGAAACCAATTATAATAACCCTGCCTCTTCTAGAAGTAGTAATGAATATGTATTAGCCTAGGAGCATAAAAACCAGCCGCCTTACGTAACAGGTGTGCGTCCTGGTGGAGCAGAGACTCCCGGCGCACCCAGCGCTGTTTGCTTGCCTCTATTCATTTAACAAATTGTAAACTTTGATTGTAATCCTATTTGGGACTCAGTCATTTATAACAGTACCACACACTAACGTTCCGATTCTGGAAAATGGGGGTGTACTTGTTATAAGTGAGACCATACAAATTTCTTGGTCTATCAGAAATATTTTATTAATTAAGTAAGCAGGCACAAGCAAAACAGCGCTGGGCGGCTGGGGAGTCTCCGCTCCACCACAGCACGCAACTTTCCCTTTTCAGTGTCGCCGTTTTATAGCATCCAAGTTTCGGCTTGTCAGGACTTGTTGAACCTTCTGAAGCTGAACAGTTCCTTGTTGGGGGTCGTTGTTTTTCTTTCGATGATCATGCCTTGTGCTCGTGTTCAAGGGGGAGGGTAGTGAAGCGGCAAACAGTATTTCACAGAGTCTTTGTTTTACCAAGGATGTTTATCCAACACCCCCTCCCCACTATCTACTTGCTTAGTCTTCCCCCTTAACAAGGTCGTAAATTGCAAAACCTTATCTTCTCAGCAGATCCTCTGAATTCCTTTTAAAGACAATGAACAAACACCCGCTAATTTATCACATACTGCCAAGCACTTCCCCATGCAAGGGGTACCGCACACCTATGAGTTTACCAGATTCCCTGGTGTACTTCCAAGCACTTCCCCGTGCAAGTGTGAGAAACACTCCGTAGCCAATAACTTAGGCTCAGGCGAGGATCTCAGTGAAGTAGTAATTTATTCGCGATTGCAATGGCGGGCACCCCACAAGCAGGAGAGCACACCTACTAGTTCCAAAACACAGTTTATATACTTTTTGATGACAGAACCCTCCCCTGTTTCCCCACTGGAGTGGGTAATCCAGGTTCACAATCTATCTGATGCTTCACAGACAATGCCTGGCCTTCAGTTGCCGGCCTGTTTTTGAGATGGTAATGTTTTCTCCCCTTATCTGGCTTGACTTAACATAGTGATTTTCACCTGATTGCTCTAAGGAGTCTGGTTGTCTGCATTTTAGGAGGTCACCTGCTGAGCTTTCTTATCACTGTAAGCATATCTCAATACCACATTCCTTCCTTCTAAACAATGTAACACTGCAAAAACAACATTTCTATTCCCACAATTCCCCCCTTTTCTCTTTTTATAATTTGTTGATTTTTGCAACATTTTTCTCTAAGGTGTAGTTTGGTAGATGTCTTCCTCTTCTTCACTTTCTTTGTTTTCCATTTCCTCTAATATCATCATCTTATCTGAGTAGGGTGGTGGATCCATGGTCATTTGTTTCAAAAGTGCAGTTTCAATTAACCGCTGGACAAGTCCCCTTACACAGGGGATAATGCAACAACCAATGGCTGTCAAAACTCCTGCTACTACAATCAAGGATGTAAATATGGACACTACCATCCCTTTCCATTTACCAAACCAAGATTCCAACCATCCTGTGATGGAAGTGTCTGCTCCTGAGTTTTCTGCCAATTCATTGGCAAGGGTGGTAAGCCCTTGCAATGCTTTAGTTACTGTGCCATCCGGGGCAGTATTGTTAGGGATAAAAGTACAACGGTTGCCCAGCATCACGCACACACCACCTTTCTCCGCAAGAATCATATCTAATGCTATTCTGTTTTCCCAAGCCATTTTGCTGGTGGCATCTAGTTGTTCAGCGATTCCTCTTATCGCATCTCTTGTATAATTTATGAATCTCTGATGATTATAATAGATATAATTAATCCAATCCACATTCTTATTGATTGTTACCCACCAGAACAGTGACTCAAACCCTGCAGCAATTTGATTCCTGGCTTTATGTTCATCAGGAATCCCTCTAGGCACCCCAATAGAATCTATGTACGCTCTATCATCAAATGATATTCCTAAGCCTCTTTTACTTCTTCTGGGTATTTGTGATGTTTCTCTTTCAAATGCTAGGGTGAAGGGTATAGCTAATTGAACAAGTGCACAAGTGCCTCCCCAGTTAGATGGTAGGGTGGACCGTAAGATCTTCCCTCCACAGTACCACCAGAGATCTGCCCTGGGGATCTCAAGTCTTGAGCAGTTTCCCATCAAGTCCTCGGTAGCATTCAAGGTCCTCGTGCACAAGGCAAAATCTCCCAGATGCCGGGTAGCACTCACACCCTGCCGTGAGAGGCAAGCTGTATGGTTACCTATAGCTGTGGAGAATACAGGGGGAGCCCTGATATTGCTATCATGCAAGGAAGGGAATAGCAAAGAGAGAGACTTACAGGCCTCATTTCCCCAGGCAGTCTTTTCTTGGTACAATGCAATCATACATCGCATCCCTTGGGAGTCCTCGGTCCACCCCAATGGGAAGGGCACTATCTGGGCAATCGGTCGTCCCGAGGCACAAGCATAGCAATTGCTATGGTTGAGACTCTGGACAGTATATTTAACCCATTCTATCCAGGCATTCACATCCCCATACCCTGTTTCAATCTCAAATGTTTGCCTAAGATCTTTTATTTCTTTAACTGTGACAACTGCCGCATTTTGAAGAGGTTCTCCTGTTTTCTCTCCTGTTTTCCCCTTGAGTTTCTCTCTTTCTCTGATGGCAAGAGAGTATCATTCCCTTACAGCTATTCTCAATCTGGCTGTTGGGTCTCGCCCAGTTACATCTGCTCCAAGACCAAAAGTACGGTTTGTAAGGTAATCAGCCTAATTGTTATAGTTATTGGATTACATTGTAGATGCTGACAATTGGGCCAAACAGTTCCTTTAAATATGTTAATTTGTTTCTTTAACCTCATAAAATAAACACTTGAGGCGGGTGTATGTGACCACCCTTTAAGATTGGTCGTCCACCATACATCAGTCCATGCTGGGCAAGGGGGTCCTTCAAACATACTGCTAGTCTTAGGTTCAGGACAGAGATATTTGTGCTCTTTGCTCAATTGTCGTTGAGCATTTAAATCTCCACAAGTTAACACTTCACAAGCATCAAACGTGATGGATTGTGGTTCATAACTCTCTGTCACATTCACCCATATTTTGACAGGATACCCTGTCTTTGCTATCATCTGGTCAAATCTTTTCCAAGTTTCCAATTGACCAAGGCCTTCTCTGAGGCCTACAATTATCGGAAACAAAATTAATAATTGATTTTTCCCTATCATTATCTTTAAACCTTAGGTTTCCAAATAATTATCAATACAAAGAATAAGATGTACACTGCTACTATAACGAACCCCTCTTGGGAGCACTTCAATTTGCTATAGATTTGTCCTTACAAGTCACATTCATTAGTTACCTGTGAAAATAAAAGGTTAGTTTACAATTGCAAGCTTTTATCCCGTTCAGAGTCTATTACAAAGTTTTTTTCTTTTTGATTTTAACTTTCAGCAAGTCTTCTGTAGGCACAACTCCCCAGGTGCTAGGGTCGATGGATGCCTTCACTCGAGTATAGTGAGTCCAACCTTTTTCCGCAGTTCTTACGGCTGTTTCAGTGGTTAGTAGTACTTGGAATGGTCCTTCCCATTCAGGCTGGAGTTTTGATTCTCTCCAGGTGCGTATCAGGACCCAATCTCCTGCATGGAATGAATGTACTGGGAATTCCAAAGGTGGAGTTTGAGCCAACAGTCCACGAACCCTGAGAGATGCTAAGGAAGAAGATAATCCAAGTATATAATTTTTGAGAAAAATATCTTTAGTTTCAAAAATAGGTATTTCACCATTTCTCCCCAGGTACGGTAGTCCGAACAACATCTCATATGGTGAAACTCCTACATCTTTTCTAGAAGCAGTTCGAATTCTAAGGAGTGCTAAAGGTAAACATTTTGTCCAGGGAAGCTTAGTCTCTAAAACCAGTTTTGACAGATGCTTCTTTAATGTCTGATTCATTCGCTCCACTTTCCCCGATGAGGGAGGATGCCATGGAGTATGAAACTCCCATTTTATTCCCAAGGTTCTCATTAATCCTTTTAAAATAGATGAAGTAAAATGGCTTCCTTGATCAGAGTCTATATTTTCAATAACCCCATATCTAGGGATTATTTGTTCCAGGGTTACCTTTATCACCACACTAGCTGTTGCTGATGCTGAAGGAAAAGCTTCTACCCATCCTGACAAATGGTCAATTAATACCAGCAAGTACTTAAATCTACCTACTTTAGGTAATTCAGTAAAATCTACTTGGATGCTCTGAAAAGGTCGAAGCCCTGGCTCCCGTCCACCCAGAGGTTGTTTCCGTAGCGCCTTGTTATTCACTCGTTGGCATGTTATGCAACTATTACACACCTGTTTAGCTACAGTATACATGCCTACACATATATATTTTCTTAATACCGCATCACACATTGCCTGTACTCCCCAATGACTTCCTTGATGTAGAACAGCTAAAATTTCCCTCATTATTTGTTTATTTACCATTTCTCTCCCATCAGGAAGAATCCACCGTCCTTCAGACTCCTTCGCTCCTAATTCCCTAAAGATTTCTATCTCCTTTTCACTGAATATTTGCTTTTCAGGTGGAGGTTTCATTTCAGGTACAAGAAGCAGCTTTGCTTCCACTTCCAATTGCAAAGCTGATTCTTTAGCCTTTTCATCTGCAATTCTGTTTCCCCATTCAACTAGTGAGTTTCCTTTTTGATGTCCTTTCACATGCACCACAGCAATCTCTTCTGGTAGTAACAGATTTTCCAAAAAACTGTCTAATTAATTCTTCATGGACCAATTCCTTTCCCTTGCTGTTTACTAAGCCCCTTTCTTCCCAAATTTTTCCAAATGTATGTACCACCCCATATGCATATCGTGAGTCAGTATATATAGTTCCCTGTTTCCCTTGTAACAACTTTAATGCTTGACTTAATGCATATAATTCACAAGTTTGGGCTGACCAATTACTAGGCAGTTTTCCCATTTCTTCGACGTTCCCATTTGTTCCTTCAATGATGGCATAACCATTACATCTCCTTCCTTGCACCACCCTAGAAAATCCATCTATAAACAATATTTCCCCTTCCTCTAAGGGCAGCTCTTGTAAATCTAATCTTATCTTTGTCTGGTAATTTATTAGATCTAAGCAGTTATGTTCTATATTTATTGGATCTTCAATTCCCTTTGACAAGAAGGAGGCAGGATTCAAAACGGGTTCTGTAGTTATAGTTAAATCATCCTTTTCAATTAGTATAGCTTCATATTTTAGTATTCTGGAGTCTGTCAGCCACCTTCCTGCTTTCTGAGTGAGAATAGTCTTCACTTGGTGAGGGGTAACAACAATCAGTTGTCCTCCAAAGGTCAATTTCCTGCTCTCTTCTACTAATAAGGCAGTTGCTGCTACTGCCTGAATGTATTCTGTCCATCCCCGGGACACGGGGTCTAATAATTTAGACAAATATGCTACAGGTTTCTTCTTATCTCCCCATTCTTGGGTTAACACACCCAAAGCAGCACCCTCACTTACGGTTATAAAAAGATAAAATGATTTCTTTAAGGCAGGAAGAGCTAAGACTGGTGCTGTAATAAGATCTTTTTTTAATTTTTCCATTACTTCTTTTTCCTCTTTAGTCCAGTTCAGTATATTGGGTTCTTCCTCCAATAATTTGAGATATAATTTCTTTGTCTTCTGTGCATATGACTCTATCCACAGTCTGCAATATCCAATTAAACCCAAAAATTTTCTCAACTCCTTCTTTGTTTTAGGGAGAGGAAGTTGCACAATTCCCTGAATCCTTTCAGGGTTTATCCTCCTTTTGCCCTCAGAGACTAGATGTCCCAAATACCTAACCTCTTTTGCTACATACTGTAATTTATCTTTAGATACCCTTAGCCCATGTTCTCCTAAAAAATGCAGGAGTTTGTTTGTGGCTTCTCTTACCTCTGATTTTTCTACCCCAGATATCAATAAATCATCTACATACTGTAACAACGTCACCCCTTCGGGAATCTGAAATATTTCTAAAATCTTTTCCAATTCTTGTCCAAACAAATTGGGAGATTCAGTGAATCCCTGAGGCAAAACAGTCCATCTATATTGCTGTTTACGGCCTGTTTCTGGGTCTTCCCATTCAAATGCAAAAATATCCCGACTTTCAGGATCCAGTGGGCATGCCCAAAAGGCATCCTTTAAATCTATAACACTGAACCATTTGTGCTCATAAGGGATTTTACTCATCAGGGTATAAGGGTTAGGAACCACAGGGTGGCGCTTTCGTGTTATCTCATTAACTTTTCTCAGGTCTTGTACTAATCGGTACGAACCATCTGGCTTTCGCACTGGTAAAATTGGAGTGTTATATGGTGACATACAAGGCTCCAAAAGACCATCTTTAACTAGAGTTTGCACTATAGGTTTCAGGCCCATTTTTCCTTCACAAGAGATAGGATACTGCCGTTGTCTAACTATCTCCCTCCCTTCTTGAACAGTTATCTTTAAGGGAGTTATATTAAGCCCTCCTCGATTTCCTTCCCTTACCCATACCATGGGATTTATTTCTTTCTCATCATTTTCTGTTAATAATTTCATTGAGACTGTTATTCCTTTTTTGCAGGTCTTCAATTGTAATCCTAATTTGACTATTAAATCTCTCCCCAATAAATTGGTCCCCGCTTCAGGTACATATAACAATTGCCCAGTGACAATTTTAGTTCCCCAATATAATTCAGTAGTTTCAAAAAGTGGCACTACCATACCAAATCCTTCTACCCCTGTTACTCGTAGAGTATTATTAGTTAAATTGAGTCCTGATATTTTATAAGCTAAAGAGGATCTGGCTGCTCCTGTATCTACTAAAAATACAACCTCTTTTTTATTAGGTCCCACTTCTAAATTTATCAAGGGCTCTTGGTGGGACCACTGTTCAAAGAACCCCTGACCCCCCTATTCAGAGTTTATGATGGTAAACAATCTTTCTTCCCTTTTCCATTCAGGACATTCTCGTTTAAAATGTCCTGTTTGCCCGCATTTATAACATCCTTCCTGTACCTGCCGTGGCTGAGAAGGAGGTGGCCACTTTGATTTCACATTCCTGTTCCCTTTTTCTTCTTGATTCCATCCCAATCCTTGTCTTTCCTGAAACTTCTTTTCCCGTCGGTTCCCCATTCTCTGCCCCACCACTTGATTCACTGTGGAGATCATCATTTTCGTCTTTTGCTTCTGCTTTTCATCTTCCCTCCTGACATACGCTTTCTGCGCTTCCCTCAAAGGTTTTTCTAACGGCTCTTCGTTCCACCCCTCCAGTTTCTGAAGTTTCCTTTGTATGTCCGGCCACGCTTTCATCACAAAATTAATCTTCAAAAGCCCCTGTGCTACAGGGTCGTCAGGATTCATTCCTGAATACTTTCGCATCCTGTCCCTGAGCCTTTCCAAGAAATCACTTGGAGTTTCATCTTTACTCTGCTGAACCTCAAATGCTTTAATAAAATTCTGAGACTTAGGTACTGCTTCTCTAATTCCTCTAATTACCATTTCTCTCAAGTCTCTCATGTTAACCCTATCCTGCACATTATTGTTGTTCCAATTAGGGTCCACATTTGGAAATTTTTGCTCTGCTGGAATTACTCCATCTCCTGGAGGATGATCCTTTTCCCATTCCCGCATTGCTGCTCTTCTAATCATTCCTCGTTCTTCCCCTGAGAATAGCAGATTCAGAATTGCCATCATTTCTCCCCAGCAACATAGATTGGGTCCCAAAAACTGATCTAACTGTTCTGCTAATCCAATGGGGTCCTCAATCAGATTTCATTTCCTTTTTAAAATTTCGCACTTCTCCGCTAGAAAGGGGAGCATTCACATACCCTACCTGTCCAGGTCCCAGCGGCACTTCACGGAGAGGATACGTAGCAGCTTCAGTAGTGTTAGTATTATTAGTACCAGGGAGTGGAAAATTCTCAAGGTCTTTTTTACATTGTTCCAATTCTTTTACCAGTTTGGGGTACCTCCTGTTCCCAGAGCTAATGTTATCTATAGTTCCTGTCTCTTCTTTCGGAGGAACTGCTACAGCAGCCGCTGCTGCTGCAGCAACTTGGGGGTTATAAGGAGGAGGTAAGTTATCCAGAAGGTCCCATTTATCACTTGTCTCTTCCTCTTTCTTTCCCTCTTTATTCTGATTTTTGCTCAAAACCAAATTTATTCCTTGTATCCAACAAGCTGCATACTCCGATTCTTCTTCCGAAAATGGAAATTTGTTATTAACATAAAAATTTAAGGCCTGACATACCCAATCTTTGTCAGACCCGTATTTTGGCCAAAATACTGCAGTTCCTTTAATTGGTTCTTTTGTCCAGACTGATACACAATATTTAACCATTTTCTTCCTATCTTTTTCCTTAGTTTTGGGGTTATTCTTCCAATTTCTCAACATCCTTCCTAAAGGACAGTCGGTAGGCACTCCCCCAGGGATATCTCCCTGTCCCCTGGAACTCATATTTCCCATTTTTCCTATCCTGGAAAATGGGGGTGTACTGCCAAGCACTTCCCCATGCAAGGGCTACCGCACACCTATGAGTTTACCAGATTCCCTGGTGTACTTCCGAGCACTACCCCGTGCAAGGATTACTGTACACCAAATTTCCCTGGTGTACTGCCAAGCACTTCCCCGTGCAAGGCTTACCGCACACCAAATTTCCCTGGTGTACTGCCAAGCACTTCCCTGTGCAAGGACTTACCGTACACCAAATTTCCCGAGACTCCTCCTTTCTCTCCCTTATCTCTCACGCTTCGTCCGTCTCCGGCCGCACCCCTCGCAGAGTTACGGAACCATGGATCAGGACTCCACACTCGCTTCGTACAAAAGTACGTCTCAATCACACATCACACAGAGTCTCACCCGACCCCCAAGGCAATACTTAATATTTCTTACCTTGGTCTGTGCACAGAGTTACCGGATCAATTCTTAAAACCCGGAGTGCCTACCTTCTTCCTTTTCCCCAATCCTTCATGGATCCTGCCTCTTTAATCAGTCTCGGGCCATCTGTCAGCTCTCCGCAGAACCGCCACCGTCGATGCACAGGACCGCTGAAATCAGCGGGGCATGCCTTCCTGCTGCTGCGGCGGTGGGGCTCCCCGGTAGGTGACTGGATCCCGGACGAGCCCCCAAATTGTGAGAAACACTCCGTAGCCAATAACTTAGGCTCAGGCGAGGATCTCAGTGAAGTAGTAATTTATTCGCGATTGCAATGGCGGGCACCCCACAAGCAGGAGAGCACACCTACTAGTTCCAAAACACAGTTTATATACTTTTTGATGACAGAACCCTCCCCTGTTTCCCCACTGGAGTGGGTAATCCAGGTTCACAATCTATCTGATGCTTCATAGACAATGCCTGGCCTTCAGTTGCCGGCCTGTTTTTGAGATGGTAATGTTTTCTCCCCTTATCTGGCTTGACTTAACATAGTGATTTTCACCTGATTGCTCTAAGGAGTCTGGTTGTCTGCATTTTAGGAGGTCACCTGCTGAGCTTTCTTATCACTGTAAGCATATCTCAATACCACATTCCTTCCTTCTAAACAATGTAACACTGCAAAAACAACATTTCTATTCCCACACAAGGACTACTGTACACCAAATTTAGTAGTAATTTATTCGCGATTGCAGTGGCGGGGGTCCCATAAGCAGGAGCGCACCTACTGGTTCCAAAACACAGTTTATATACTTTTTGATGACAGAACCCTCCCCTGTTTCCCCACTGAGTGGGTAATCCAGGTTCACAACCTATCCGATGCTTCCCAGACAATGCATGGCCTTCAGTTGCTGGCCTGTTAAATTTCAAATTTCTTTTGACTTTTTTCTACGGTTTCAAGTGGTAATGTTTCTTCACTTATCTGACTTGACTTAACACCGTGATTTTCACCTAATTGTTCTAAGGAGTCTGGTTGTCTGCATTTTACAAGGTCGACTGCTAAGTTTTCTTATCACTGCAAGCATATCTCAGTACCCCATTCCTTACCTTTAAACAATGTAACTCTGCAAAAACAACATTTTTATTCCCACAGCTGTAAGGTTACCAGGACAGTCTTTGTTTCTAAGGACATATGATCCCCCATAGCACGCAACTGCTTACCTTCGGCCAGCGAGGGGCAGTTGTGTGCGCGGGTCCGCTTCCCTCAGCTTGAGCTTCCTTCCAGCTCCGGTGCTCCTATTTCCAGCGACTTTCTATACGAGCTTCTTAGAGCGGTTTGCTGAGTTTGGCCGAACCCATCTTCATTAGGCCATCAATGTCCCTGTTCCTGTCCTGGTCCCTGTACTGTTAGCCTGTCCCTGTTCCTGTTGTTCATGTCCCTGTTCCGGTTTTCTTCAGGTCCCTGTTCGGGTGCCATTTGTGGCGTAACGACCACACGGACACCAGGGTTCTTTTAGGATCAGTAACTGCTACTTCTTTATTGATGACAGAACTTCATTATATATGCGTTACATACCATATTCTTCATCATATCGTGTTGCATCCCATATTGAGGACAGGCTCCCTTCTTATACCATTTGCCCCACAGCAGTCCTTTTCCACTAACTCTTCATTGGTCAAACAACTTTGCCCGGCAACCAGAAAACCCCCAGCAACTTCCATGCCTTAACGGCGGGAGAACAAGCAACCCGAGATGGCATGGCGTCTCCTGAATCAACCTGTCCTGGTTCCAGTTAGGACAGAGTTAATTTTCCCTCATAGTAGCTGGTAGTGTTAGTGTTGGGGAGAATCGAATGGATGTTCTATTAATGTTTCTCAGGTGATGGATCATACGGTATAATTAAATATTATTAAATGTACTTACATTATCAAGTAATCTATGTATACTGGAAACCTAGGGAGTACATTGAACATTTAAAGGAATCGTTGAAGGGGAACCCTGGGAGGGAATAGGTACAACCTGACCTTGGATAAGGGCCTGGAGATGATGAAATGAGTTGAAGCAGAACCAAGGAGCGGAGGGAGCATGCGTCGAGTGAGAAAGGTGAAAGAGTTTAGCGGAGAGGAAGACTCCTTACTTCATCTGGACGACCACCTGGACGACCACCAGAGTGCGCCACGCATGTGCAAAGGGGAGGGGAGCTAATTAGAATGAAAAGCGAGGCTGATGTTGCAACCTGTAATGAATATGTATACCTGACGCAATATTGTATGTATAAATAACGGCTGGGAAGTAACGGGACTTGAAGCCAGATTTGGGCACCTGCCCCGGCTTCCAGCGCTGAATAAAGCACCTTCATATAATCACTTGGTGGTTATGTGGTTGCTACACTAACATTTTGGCGACCCAGATGGGACAGCGTGGGCACTGCTGAGGCGGATCGTGTCTCGGTTTCGCTCCAGCCGGCACCGAGGGATTCTCGGGGAGCAGTCGACCACGACCGACCTCCGCTGCTCACGACGTACCACTGGAGTGGTAAGCAAAGGTGCTTTCAACTTTGGGTATTCGGTACCGATTTGGTTGGGAAAGCCTGCCGGTCAGACGCGGCGAAAGCCACGCTCGGTTGGGCAGGGAGCTCCCGGGATAAGCCTAGGCGCCGTCCGTTAGACAGAGCGAAAGCTCTGCAGGTTCGGCATTGGTAACTGTATTGGTTTGTGCTGAAGGGTCAGCACCAGGTATTATTGGTATGTAGAAAGCGTGCTGCTGCTGCTCCGGCAGCTTTTTGCGAAAGCACGCTGCTGCTCCGGCAGCTTTTGGGAAAGCACACTGCTGCTCCGGCAGCTTCTGGAAAGTGTGCTGTTGCTGCTCCGGCAGCTTTCGGGAGAGTGTGTTGTTGCTGCAGCTTTCGGGAGAGTGTGTTGTTGCTGCAGCTTTCGGGAGAGTGTGTTGTTGCTCCAGCAGCTTTCGGGAGAGTGTGTTGTTGCTGCAGCTTTCGGGAGAGTGTGTTGCTGCAGCTTTCGGGAGAGTGTGTTGCTGCAGCTTTCGGGAGAGTGTGTTGTTGCTCCGGTAGCTTTCGGGAGAGTGTATTGCTGCTCCGGCAGCTTTCGGAAGAGTGTGTTGCTGCTCCGGCAGCTTTCGAGAGAGTGTGTTGCTGCTCCGGCAGCTTTCGGGAGAGTGTGTTGCTGCTCCGGCAGCTTTCGGGAGAGTGTGTTGCTGCTCCGGCAGCTTTCGGAAGAGTGTGTTGCTGCTCCGGCAGCTTTCGGGAGAGTGTGTTGCTGCTCCGGCAGCTTTCGAGAGAGTGTGTTGCTGCTCCGGCAGCTTTCGGGAGAGTGTGTTGCTGCTCCGGCAGCTTTCGGAGAGTGTGTTGCTGCTCCGGCAGCTTTCGGGAGAGTGTGTTGCTGCTCCGGCAGCTTTCGAGAGAGTGTGTTGCTGCTCCGGCAGCTTTCGGGAGAGTGTGTTGCTGCTCCGGCAGCTTTCGGGAGAGTGTGTTGCTGCTCCGGCAGCTTTCGGGAGAGTGTGTTGCTGCTCCGGCAGCTTTCGAGAGAGTGTGTTGCTGCTCCGGCAGCTTTCGGGAGAGTGTGTTGCTGCTCCGGCAGCTTTCGAGAGAGTGTGTTGCTGCTCCGGCAGCTTTCGGGAGAGTGTGTTGCTGCTCCGGCAGCTTTCGGGAGAGTGTGTTGCTGCTCCGGCAGCTTTCGGGAGAGTGTGTTGCTGCTCCGGCAGCTTTCGGGAGAGTGTGTTGCTGCTCCGGCAGCTTTCGGGAGAGTGTGTTGCTGCTCCGGCAGCTTTCGGGAGAGTGTGTTGCTGCTCCGGCAGCTTTCGGAAGAGTGTGTTGCTGCTCCGGCAGCTTTCGGGAGAGTGTGTTGCTGCTCCGGCAGCTTTTGGGTCCGTATCATAAGCTCAAAATGAAAAATATTAAAGAAATTCTGGGAAAAGATGTACCTATCCCGCGGACATCCCCGCTGGGGTGTTTGCTAGCACACTGGAAAGAGGGAGGTTTTGGTCAAGAAATGCGGAAAGGAAAGCTGATTGATTATTGTAACATTTGGTGGCCACAGTATAAACTAGAGGACCAAGAAACTTGGCCTGAGAATGGGACATTGCAATATAATACAATTTTACAATTAATGCTATTTTGTAAGTGGGAAGGAGAATATGATGAACTGCCGTATGTGGAATTGTTCTTTTATTTGCGCCGAAAGCCTGAATGGCAGCATGCTTGTGGAATAATGGTGCTTGAAGTTTAAACTGAGGAACGTTGTTGTGCATGTACTAAGGAGGGACGCTGTATACAGCATCAGGCAATAGAGAATAATAAGTATTATGGGAAATAATATAATATAATAATATAATAATGTATATAATAATATAATAATATAATATAATAATATAATAATGGAAATATTGATCTGGAAGTTGCGCCGTTGGCTCCGCCGGAAGAGCCAGGACAGGGAGGGAAAAGAGAAAAGGAAGATAGCAGTAGTGATGGAGAATCCCCGATTTTAGTCTCCCCGTGTCACATAGGACCCGGCAACAGCGAAGGGCAGGAGAAACTATAAATGAACAGGGAGGGAAAATAATCGCTCCCCTCAGGCAAGGAGTGGGGACAGAAGGACCGGTATATGTTAAGGTGCCTTCTTCAGCTGGGGATTTAATGATATGGAAGCAAGCAGCCGGCACCTACAGGGAAAACCCAGATAAAGTAGCTAGGGTAATGAAAATGATAATTAAAACCCAAAATCCCGATTGGGATGATCTCCAGGTGATCCTGGATACTTTGATGGATTCAACAGAAAAGGACATGGTATTACGGGCAGCCAGAGAGAGAGCCCGAGAAGATATACGTAATGGATTAGTGCTTGGAAATCTAGATCAAAACTTCCCCACCGAGGATCCCCAATGGGATTATAACTCAGGGGATGGAATAAGGAGGCTGAAGAGATATCAAGATTGGGTACAAATCGGGGTACAGAATGCCATGCCCCGGACCATAAATTGGTCAAAATTGTATAATGTCAGGCAAGAAAAAGCGGAATCACCTTCCGCCTTTTTAGAGAGATTGAAAGAAACTGCTAAGAAATATACAGATTTAGACGTAGAGACTGAGCAAGCTAAAGCTCAATTAGCACTCATTTTCTTGGGACAAGCCCAAGAGGATATTAGGAAGAAATTGCAAAAGTTAGAAGGTGCAGATTTGAGAAATTTGGATAGGCTGTTGGAAATAGCCTGGAAAATCAAAACTAGCCCAGCCAGTAAAAATTGAACTTAAGGAAGGGGCCCGACCGGTACGGATTAAACAGTACCCGTTGAAGCTAGAAGCTAGGCTAGGAATAGTAAAGATTATAGATAAATTTCTTAGCTACCACATTCTGGAGGAATGCAAATCTGAATATAATACCCCAATTTTCCCAGTAAAGAAACCTAATGGGGAATACAGGCTAGTGCAGGACCTTAGGGCAATAAACGAAATAACAAAAGATATTCACCCAGTGGTGGCTAATCCTTATACATTGTTAACATCTGTAAAAGAGAAATATAAGTGGTTTACGGTAATTGATTTAAAAGACGCCTTCTTCTGCATACCCATTGACAAGGAAAGTAGAAAGCTTTTTGCTTTTGAATGGGAAAATCCACGGAACGGACGAAAGATGCAACTAACCTGGACAAGGTTGCCTCAAGGATTCAAGAATAGCCCGACCCTCTTCGGCAGTCAACTAGCTAAAGAAATAGAAGACTGGATTAACCAAGAACAGATTCAGGTACCAAAGGACCGATACTTGCTGCTACAATATGCGGACGATATATTAATAGCTACCGAAGGAGAGTCAGAATGTATTCAGGTAACTATTGATATTTTGAATCAATTGGGACTAAATGGGTACAAGGTTTCTAAACAAAAGGCACAAATCGCGTGCACAACAGTAATTTATTTGGGATGTGAAATTTCTCAAGGACAAAGAAAATTGGGAGTTAACCGAATACAAGCTATTTGTGAAATCCCCGAGCCGCGAAATCTGCACGAACTACGGGCTTTCTTAGGTATGGCCGGGTGGTGTAGACTGTGGGTAATGGACTATGGACTCATAGCAAAGCCCCTCTATGAAACCCAAAAGGCCTGTACATTTACCTGGGGAAAGCCACAACAAGAGGCCTTTAAGAAATTAAAAGAAGCCCTGATGAAGGCGCCTGCCTTGGGCTTGCCGGACTTATCAAAGGACTTTCAGCTGTTTGTGCATGAGAGACAACGATTGGCATTAGGAGTACTGACCCAGCGACTTGGGAGCTGGAAAAGACCTGTGGGGTATTTTTCTAAACAATTGGATGCGGTAAGCGCCGGATGGCCCTCGTGTTTAAGGGCCGTGGCAGCCACAGTCCTTTTAATACAGGCAAAAGGGGGGCCATTGGCTATCGCCCAGCCGAATGAATCTTAAGAACTACTAACCTATTGAACCCAGCAGTGTTTCTAGGAACAACTGCGGAGGAAGGAGACCTCAGTCATGATTGCGTGGAGATCATCGAACATACCTATGCCAGCAGAACAGACTTAAAAGATCAGCCTCTGGAGAGACCAGATTGAGAACTTTTCACGGATGGAAGCAGCTTCGTGGAAAATGGGACTCGTTTTGCAGGATACGCGGTAACTACATCAAAGGTAGTGATTGAGGCAAATTCCCTACCTCCGGGGCCTTTAGCCCAACGAGCAGAAATAGTTGCCCTGACACGAGCCCTGGAACTAAGCGAGGGTAAGAATGTGAATATTTGGACAGATTCAAAATATGCATTCGGGGTAGTCCACGTACATGGGGCATTATGGAAAGAAAGGGGAATGCTATCCTCATAAGGGACTAATATAAAATATCAGGAAGAAATATTGAAATTAATAACAGCTGTACAGAAACCCCAACAGGTGGCCATAATGCATTGTAAAGCTCATCAAGGAGGGATGTCAGAGATTGCAGAAGGTAACAGATTGGCAGATTTGACGGCCCGGAAGGTCGCGCGTGAAGTACGGAAAGTAATGGCTCTAATTCCATCGAAGGTAGGCCTCTCTTGTTTCAAATTACCTAAAAACCCAAAGTATTCAGCAGAAGATGAGAGACTTGCAAATTTGATGAAGGCCCGGAAGAATCCTGACGGATGGTATGTGACTGCGACAGGACAACTCATAGTGCCTCCTATAATAATGCGAGAAATCTTACAAATAAAACATAATGAATGTCACTGGGGTGCAGGAGCAATGGTGACCTATTTGAAACGAGGTGTCATCTCGGTACACATGTTAACAATGGCAAAGTCAGTAATGTCAAAATGTGAGCTTTGCTTAAAGAATAACCCGGTAGCAAGGAAACATGCTGAGATGGGGAGAACTAGAGCTGGAATAGAGCCTGGAGATTACTGGCAAATAGATTTCGTGGAACTGCCTAAAGCAAGAGGTTATAAATACCTATTGGTAGGGGTTGATACTTTTTCAGGATGGCCAGAGGCCCTTCCCTGTCGAACCAACCAAGCTAAAGAAACGGTAAAATGGTTACTACGGGAAATAGTCCCTAGATTTGGTGTACCATTGGGTATTTCTTCAGACAGGGGACCACATTTCATTGCCAATGTGGTTAAAGAGGTTAGTAGGTTACTAGGAATTACCTGGAACTTACATACCCCATGGAGGCCTCAATCTAGTGGTCAAGTAGAGAGGATGAACCAAACTTTAAAAGGACAATTAAGCAAAATCTGTCAGGAGGCTAAGATACAGTGGCCACAGGCCTTACCGATAGCTTTGCTAAGAATTAGAATAAAGCCAAGAAGTGGGATGTCAGTAAGTCCCTATGAAATCATGTATGGAAAACCTTATGAGTCTCCTGAACCGAACCCGAATATGCATGTTACCGGTAAACAGGATGTATATAATTATGTTTTAATAGTAATGAAAATACTTGCTCTTGGTATGAGTGAAGTATTTTCAAAGGGGGGAAATGTTAGTGTTGGGGAGAATCGAATGGATGTTCTATTAATGTTTCTCAGGTGATGGATCATACGGTATAATTAAATATTATTAAATGTACTTACATTATCAAGTAATCTATGTATACTGGAAACCTAGGGAGTACATTGAACATTTAAAGGAATCGTTGAAGGGGAACCCTGGGAGGGAATAGGTACAACCTGACCTTGGATAAGGGCCTGGAGATGATGAAATGAGTTGAAGCAGAACCAAGGAGCGGAGGGAGCATGCGTCGAGTGAGAAAGGTGAAAGAGTTTAGCGGAGAGGAAGACTCCTTACTTCATCTGGACGACCACCTGGACGACCACCAGAGTGCGCCACGCATGTGCAAAGGGGAGGGGAGCTAATTAGAATGAAAAGCGAGGCTGATGTTGCAACCTGTAATGAATATGTATACCTGACGCAATATTGTATGTATAAATAACGGCTGGGAAGTAACGGGACTTGAAGCCAGATTTGGGCACCTGCCCCGGCTTCCAGCGCTGAATAAAGCACCTTCATATAATCACTTGGTGGTTATGTGGTTGCTACGCTAACATTAACAGTAGGGTGCTATGTTTTGGATTAGGATGAGAAGAGCGCTGATAACATGCTGATGTTTTAATTGTTGCAGAGCAGTGCTTACACCAAGCCAAGGACTTTCCAGCTTCTCGCTCTGTCCTGCCAGCGAGCAGGCTAGGGGTGCAGCAGGAGCTGGGAGGGGACAGACCCAGGACAGCTGACCCAAACTGGCCAAAGGGGTATTCCATACCATCTGACGTCATGCTAAACAATATATAGGGGTGGCTGGCCGGGGTGGGGGGCCGGCTGCTCGGGGATAGGCTGGGCATCGGTCAGCGGGTGGTGAGCAATTGCATTGTGCATCACTTGTTTTCTTACACATTATTATTATTAATACTATTATCATTATCACTATTATTATTATTATTGTTATTATTATATTCCTGTCTTAATAAACTGTCTTTATCTCAACTCACCGGCTTCACTTTCCCGTTTCTCTCCCCCATCCCAGAGAGGGAGGGGGGAGGGTGAGCGAATGGCTGTGTGGTGTTTAGCTGCCAGCCGGGTTAAACCACAACACACCCTTCTTTGTTCCCTCTAAACTCTTTACATTCCTGATGGCCTCATCGTTAAGAGTCCGATGTTATCACCAGCCATGGGGCTAGTCGACCCCCATGGCCACACTCCCACATCTCCCCCTTCTTTATTAACGTCAACCATTTTCTTGACACGAATTATTACTCCATACATCACAGTCCTTACACTGCTTTGCAGAGTTTTATTCTTTCTTAAATATGTTTTCACCGAGGTGCCACCAGATTATGCTGGTTGGCTCAGCTTTGGCCAGTGGTTGGTCTGTTGCTGAGCTGGCTGGAAGTGTCTGTCTCTGGCACAGGGCAGCCCCCTACCTCTTCTCACAAAGACCACCTCTGCAGCCTCTCCTTGCTACCAAAACCTTGCTGTGTACATCCAATACAGTCAGTCACTAACTAAGCAACCACCCAGTCACTTGTTCACTCCCTGTCCCTAGCAGGCTGGGAAGAGAAGTGGAAGAACAAAAGTGAGAAAACTCATGGATCGAGATAATGACAGGCTAATAGGGAAGGCAAAACTGTGCACACAAGGAAAGCAAAAAGAGGAATACTTTTACTACTTCCCATTGGCAAGCAGATAGATGTCCAGCCACTTCCTGGAAAGCAGGGTCTCAACATGCATAACGGTTACATGGGAAGACAAACTCTATAACCACTAATGTTCCTGCTTTCTTATTCTCAAAGAGAAGAAAGTAGTCCAAATCCTTTTGAAATCCGGTTTTGCCATAAAGCAAAATAAAATCAAAGGACCTGCACAGGAGATCCAGGTTTTAGGAATAAAATGTCAAGATGGACGTTGTCAGATCCCAATGGATGTGATCAACAAAATAAGAGCTATGTCTCCACAATGTGGCAAAAAGGAAACACAAGCTTTCTTAGGCATTCTGGGTTGCTGAATGGGAAACGTGGCCATTGATCTGTGTCTATACTGACTCCTGGATGGTAGCAAATGCCCTGCAGGGGAGGTTACAGCAATGGAACAGAACAATTGGCTGCACAAAGGCAAACCCATCTGGGCTGCTGCACTGTGGCAAGATACTGCCACCCGGATAGAGAACCTGGTTGTAAAAGTGCACCATGTAGATGCCCACATACCCAGGAGTCAGGCCACTGAAGAACATCAGAACAACCAGCAGGTGGATCAGGCTGCTAAGATTGAAGTGGCTCAGGTGGACCTGGACTGGCAACATAAAGGTGAATTATTTATAGCCCGATGGGCCCATGACACCTCAGGCCATCGAGGTAGAGATGCAACCTACAGATGGGCTCGTGATCGAGGGGTGTGTTAGTGTTGGGGAGAATCGAATGGATGTTTTACTAATGTCTCTTAGGTGATGGGACATACAGT
The DNA here is from genome assembly GCF_964211835.1 of Anser anser. NCBI lineage: Eukaryota > Metazoa > Chordata > Aves > Anseriformes > Anatidae > Anser > Anser anser. Next base: position 275,825 of record NW_028154222.1, on the reverse strand, counting down.
ATAATTAAGCATTGCCAAATGTACTTACATTATCAATTAGTCTATGTACACTGGAAACTTAGGGAGTACACTGAACATTTAAAGGAATCGTTGAAGGGGAACCCTGGAAGGGAACAGGTACAACCTGACCTTGGATAAGGGCCTGGAAATGCTGAAATGAGTTGAAGCAGAACCAAGGAGCGGAGGGAGCATGCGTCGAGTGAGAAAGGTGAAAAGTTTAGCGGAGAGGAAGACTCCTTACTTCATCTGGACGACCACCTGGACGACCACCAGAGTGCGCCACGCATGTGCAAAGGGGAGGGGAGCTAATTAGAATGAAAAGCGAGGCTGATGTTGCAACCTGTAATGAATATGTATACCTGACGCAATGTTGGATGTATAAATAATGGCTGGGAAGTAACGGGACTTGAAGCCAGATTTGGGCATCTGCCCCGGCTTCCAGCGCTGAATAAAGCACCTTCATATAATCACTTGGTGGTTATGTGGTTGCTACGCTAACATTTTGGCGACCCAGATGGGACTGCGTGGGCACTGCTGAGGCGGATCGTGTCTCGGTTTCGCTCCAGCCGGCACCGAGGGATTCTCGGGGAGCAGTCGACCACGACCGACCTCCGCTGCTCACGACGTACCACTGGAGTGGTAAGCAAAGGTGCTTTCAACTTGGGTATTCGGTACCGATTTGGCTGGGAAAGCCTGCCGGTCAGACGCGGCGAAAGCCACGCTCGGTTGGGCAGGGAGCTCCCGGGGTAAGCCTAGGCGCCGTCCGTTAGACAGAGCGAAAGCTCTGCAGGTTCGGCATTGGTGATTGTATTGGTTTGTGCTGAAGGGTCAGCACCTGGTATTATTGGTATGTAGAAAGCGTGCTGCTGCTCCGGCAGCTTCTGGGAAAGCACGCTGCTGCTCCGGCAGCTTCTGGGAAAGCACGCTGCTGCTCCGGCAGCATCTGGGAAAGCGTGCTGCTGCTCCGGCAGCTTTTGGGAAAGCGTGCTGCTGCTGCTCCGGCAGCTTTTGGGAAAGCACGCTGCTGCTCCGGCAGCTTCTGGAAAGTGTGCTGTTGCTGCTCCGGCAGCTTTCGGAAGAGTGTGTTGCTGCTCCGGCAGCTTTCGGGAGAGTGTGTTGCTGCTCCGGCAGCTTTCGGGAGAGTGTGTTGCTGCTCCGGCAGCTTCCGGGAGAGTGTGTTGCTGCTCCGGCAGCTTTTGGGTCCGTATCATAAGCTCAAAATGAAAAAGATTAAAGAAATTCTGGGAAAAGATGTACCTATCCCGCGGACATCCCCGCTGGGGTGTTTGCTAGCACACTGGAAAGAGGGAGGTTTTGGTCAAGAAATGCGGAAAGGAAAGCTGATTGATTATTGTAATATTTGGTGGCCACAGTATAAACTAGAGGACCAAGAAACTTGGCCTGAGAATGGAACATTGCAATATAATACAATTTTACAATTGATGCTATTCTGTAAGCGGGAAGGAAAATATGATGAACTGCCGTATGTGGAATTATTCTTTTATTTGCGCCGAAAGCCTGAATGGCAGCATGCTTGTGGAATAATGGTGCTTGAGGTTTCAACTGAGGAACGTTGTTGTGCATGTACTAAGGAGGGACGCTGTATACAGCATCAGGCAATAGAGAATAATAAGTATTATGGGAAATGAATAATGGAAATATTGATCTGGAAGTTGCGCCGTCGGCTCCGCCGGAAGAGCCAGGACAGGGAGGGAAAAGAGAAAAGGAAGATAGCAGTAGTGATGGAGAATCCCCGACTTTAGCCTCCCCTGTGTCACATAGGACCCGGCAACAGCGAAGGGCAGGAGAAACTATAAATGAACAGGGAGGGAAAATAATCGCTCCCCTCAGGCAAGGAGTGGGGACAGAAGGACCGGTATATGTTAAGGTGCCTTTTTCAGCTGGGGATTTAATGATATGGAAACAAGCAGCCGGCACCTACAGGGAAAACCCAGATAAAGTAGCCAGGGTAATGAAAATGATAATTAAAACCCAAAATCCCGATTGGGATGATCTCCAGGTGATCCTGGATACTTTGATGGACTCGACAGAAAAAGCCATGGTATTGCGGGCAGCCAGAGAGAGAGCCCGAGAAGATATATGAAATGGATTAGTGCTTGGAAATCTAGATCAAAACTTCCCCACTGAGGATCCCCAATGGGATTAAAACACAGGGGATGGAATAAGGAGGCTGAAGAGATATCAAGATTGGGTACAAGTCGGGGTACAGAATGCCATGCCCCGGACCATAAATTGGTCAAAATTGTATAATGTCAGGCAAGAAAAAGCGGAATCACCTTCCGCCTTTTTAGAGAGATTGAAAGAAACTGCTAAGAAATATACAGATTTAGACGTAGAGACTGAGCAAGCTAAAGCTCAATTAGCACTCATTTTCCTGGGACAAGCCCAAGAGGCCTTTAAAAATTAAAAGAAGCCCTGATAAAGGCGCCTGCCTTGGGCTTGCCGGACTTATCAAAGGACTTCCAGCTGTTTGTGCATGAGAGACAACGATTGGCATTAGGAGTACTGACCCAGCGACTTGGGAGCTGGAAAAGATCTGTGGGGTATTTTTCTAAACAATTGGACGCGGTAAGCGCTGGATGGCCCTCGTGTTTAAGGGCCGTGGCAGCCACAGTCCTTTTAATACAGGAAGCCAGGAAGCTCACATTAGGGAAACGAATTGAGGTGTTCGTGCCACATATGGTGACTACGGTATTGGATCAAAAGGGGGGCCATTGGCTATCGCCCAGCCGAATGATGAAATATCAAGCTATACTAACTGAGCAAGATGATGTAATCTTAAGAACTACTAACTTATTGAACCCAGCAGTGTTTCTAGGAACAACTACGGAGGAAGGAGACCTCAGTCATGATTGCGTGGAGATCATCGAACATACCTATGCCAGCAGAACAGACTTAAAAGATCAGCCTCTGGAGAGACCAGATTGGGAACTTTTCACGGATGGAAGCAGCTTTGTGGAAAATGGGACTCGTTTTGCAGGATACGCGGTAACTACATCAAAGGTAGTGATTGAGGCAAATTCCCTACCTCCGGGGACTTCAGCCCAACGAGCAGAAATAGTCGCCCTGACGCGGGCCCTGGAACTAAGCGAGGGTAAGAACGTGAATATTTGGACAGATTCAAAATATGCATTCGGGGTAGTTCATGTACATGGGGCATTATGGAAAGAAAGGGGAATGCTATCCTCACAAGGGACTAATATAAAATACCAGGAAGAAATATTGAAATTAATAACAGCTGTACAGAAACCCCAACAGGTGGCCATAATGCATTGTAAAGCCCATCAAGGAGGGGCGTCAGAGATTGCAGAAGGTAACAGAATGGCAGATTTGACGGCCCGGAAGGTTGCGCGTGAAGTATGGAAAGTAATGGCTCTAATTCCATCAAAGGTAGGCCTCTCTTGTTTTAAATTACCTAAAGACCCAAAGTATTCAGCAGAAGATGAGAGACTTGCAAATTTGATGAAGGCCCAGAAGAATCCTGACGGGTGGTATGTGACTACGACAGGACAACTCATAGTGCCTCCTATAATAATGCGAGAAATTTTACAAATAAAACATAATGAATGTCACTAGGGTGCAGAAGCAATGGTGACCTATTTGAAACGAGGTGTCATCTCGGTACACATGTTAACAATGGCAAAGTCAGTAATGTCAAAATGTGAGCTTTGCTTAAAGAATAATCCGGTAGCAAGGAAACATGCTGAGATGGGAAGAACTAGGGCTGGGATAGAGCCTGGAGATTACTGGCAAATAGACTTCGTGGAACTGCCTAAAGCAAGAGGTTATAAATACCTATTGGTAGGGGTTGATACTTTTTCAGGATGGCCGGAGGACCTTCCCTGTCGCACCAACCAAGCAAAGGAAACGGTAAAATGGTTACTACAGGAAATAATCCCTAGATTTGGTGTACCATTGGGTATTTCTTCAGACAGGGGACCACATTTCATTGCCAATGTGGTTAAGGAGGTTAGTAGGTTACTGGGAATCACCCAGAACACCCTATCCCACTTACTCCACCCCCATCCTATAGTACTAGCGTTAACAAGCAGGTATGAAGGAATCAATAAGATAATAGACTAACGAAGATGCGTTAAGATTATACTTACTAATCTCTATATCAAGTTATACTCACTAACCTCTACTAACCTGATTCAACCTAATAGTAATGAAAATACTTGCTCTTGGTATGAGTGAAGTATTTTCAAAGGGGGGAAATGTTAGTGTTGGGGAGAATCGAATGGATGTTTTACTAATGTCTCTTAGGTGATGGGACATACAGTATAATTAAGCATTGCCAAATGTACTTACATTATCAATTAATCTATGTACACTGGAAACTTAGGGAGTACACTGAACATTTAAAGGAATCGTTGAAGGGGAACCCTGGAAGGGAACAGGTACAACCTGACCTTGGATAAGGGCCTGGAAATGCTGAAATGAGTTGAAGCAGAACCAAGGAGCGGAGGGAGCATGCATCGAGTGAGAAAGGTGAAAAGTTTAGCGGAGAGGAAGACTCCTTACTTCATCTGGACGACCACCTGGACGACCACCAGAGTGCGCCACGCATGTGCAAAGGGGAGGGGAGCTAATTAGAATGAAAAGCGAGGCTGATGTTGCAACCTGTAATGAATATGTATACCTGACGCAATGTTGGATGTATAAATAATGGCTGGGAAGTAACGGGACTTGAAGCCAGATTTGGGCATCTGCCCCGGCTTCCAGCGCTGAATAAAGCACCTTCATATAATCACTTGGTGGTTATGTGGTTGCTACGCTAACAGGTGGACCTGACCATGGACACTGTAGCACAGGTTATTCATGATTGTTAAACATGTGCCGCAATCAAGCAAGCCAAACGGTCAAAGCCTCTTTGGTATGGAGGACGATGGCTGAAATATAAATATGGAGAGGCCTGGCAGATTGATTATATCACACTTTCTCAAACCAGCAATGGCAAGTGCCATGTACTTACAATGGTGGAAGCAACCACCGTGTAAGGAATGGTCCAGCAATTCGTGCCACTAAGGGGTTTGAAGGGTTAACATTGAGGCCTGGGTTTAGGCGAGAAGAGAACAAAGGGATTTCTTCGGAGAAAAACTGCTGACTTTGCACGAATGTGCAGTAACTTCTGACAGCCGGCCAAGAGACCACTAGATAAGGAGGAAGAATATGAGCCTCCCTGTCCGAGCGGCCCCCGAGAAAGTAACAGAGACTGATAAGCAGGTGCACCTGGAAGGACGTCGGATTCGGGAAACCAATTATAATAACCTTGCCTCTTTTAGAAGTAGTAATAAATATGTATTAGCCTAGGAGTATAAAAAATTAGATGCCTTACGTAACGGGTGTGCGTCCTGGTGGAGCAGAGACTCCCGGCGCACCCAGCGCTGTTTGCTTGCCTCTATTCGTTTAATAAATTGTAAACTTTGATTGTAATCCTATTTGGGACTTAGTCGTTTATAACAATTGGGGGCTCGTCCGGGATGGTCTTGGTTCCTGAATTCTGACTTGATCTAAGAGGGGCGCCCCCACCATTTGGTGGCTCCTGTTCGAGTCAGGTCAGGACTAATGCCATCTCGAACCTGAATAAGGGCAAGCAAAGATTTAGATTTTTTATGAGCTCCCTTTGCCGGCTGCAGCACTATATTTTGCCCGTAATTCTGCGCGCGAAGATCCGAACGAAGACGACGGAGTCATAAGTATTTAAGGCGTATACCGTTCGGTTGGGTGGGATTCGGTTGCCTGTGTGTGTGAGAGTGTGACTGAGACGGAACGTAGTTCTGAAGCGATTGTGGAGGTCTTCTAACCGCGGTCGGTTTTATAAATTGTAAACTCTGATTGTAATCCTATTTGGGACTTAGTCGTTTATAACAATCGGATGGCTGGAAACATATCCTGTGCCCCATGCCACCGCCCGGAACACTATCCTGGGCCTTGAAAAGCAAGTCCTATGGTGACCGCTGCTCAGGACTGGACTGGGCATCGGTCAGCAGGTCGTGAGCAATTGCATTGTCTATCATTTGCTTTGTAAATATTGTGAGAAACAATCTGTAGCCAATAACAAAGGCTCAGGCGAGGATCTCAGTGAAGCAGCATTTTTATTTGCAATTGCAATGGTGGGCATCCTGCAAGCAGGAGTGCACAGCAAAAGTATTTCATAACCTTATATTCCCTATTACCTGATGCTTGATTCCTCCCCCGTTTGCTCGTTGGCTGAGTACTACAGGTTCACAAACTACTCAACGCTTATTGCTATACCATATATGTAAAATTAAATTTGACTAACCATTACTTTCTCCTTTACCTTTCTTTTCCTTCTTCTCTCGTGACTAGAGGGCCTGTGATTTTTTGGTTTTACTGATTTTGCACTGCTCATCCCGCTTTTCTTAGCTATCCTCCAGATTTTGAGACAGTGGGACCTTCCCCTTATCTGCTTAACATACTCCCCACTGCTATGCCACTGTCATGCCTGCACAATCCCTTTTGAATATGCAAGATTAGTGGAATTTTCCACTGCAAAAACACAACTTTGTTTCTCACAATTCCCCCCTCTTCTTTTCTTACTCCTATTGCTTTTGCACCTCTTCACATCCCCCACTCTTGAGTTTTTCCAGCATTAGGGTGCAATATTTTTCTTTGGATGTCATGGGACATGACAGATACACAATGTCATTATTACTAGAAAACTAACAAAGAGTTGCTTGAGCCATTCCCATCCAGGCAACCACGAGGTCGGTTTTTCCCAAATGTCTCTAAATCCCCAGGAAGTGTCATCTTGGACCACCTCATGCAAGATCTTGGTTTTCTCCCAAATATTTTTGATATCAGTCTCAGTTCGCCTCATTTGGTCTACATAAATACAGCAACTGGCATTAATTATAGTGCGACCCCCTCCTTGCAAGGCCAGTAATCCATTAGATTCTGGAGTACTGTCTTTGATAGAATTGTCACCTCCTCTTGCAGTACCTGGATCTCATCCAGAGTGTTATTTTCTAATTCTTCAGCTATGGCTGAGATATTCAGAGTAGCTTTTTCTAATTCACTCACCCCTAACCAAGGGATAAACCACCTCGCGAAACTGTGAAACACCTTTCCTCTCTCCACTAGAGGATTAATTCAAGTCCTCTTGATTCTGCATAGGTAGGTCTCAAGGAGGCCTGTGCTTTGGCTTTGCATAGCCTCAATAATGGTTACGTTCAGAATTATTGCCCCCAGGGTGCAAGCTCCTTTCCATCCTAGGGGCAACACTTTCCTGGCCCTATTACCACATAGCCAATACCACCCTTTGCCATTCGGGACTGGCCATCCGGTTAACGAATGATTCCCGCGCTGTGTTTGGCGTGCATTATATATATTAGCATTCCCATAGTTACCATATTAGGTACAGTATAGATAATTCCCCACCTCACAGGTAACATTTCCACACCCAAGATCAGTATTATTGCCCCCTGAATTTCCATCGGTATGAAGAATGATCTGGGAACACTCTAATTCTATGTAATCCAACTCTTTTCCCCAATAACACATGGTATTCATTATTTTTTTCCTAAGGAGAAGTTAAACTTTAGTTTACAACTATGATTTGCACCCCCTCCTAATTTTTAATTTTAAAGGACTACAGGAACAGTCTCCCAGGTCTCAGGATCAACTGATGTCCTCACCCCGGATGTAATGAGTGTAATGAGTCCACCATTTCTCAGCTGTTCTTACTGTCGTCTCAGTAGTCAGGAGTACTTGGAACGGTCAGTCCCACTCAGGTTGCAATTCCCTCCATGTTCGTATCAGAAACCAAACTCCTGCTTGGTATGGATGGATTGGGACTTCCAAGGGTGGGGTCTGAGCTAACAATCCACGGGTCCTGAGAGATGACAAAGAGGACGACAGATCAAGTATATAGTTTTTAAGAAAAGCATCTTTTGTCTCGAATTGAGGTAATTCATTCCCTTTGTCCAGGTATGTCAATCCAAATAATATTTCATATGGTGAAACTCCCACATCTTTTCTTGGCGCCGTTTGAATTCGGAGGAGTGCCAAAGGTAAGCACTTCGTTCAGGGGAGACAAGTTTCCAGAACTTGGTCAATTGCTTCTTTACTGTCTGATTCATCTGCTCCACCCTTCCAGAAGAGGAAGAATGTCAAGGAGCATGAAATTCCCATTTCATTCCTAAAGTCCGCATTAGCCCTTGCAATATTTGTGATGTAAAGTGACTTCCTTGATCAGAGTCAATATTTTCAATGAGTCCATACCTGGGAATTATCTGTTCTAGAATTACCTTAGCTACCACGCTTGCAGTAACAGATACTAAAGGGAAAACTTCCACCCACCCTGACAAGTGATTGACCAAGACCAGCAAGTATTTAAATCTACCTGCTCTAGGGAGTTCTGTAAAATCGACCGGTACACTTTGGAAGGGTCGAATTCCTGGTTCTTGCCCCCTTTTGGGCTGTCTGTGGATAATTTTCCTATTTACCTTTTAACATACTACACAACTCCTGCATTATTGTTTAGCCAGAGTATATATATGTTCCTACACGTACATAACTCCACAGCACAGCGTCACACATTGCTTGAACTCCCCAATAACTACCTTAAGTAAAACAGTTAATATTTGCCTCATTAGTGCTTTATTCATCATTTCTCTCCCATCAGGGAGTATCCATTTTCCTTTGAACTCCGTGGCTCCTAATTCTTTAAAAACCTCTCTCTCTTTTTCACTAAATATGTGCTTTTCCGGTGGGGAGGGTACTTCACATATAAGATAATTTATAGTGATTTCTGACTGCAAGGCCGCCTCCTGGTCTTTTTCATCTGTTACACAGTTCCCTCCAGCCGTGACTGAATTTCTGGGAAGGAACAACTGCATGTATCAGTACAGGCTGGGGGATGACCTGCTGGAGAGGAGCTCTGCGGAGAAGGACCTGGGGGTCCTGGTGGACGACAGGTTGGCCGTGAGCCAGCAGTGTGCCCTGGTGGCCAGGAGGGCCAATGGGATCCTGGCGTGCATTAAAATGAGTGTGGCCAGCAGGTCAAGGGAGGTGATCCTCCCCCTCTACTCTGCCCTGGTCAGGCCTCATCTGGAGTACTGTGTCCACTTCTGGGCTCCCCGGTCCAAAAAAAGACAGGGATCTCCTGGGAAGAGTCCAGCGGAGGGCCACAAAGATGATACGGGGCCTGGAGCATCTTCCCTATGAAGAAAGGCTGAGAGACCTGGGTCTGTTCAGCCTGGAGAAGAGAAGACTGAGAGGGGATCTTATCAATGTTTACAAATACCTTAAGTGTGGGAGACAGAGGGATTTGGCCAACCTCTTTTCAGTGGTTTGTGGGGACAGGACAAGGGGCAATGGCCACAAAATGGATCACAGGAAGTTCTGCACCAACACGCGAAAGAACTTCTTCATGGTGAGGGTGACGGAGCACTGGAACAGGCTGCCCAGGGAGGTTGTGGAGTCTCCTTCTCTGGAGATATTTAAGGCCCGTCTGGATGCCTACCTGGGCAACCTGCTCTAGGGAACCTGCTTTGGCAGGGGGGTTGGATCCGATGATCTCTTGAGGTCCCTTCCAACCCCTACAATTCTGTGATTCTGTGATTCTGTGATTCCCTTTCTGGTGACCTTTTATATGCACTATTGCAATTCCAGTAGGTAATAATAAATTATCTAGGACTTGCTTTGCAAGCTCTTGGTGGACCAATTCCTTCCCCTTACTACTGATCAACCCACGCTCCTCCCAGATGTTACCAAAGGTATGAACCACCCCATATTCATATCTCAAATCGGTATAGATGATTCCCTCTTTTCCTTCAAGAAGTTTGAGTGCCTGTTTCAAAGCATATGATTCACATATTTGGGCTGACCAGTTATTGGGCAATCGTCCCATCTCTTTTACTTCTTCACTAAATCCATCAACTATAGCTTATCAAAGAATCACAGAATCACAGAATGTTAGGGATTGGAAGGGACCTTGAAAGATCATCTAGTCCAATCCCCCTGCCAGAGCAGGAACACCTAAATCACATCACACAGGAATGCGTCCAGGTGGGTTTTGAATGCCTCCAGAGAACGAGACTCCACAACCCCCCATGGCAGCCTGTTCCAGTGTTCTGTCACGTTCACCGTGAAAAAGCTTCTTCTCACATTTAAGTGGAACCTCCTATGTTCCAGCTTGTACCCATTGCCCCTTGTCTCATCATTAGATGTCACTGAGAAGAGCCTGGCTCCATCCTCCTGACACTCACCCTTTACATATTTATAAACATTAATAAGGTCACCCCTCAGTCTCCTCTTCTCCAAACTAAAGAGACCCAGCTCCCTCAGCCTTTCCTCATAAGGGAGATGCTCCACTCCCTTAATCATCTTTGTGGCTCTGCGCTGGACTCTCTCAAGCGATTCCCTGTCCTTCTTGAACTGAGGGGCCCAGAACCGAATGCAATATTCCAGATGCGGTCTCACCAGGGCAAAGTAGAAGGGGAGGAGAACCTCTCTCGACCTACTAACCACACTCCTCCTAATACACCCCAGGATGCCATTGACCTTCTTGGCCACAAGGGCACAGTGCTGGCTCATGGTCATCCCGCTGTCCACCAGGACCCCCAGGTCCCATTTCCTCTACGCTGCTCTCCAGCAGGGCAGTCCCCAACTTATACTGCTACCTGGAGTTGTTCTTGCCCAGATGCAGGACTCTACGCTTGCCCTTATTATATTTCATTAAATTTCTCCCTGCCCAACTCTCCAGCCTGTCTAGGTCTCGCTGGATGGCAGCACAGCCTTCTGGTGTGTCAGCCACTCCTCCCATCTTAGTGTCATCAGCAAACTTGCTGACAGTGCACTCTATTCCCTCATCCAAGCCATTGATGAATATATTGAACAATACTGGTTCCAGTACCGACCCTTGAGGGACTCCACTAGATACAGGCCTCCAACTAGACTCTGTCCCATTGACCACAACTCTCTGGCTTCTTTTCTTCAGCCAGTTCACAGTCTACCTCACTACCCGATCATCCAGACCACACTTCCTCAGTTTAGCTGCAAGGATGCTGTGGGAGACGGTGTCAAATGCTTTACTGAAATCAAGATAGACCACGCCCACTGCTTTACCATCATCTATCCACCTGGTTATGTCTTCATAAAAGGCTATCAGGTTGGTCAAGCACGACTTCCCCTTGGTGAAGCCACGTTGACTGCCCCTAATGACCTTTTTATCCTTGATATGTCTAGAGACAATGCCAAGTTGTTCCTTCACCTTACCAGGGATGGAGGTGAGGTTGACCGGTCTATCGATACCCGTGTCCTCCTTCTTGCCCTTTTTGAAGACTGGAGTGACATTTGTTTTCCTCCAGTCCTCAGGCACCTCTCCCGTTCCCCACAACTTACCAAAGATGATGGAGAGTGGCCTATCAATGACTGCTGCCAGCTCCCTCAGCACCCGCATGTGCATCCCATCAGGACTCATGGATTTATGGATGTCCAGCTTACTTAATCGGTCCTTAACCCAGTCCTCATCCACCAAGGCAAACTCCTCCTTTATCCCAACTTCCTCTGGGGCCTCAGGGGTACGAGGCTCCTCAGGACAGCCTCCGGCATTATAGACAGAGACACAGAAGGCATTCAGTAACTCCGCCTTCTCTTTATCTTCTGTCACCAGGGCACCCACCTCATTCATCAGTGGGCTTACATTGCCTCTAGTGTTAGTTTTATCTGCAGTGTATTTGAAGAATCCCTTTCTGTTGTCCTTGACCCCTCTTGCAAGGTTTAATTCTAAGGAGGCCTTAGCTTTCCTAGTTGCCTCCCTACATCCTCTGACAACAGTCTTATGTTCCTCCCAAGTGGACAGCCCCTCCTTCCATGATCTGCAGACTCTCCTCTTCCACTTGACTTTGCCCAGCAGTTCCCTGTTTAACCATGCAGGTCTCCTGGCTCTCTTTCTTGACTTCCTACCTGTTGAGATGCTCTGATCTTGAGCTTGGAAGAAGCAGTCCTTGAATGTTTACCAACTATCCTGGGCCCCTTTTCCTTCAAGTACCTTGTCCCATGGGATTTCCCCTAGCAATTGCTTGAAAAGGCCAAAGTTGGCCCTACTGAAGTCCAGGGTTGTGATTCTGCTTGGTGTTTTGTTCCTGCCACATGAGATCCTGAACCATCTCATGGTCGCTGCAACCAAGGCTGCCCTCAACCTTCATCTCTTCAACCAGCCCCTCCTTGTTAGTGAGGACAAGATCCAGCAGCGCTCCTCTCCTAGATGGCACATCCACCAATTGCATCAGGAAGTTATCAGCAGTGCACTGGAGGAACCTCCTGGACTGCAGATGGCTGGCTGAGTAGGCCTTCCAGCAAATGTCAGGGTAGTTGGGCATGTACTTGCAAGGCTACTATCAGCTGATTCTAGAAGGCCTCATCAACTTCTTCACCCTGATCTGGTGGCCTGTAATAGACACCCACAACAGTATCCCCCATGCCAGCCTGTCCCTTAACTCTCATCCACAGATTCTCAACTCGCTCCTCATCCGCCCCTGGACAGTACTCAATACATTGTAGTTGCTCTCTCATGTAAAGAGCAAATCCGCCACCTCGCCTTGCTGGCCTGTCTTTCCTGAGAAGGACATAACCATCCATGACCACATTCCAGTCATGTGAGCTGTTCCACCATGTCTCTGTAATTGCCACCAGATCATAATCTCCTGACTAAGCAATATAAATATATATATATATATATTATACCTCTTTCCCTGAACTACCCTTGAGGATCCATATCCCCCCTCATCCCCCCTACTCCTGGGTGAATACTCCTTGAAAAGTCCTTGGCTTAGTGTAAGCACTGCTCTGCAACAATTAAAACATCAGCGCGTTATCAACACTCTTCTCATCCTAAATCCCAAACACAGCACCCTACCAGCTACTAGGAGGAAAATTAACTCTATCCTAGCTGAAACCAGGACAGGGATAAGGCCCAGGAGGGAAGAGGGGCACAAGAAAGTTGGTTAATATTCAAGGGTCACAGTATTGGGTTTGCGTGATAAGGGTTTGGTAGCAGGGGGCTGCAGGGGTGGCCTCTGTGAGAAGAGTCCAGAAGCTGCCCCATGCTAGATAAGGGCCAGTTTCAGCTGTGTCCAAAAGGGACCAGAGCTGAGCCAATGAGAGACATTGGTTGTGAAGAAGTTTGACTCCTAGAGTCAGTCAGCCAGTGCCCAGCTCTCTTAGTCAATATCGTCTTAACCTGGTGTGGAGTAGTAACTATGAGACGACCCCCAAAGGTTAATTTCCTGCTTTCTTCCCCCAGAATAGCAGTTGCTGCTACAGCTTGGAGACATTCAGGCCATCCTCTGGAAACTGGGTCCAGCAGTTTAAAGAACTAAGCCATTGGCTGCCACTCATCCCCCCCACTCCCGGGCGAATACTCCCAATGCTGCTCCCCGATCCACAGTAGAGAACAGATAAAAAGGCTTATTTAATGCGGGAAGAGCTAAGACTGGTGGTGTGATTAAGCTCTGCTTCAGTTTTTTCTAATAACTCCTTTTCCTCTTCTGTCCATTCAAGTATATTAGACTCCTCCTCTAATAATTTAAGACACAACCCTTTTGTCTTCTGAGCATATGCTTCTATCCATTATCGACGATATGCCATTAACCCCAAAAACTTTCTCAGTTCTTTCTTAGTTTTGGGTAGGGGTAGCTCAACAGTTCCCTGAATCCTCTCTGGATTTATTCTTCATTTTCCCTCAGACACTAGATGGATGCCCTAAATACCTGACTTCTCTTTCCACATACTGCAATTTATTTTTTGATACTCTCAAGCCCTGTTTTCCCAGAAAGTCGAATAGCTTGTTAGTGGCTTCCTTCACAACTGTTTTCTCCTGTCCTGACAATAAAAGATCATCCACATATTGTAACAGTAACACCTCCTTTGGAGGTTGGAATTGCTCCAAAATCTGTCCTAGAACTTGCCCAAATAAATTTGGTGACTCTGTAAACCCCTGAGGTAATACTCTCCATCTGTATTGTTGCTTCCGCTCCATTTCAGGGTCTTCCCACTCAAAGGTGAATATATCTTTGCTCTCAGGATCTGAGGGAACCCCATTAATAACACCGATATTCCAGTCTAATAACTTACTATTCCAGTGGCCAATTTCATCATCAAATCCCTTCCCAACAAGTCAGTCCATTCCTTGGGTACATACAATAACTGCACAGTGATCATTTTATCCCCTAGTCTCAGCTTGGTGTCCCCAAAAAGTAGCACTGTTGTCCCAGTTCCTTCTACCCCCATCACCTTCAGGGTTTCATTAGTTAAATTAAGGCCTGATACTTTACGGGCCAGCAATGACCTAGCTGCCCCAGTGTATTAGGTTTACGTGGCAAGGTTCTGGTAGCAGGGGGCCTGCAGCAGTGGCCTCTGTGAGAAGAATCCAGCAGCTGCCCCATGTTAGATAAGGGCCGGTTTCATCTGGCTCCAAAGGGGCCCACTGCTGCCTTGAGCCAAGCCGTGAGCCATGTAATTTGTGCCTCTGTGAGAGCATATTTAAGAAAGGGAAAAAAAACCTGCTGCACCACAGCATCTGGGAGGGAGAGGAGTGAGAAACAGCCCAGCAGAGACCAAGGTCAGTGAAGAAGGAGGGGGAGGAGGTGCTCCAGGCACCAGAGCTGAAGTTCCCCTGTGGCCTGTGGAGAGGCCCATGGTGGAGCAGGCCGTCCCCCTGCAGCCCATGGGTACAACGGTGGTGCAGATCTCCACACTGCAGCCCGTGGAGGAGCCTACGGTGGAGCATGTGATCGGGGGGGAGGGGGGGGAAAATCTGCTGCCTGTGAGGGTCCGATGCTGGAGCAAACTGCTCCTGACGGATGGACCCCGCGGCACAGACCCACACCTGGAGCAGCTCTCAAAGAGCCGCTGCCCCTGGAGAAACCCACACAGGACCAGCCTAGGAAGGTCCGTAACCCGTGGGAGGGACCCCACGCCAGAGCAGGGGAGAGAGCGACCCTGAAGGAGTGGTGGAAATGAAGCACCACGGACTAACCACAGTCCCCACTCCGCCCCCCCCCCCCCCCCCCCCACTCAGGGCAGGGAAGATGTGAAAGAGAGTGGATGGGGGAAGGTGCCCTCAGCTTCTTTGTTTCTCACTGCTCCAGCCCATCAGCAGTAGGCAATAAATTTTATTAATCTTCCTATGCTAAGTCTGTTTTACCCATGATGATAATTGTAGAGTGATCTCCCTGTCCTTATCTCAACCCTTGAGACCTTTTCATTTGTCAAGGGCTCTTAGTGGGACTAGCTTTCTGAGAAGCCCTGACTCCCCTATTCTGAATTTATAATAGCAAACAATTTCTCCTCCTTCTTCCACTCCGGATACTCCTATTTGAAGCAGATGGCTCGGACACGCTTCAAACATCTTCTCAAAGGTTGTCCCTGCTAGGATTTATGTTGCAATACAGGTAGCTTCCCTTGCATGCCATTCCTTCATCTCTCTTTGTCTCCCTTCCATCCTGGGCCTGACTTCCTCTGAAAGTTTTCTTCCTCTTTCTCCAATCCTCTGCCTCACTACCTGGTCCACTGTGAAGACCGTTAGTTTCGCTCTCTGCTGTTCCTTCTCATCTCCCCTCCTGACATACACTTCTGGGCCTCTCGCAGGAGGGTTTCCAGAGACTGTTTGCTCCATCCTTCCACCTTCTGGAGCCTTTTCTCTATATCTGGCCAGGCTTTAATCACAAAATGAACTTTCAAGAGCCCTTGGGCTACCGGGTCCTCAGGATTCATCCCCAAGTTGTGTGTTGTTATTATCCCAGTTGGATAAGCGGATATTTCTGCTCTATCAGAATTACTCCCTGTCCAGGGGTGGTTGGTTCTTTCTCATTCTTGCATAGCTGCCCGCCTAATCAGTCCCCTCCAAAACATTCTTCTCCAGTGAATAACATAAACAAGATTGACATCGTTCTCCCCCCCTCCCCCCAGGAATACAGATTAGGCCTTAGAAACTAACTGTTCTGCTAATCCTGTAGGGTCCTCAGTTAAAGATTTCATTTCCTTCTTAAAATTCCTAGCCTCTCTGCTGATAAGGGTGGGGGTGGGGGTGTGGGGGGGGAGTTCACATAACCTATTTGTCCTTGCCTCACTGGGGCCTCCCTAAGAGAATACGTAGGAGTGTTAATACTGTTACTATCAGGGAAGGAGAAATTCTCAGTATCTCTTCTACACTGTTCTAAGTCTTGCCAGAGCCTAGAATGCACTCCTTCTCTAGGGACAGTGTTAATTGCAGTCCCTGGCTCCCTTCCTGGAGCGGCGGCTGCTGCTGCTGCCAGTGCAATATTAGGATTATAGGGAGGGGGTTAATTATCCAAGGATTCCCATCGACCCTTCCTTCTCTCTGACTCCTCTTTCTCCTGGTCCTGACTCTTTTTCAATAAAAACTGACTTACCCCCTGCACCCAGCAAGCATCATAACATGACTCCTTTGAAAAAGGAGTCTTACTGTTTACATATAAATGTAAAGCCTGAATTTTCATCAGACCCATATTTTGGCCAAAATACCGCTGTTTCCTTAATCGGTTCCTTTGTCCAGATTAATACACAGTATTTAATCATTCTCTTGTTATAATTTCCTCTAATGTTGGGATTATTTTTCCAATTCCTTATCATTCTTCCTGAAGGACTATCGGTAGGCACTGCCCCAGGGATATCTCCCTGTCCCCTGGAACCCTTAATGCCCATTTTTCCTAGCCCCTGTAAATGTGACTGACAAGACTCTTCCTTTCTTCCTTCTACCTCTTGCTACGTCCATATCCAACCACGCTCCTCGCGGAGCTACGGAACCATGGATCGGGACCCCGTACTTGCTTTGTACAAAAGTACGTCTCCATCACACTTCACACAAGATTCTTACCCAACCCTCAAGGCAATACTTAATATTTCTTACCTTGGTCTGTGCACAGAGTTACCGGATCAATTCTTAAACCCGGAGTGCCTACCTTCTTCCCTTCCCCACTACTTCATGGATCCTGCCTCTTTAATCAGTCTCGGGCCCTCTGTCAGCTCTCCGCAGAACCGCCACAGTCGATGCACAGGACCGCTGAAATCAGCGGGGCATGCCTTCCTGCTGCTGCGGCGGTGGGGCTCCCTGGTAGGTGACTGGATCCCGGACGAGCCCCCAAATTGTGAGAAACAATCTGCAGCCAATAAAAAAGGCTCGGGCAAGGATCTCAGTGAAGCAGCATTTTTATTTGCAGTTGCAATGGCGGGCGTCCTGCAAGCAGGAGTGCACAGCAAAAGTATATCATAACCTTATATTCTCTATTACCTGATGCTTGATTCCTCCCGTTTGCTCGTTGGCTGAGTACTACAGGTTCACAAACTACTCAACGCTTATTGCTATACTATATATGTATAATTTGATTTGACTAACCATTACTTTCTCCTTTTCCTTTCTTGTCCTTCTTCTCTCGTGACTAGAGGGCCTGTGATTTTTTGGTTTTACTGATTTTGCACTGCTCATCCTGCTTTTCTTAGCTATCCTCCTTATCTTGAGACAGTGGGACCTTCCCCTTATCTGCTTAACATACTCCCCACTGCTATGCCACTGTCATGCCTGCACAATCCCTTTTGAATATGCAAGGTTAGTGGAATTTTCCACTGCAAAAACACAACCTTGTTTCTCACACCAGTGAGCTAACATATGATGATGGTGCACTCCGTACAAACTTCTGCCACATGGGTCGTGTACACTTGACTTCATCTGGATCTTTGGATAGCTGTTCCTTGCCTAGGTCATCATAAATCACCTCCAGCACAGCTAATTCCCTCAGGTACTGTATTTCCCTCTCCATGGTGGTCCACTCGCCTGGTTGACATACGACATTGTCCTGGTTTTCGCTAGGATAGTTAGTTTTCCTCCTAATAGCTGGTAGGGCGCTATGTTTTGGATTTAGGATGAGAATAATGCTGATATCACACTGATGCTTTAATTGTTGCAGAGCAGTGTTTACACCAGGCCAAGGACTTTTCAGCTTCTGGCTCTGTCCTGCAAGCGGGTAGGCTGGGGATGCAGCAGGAGCTGGGAGGGGACAGACCCAGGACAGCTGACCCAAACTGGCCAAAGGGGTATTCCATACCATCTGACATCATGCTGAACAACATATAGGGGTGGCTAGCCGGGGTGGGGGAGCCGGCTGCTCAGGGATAGGCTGGGCATCGGTCAGCAGATGGTGAGCAATTGTATTGTGCATCACTTGTTTTGTGCACATTATTATTATTATTATTATTAATTTTCTGTCCTAATAAAGGACACAGGCTTCAGTTTCTCTTTTCTGTCCCCCATCCCAGAGAGGGAGGGGGGATGGTGAGCAAATGGCTGTGTGGTGTTTAGCTGCCGGCCAGGTTAAACCACAAGAGTCCTTTTGGTGCCCAATGTGGGGCACCAAGGGTTGAGATAATGACAGATCTGACAAGACTGTGTTAAAACAAGATTCTGATAAGCATTACATCAGTTTAATACTTACTAATCACAGTGCTGATTTCTGTGATCTCAAGTCTGCTCTGCCTGTTTTCCGAATTGAGTTATATAGCACTTTACTTACTGTATGTGTTGCTTATCACTTCTGGGGGTTTGTACAGGGTTATTATTTTGCTGTGCTGTGTAACACTGGCTTATGATATGATAAAATTACCGGTGTTGTGGTTTAACCCGGATGGCAGCTAAACACCACACAGCCGTTCGCTCACCCTCCCCCCTCCCTCTCTGGGATGGGGGAGAGAAACGGGAAAGTGAAGCCGGTGAGTTGAGATAAAGACAGTTTATTAAGACAGGAATATAATAATATAAGGAATATAAGGAATATAATAATAACAATAATAATAATAATAGTGATAATGATAATAGTATTAACAATAATAATGTGTAAGAAAACAAGTGATGCACAATGCAATTGCTCACCACCCGCTGACCGATGCCCAGCCTATTCCCGAGCAGCCGGCACCCCCACCCCGGCCAGCCACCCCTATATATTGTTTAGCATGACGTCAGATGGTATGGAATACCCCTTTGGCCAGTTTGGGTCAGCTGTCCTGGGTCTGTCCCCTCCCAGCTCCTGCTGCACCCCCAGCCTGCTCGCTGGCAGGACAGAGCGAGAAGCCGAAAAGTCCTTGGCCTGGTGTAAGCACTGCTCTGCAACAATTAAAACATCAGCATGTTATCAGCGCTCTTCTCATCCTAATCCAAAACATAGCACCCTACCAGCTACTATGAGCTACTTAACTCTGTCCTAACTGGAACCAGGACAGATATCCACCCCTTATTCCATACCATTTATGTCATGCTCAGGTTACACTCTGTCCAATACATTCTAATTAATCACCATTTTCATCTATGATATATTGCAATCATGGTAGTGATGACATACATTATTATATAATAATTAACATACTACAATTCAACTCACGGGCTATTCTCACCCAGTATCAAATCCCCTTGAGGTACACACCGGACCTCCCCATTCTTTTGCATTACCCACCAAGTGCATCCAGGTCCCTGAGCAAAAGCAATTCCACGAATGGGTTTGCCTTTTCCTGAGGCAGGAGTAGCCCAGACTGTTTTACCCAGCACGTTTCTTACGTGCACTACAGGAACTTTATCCCCTTCTACAGTGCGTAACAGGTTTGATTGGGCAGGTCCAGCTCGGTTGGCAGATCCCCTGGTATTGACTAACCAGGTGGCCTTTGCCAAATGTGTATCCCAATTTTTGAATGTCCCAGCACCCATTGCTTTCAGTGTAGTCTTCAACAGTCCATTGTATCGCTCAACTTTCCCGGAGGCTGGTGCATGATAGGGGATGTGATACACCCACTCAATACCATGTTCTTTGGCCCAAGTGTCTATAAGGTTGTTTCGGAAATGAGTCCCGTTGTCTGACTCAATTCTCTCTGGGGTGCCATGTCGCCATAGGACTTGCTTTTCAAGGCCCAGGATAGTGTTCCGGGCGGTGGCATGGGGCACAGGATATGTTTCCAGCCATCCGGTGGTTGCTTCCACCATTGTAAGTACGTGGCGCTTGCCGTTGCGGGTTTGAGGGGGTGTGATGTAATCAATCTGCCAGGCCTCTCCATATTTATATTTCAGCCATCGTCCTCCATACCAAAGAGGTTTTGACCTTTTGGCTTGCTTGATTGCAGCACATGTTTCACAGTCATGAATAACCTGTGCTATAGTGTCCATGGTCAGGTCCACCCCTCGATCACGAGCCCATCTGTAGGTTGCATCTCTACCTTGATGGCCTGAGGTGTCATGGGCCCATCGGGCTATAAATAATTCACCTTTATGTTGCCAGTCCAGGTCCACCTGAGCCACTTCAATCTTAGCAGCCTGATCCACCTGCTGGTTGTTTTGATGTTCTTCAGTAGCCCGATTCTTGGGCACATGAGCATCTACATGGCATACCTTTACAACCAGGTTCTCTACCCGGGCAGCAATATCTTGCCACAATGCCGCAGCCCAGATTTGCTTGCCCCTGCGCTGCCAGTTGTTCTGCTTCCATTGCTGTAACCACCCCCACAGGGCATTTGCTACCATCCATGAATCAGTATAGAGATAGAGAACTGGCCACTTTTCTCGTTCAGCAATATCTAAAGCCAGCTGAATGGCTTTCACTTCTGCAAACTGACTCGATTCACCTTCTCCCTCAGCAGCTTCTGCAACTCGTCGTGTAGGACTCCATACAGCAGCTTTCCATCTCCGATGCTTTCCCACAATATGACAGGACCCGTCAGTGAACAAGGCATATTTCTTCTCATTTTCCGGTAGCTTGTTGTACAGTGGGGCTTCTTCAGCACGAACCACCTCCTCCTCTGATGATATCCCAAAGTATTTGCCTTCTGGCCAGTCCATAATCACCTCCAAGATTCCTGGGCGACTGGGGTTTCCTATTCGAGCCCGCTGAGTAATCAGGGAAACCCACTTGCTCCATGTAGCATCAGTTGCATGATGTGTAGAGGGGACCCTTCCTTTGAACATCCAGCCTAGTACCGGCAGTCGGGGTGCCAGGAGGAGCTGCGCTTCAGTACCGACCACTTCCGAAGCAGATCGAACTCCTTCATATGCTGCCAATATCTCCTTTTCAGTTGGAGTATAGCGGGCTTCAGATCCTCTGTATCCCCGACTCCAAAACCCCAGGGGTCGACCTCGAGTTTCCCCAGGTTCTTTCTGCCAGAGGCTCCAGGTGGGACCATTCTCCCCGGCTGCGGTGTAGAGCACATTCTTTACATCTGGTCCTGTTCGGACTGGCCCGAGGGCTACTGCATGAACTATTTCCTGCTTAATTTGTTCAAAGGCTTGTCGTTGCTCAGGGCCCCATTCAAAAGCATTCTTCTTACGGGTTACTTGGTAGAGCGGGTTTACAATCAGACTGTAATTTGGAATATGCATTCTCCAAAACCCCACGA
This sequence comes from Anser anser, assembly GCF_964211835.1. Lineage (NCBI taxonomy): Eukaryota > Metazoa > Chordata > Aves > Anseriformes > Anatidae > Anser > Anser anser. The sequence continues at coordinate 254,390 of NW_028154222.1, read as the reverse complement.
CAGCTAGGAAAGTTTGTGTTTCTTTTTTGCTAGTTGGTGGAGACATAGCTGTTATTTTGTTGATCACATCCATAGGGATTTGACGACGTCCATCTTGCCATTTTATTCCTAAAAACTGGATCTCTCGTGCAGGTCCTTTAACTTTATTCTGTTTTATGGCAAAACCGGCCTTCAGAAGGATTTGGACTATTTTCTTCCCTTTCTCGAAAACTTCTTCTGCAGTGTCACCCCACACAATGATGTCATCGATGTACTGCAGGTGTTCAGGAGCTTCCCCCTGCTCCAGCGCAGACTGGATCAGTCCATGGCAAATGGTAGGGCTGTGTTTCCACCCCTGGGGCAGCCGATTCCAAGTATATTGGAGTCCCCTCCAAGTGAAAGCCAACTGTGGCCTGCACTCTGCTGCTAGAGGGATGGAGAAAAATGCATTAGCGATATCAACTGTGGCATACCACTTGGCTGCCTTTGATTCCAGTTCATACTGGAGTTCTAGCATGTCCGGCACTGCAGCACTCAGTGGTGGCGTGACTTTGTTCAGGCCACGATAGTCCACTGTTAGTCTCCACTCACCATTAGACTTTCGCACTGGCCATATGGGACTATTAAAAGGTGAATGAGTCTTGCTGATCACTCCTTGGCTCTCCAGTTGACGAATTAGCTTATGGATGGGACTCAGGGATTCTCGGTTGGTGCGATATTGCCGCCGGTGCACAGTTGTGGTAGCGATCGGCACTTGCTGTTCTTCAACCCTCAGCAACCCCACAGCAGAAGGGTCCTCTGAGAGACCAGGCAAGGTAGACAACTGTTTAATGTCCTCTGTCTCTAAGGCAGCTATGCCAAAAGCCCAGCGGAACCCTTTTGGGTCCTTGAAATATCCTCTTCTAAGATAGTCTATGCCAAGGATGCACGGAGCATCTGGGCCAGTCACAATACGGTGTTTTTGCCACTCATTACCGGTTAGACTCACTTCAGCCTCCAATACAGTTAACTGCTGGGATCCCCCCATCACTCCATAAATACAGATGGGCTCTGGCCCTTTATAGCTTGATGGCATTAGAGTACATTGTGCACCGGTGTCTACCAAAGCCTTATACTTCTGTGCGTCTGACGCGCCAGGCCATCGAATCCACACAGTCCAATAAACTCGATTGTCCCTTTCCTCCCCCTGGCTGGAGGCAGGGCCCCTCTAGTCCTGGTCAGAATCGTCGTTTCTGTGTCTAAAGGACTGCCTGCTGGAAGTTGGAGCAGCAAACTTTTCAGAGAATTCCTTTTTCCCACTTGTTTTCCTTTGCAATTCACGTACCCGTGCCTCTAGGGTCGCAGTAGATTTTCCATCCCATTTTCTCATGTCCTCTCCATGGTCACGTAGGTAAAACCACAGGGTGGCGCGGTGTGTGTGCCCACCATATTGTCTTCCTTGCATAGATGAACGTTTACCCCTAATAGCTGAGACACTGGTTTGTACAGGTGGGGAGGAAAATAATCTCTCTTCAAGTTGGTGGATCTTTTCAGAAAGTTTCTCCAAAGTATTCTCTTTTAGCTGGTGGACACTGGTTCGTTCAGGTGGAGGGGAAGATAATCTTTCTTCAAGTTGGTGGATCTTTTCAGAAAGTTTCTCCAAAGCATTCTCTTTTAGCTGGTGGACACTGGTTCGTTCAGGTGGAGGGGAAGATAATCTTTCTTCAAGTTGGTGGACCTTTTCAGAAAGTTTCTCCAAAGTATTCTCTTTTAGCTGGTGGACACTGGTTCGTTCAGGTGGAGGGGAAGATAATCTTTCTTCAAGTTGGTGGATCTTTTCAGAAAGTTTCTCCAAAGCATTCTCTTTTAGCTGGTGGACACTGGTTCGTTCAGGTGGAGGGGAAGATAAATTCTCTTTAAGTTGGTGGACCTCTTCAGAGAGTTTCTCCACAGCCGAGACACAGGCCTGTAGGGAAGAGGAGAGATTTCCTTCGTACTGCCGGAGTAATTTAGCCACGTCATTCACTGGGGGATTCTCCTCCTCTTTCCAGGTTAGTATTGCCAATGAGCTGGCATATGATGATGGTGCACTCCGTACAAACTTCCGCCACATGGGTGGTGTACACCGGACTGCATCTGGATCTGCGGATGTTTGTGTGTCGTCTAGGTCCTTATAAATGACTTCCCGTACGGCCAATTCCCTGAGGTACTGAATTCCCTTCTCCATGGTGGTCCATTTGCCTGGTAGACATACAAGTTCTTCCTTGAAGGGATACCTTTCCTGCACAGCTGACAGGAGACGCCTCCAGAGGCTGCGAGGTCGTGCTCCATCTCCAATTGCTTTGTCAATGCATGCGTCCCTAGCAAGGGATCCCAGCCGCCTGGCTTCCTTGCCCTCTAATTCCACATAATTGGCTCCCGTGTCCCAGCACCGGAGCAGCCAGGTGACAAGCTGCTCACCTATACAGCGACCAAAATCTTTTCGCACATCTCGTAGCTCACGCTGGTATAGAGTCCGGGTAGTTACTGTTGATTTTTCGACATCCTCATCCTCATCTTCAGTCTCCTGCACCTTTGATGGCCCAGCCTCGTCTTCACTATGCCCAGACTTAGCAGAAGACTGTCTGCGTTCTAAACGACCTGAGTCTCTATACCATTTTTTCACCTTGTCTACAGGGGCAACTTGCACTGCTACAGCTCGTTTCTCTAACCCAGACACAGGGTCTGCCACAGGGGTTGGAATACCCTCTGCGGGGTCAACTTGCACTGCTACAGCTCGTTTCTCTGACCCAGACACAGGAGTGGGAGCAGCTGCAGGAGCTGGAGCTGCTGCAGGGGCTGGAGTGGCTGCGGGACCTGGAGCTGGAGCGGCTGCAGGAGCTGGAGCTGGAGTGGCTGCAGGAGCTGGAGCAGCTGCAAAGGCTGGAGCGGCTGCAGGAGCTGGAGCGGCTGCAGGAGCTGGAACTGGAGCGGCTGCAGGAGCTGGAGCGGCTGCAGGAGCTGGAGCTGGAGTGGCTGCAGGAGCTGGAGCTGGGGCGGCTGCAGGAGCTGGAACTGGAGCAGCTGCAGGAGCTGGAGCGGATGAGGATGAGGATGACACCCTCATCCTCATCTTCAGTCTCCTGCACCTTTGATGGCTGGTATGGAGTCCGGGTAGTTACTGTTGATTTTTCGCCATCCTCATCCTCATCTTCAGTCTCCTGCACCTTTGATGGCCCAGCCTCGTCTTCACTATGCCCAGACTTAGCAGAAGACTGTTTGCGCTGTAAACGACCTGAGCCTCTATACCATTTCTTCACCTTGTCTACAGGGGCAACTTGCACTGCTACAGCTCGTTTCTCTGACCCAGCCACAGGAGTGGGAGCAGCTGCAGGAGCTGGAGCTGCTGCAGGGGCTGGAGTGGCTGCGGGAGCTGGAGCTGGAGCAGCTGCAGGAGCTGGAGCGGCTGCAGGAGCTGGAGCTGGAGCGGCTGCAGGAGCTGGAACTGGAGCAGCTGCAGGAGCTGGAGCGGCTGCAGGAGCTGGAGCTGGAGCGGCTGCAGGAGCTGGAGCGGCTGCAGGAGCTGGAGCTGGAGCGGCTGCAGGAGCTGGAGCGGCTGCAGGAGCTGGAACTGGAGCGGCTGCAGGAGCTGGAGCTGGAGCGGCTGCAGGAGCTGGAGCGGCTGCAGGAGCTGGAGCTGGAGCGGCTGCAGGAGCTGGAGCGGCTGCAGGAGCTGGAGCTGGAGCGGCTGCAGGAGCTGGAGCTGGAGCAGCTGCAGGAGCTGGAGCGGCTGCAGGAGCTGGAGCTGGAGCGGCTGCAGGAGCTGGAGCGGCTGCAGGAGCTGGAGCTGGAGTGGCTGCAGGAGCTGGAGCTGGAGTGGCTGCAGGAGCTGGAACTGGAGCGGCTGCAGGAGCTGGAGCTGGAGTGGCTGCAGGAGCTGGAACTGGAGTGGCTGCAGGAGCTGGAACTGGAACGGCTGCAGGAGCGGGAGCTAGGTTGCTAGTAGAATCAATTGCAGCTCGATAGGCACAAGCCAGACCCCAGCACGCTACAGTGATTTGTGTCACTTTGGAACTGCCAGAGTCATGACACCTTTTTTTCAAGCATTCTGCCAGCTTTTTAGGATTTTGCAGTTGTTCAGGGGTGAATGTCCAAAACACTGGAGGTGACCACTGCTCTAGAAACCTGCCCATATCCTCCCACACTCCCTGCCACTCGCAACTATCCCGCCTCAAGACAGATCTCCGGATGAGATTCCTAAGTAGTTGTTTAACCCTCCACAAAATCTGAAGCGCATTCAGGAGACATAACAACAAGAGCAGGCTGGTCTGAGTATCCCAAGGATATTCAACATCTCGGAGAACCACCGTAACTAGCTCGGGGGATAAGAGGGTGGTGGTGAAGGAGAAAGGGAGAGTGAACAGGTAGGGAAACATGTCTTCCCCTGTCCCCTCCACAGATTGGCTCCCTAACGAAAACAGGCAATAGTTGTAATTGCTAATAGTTTCCGAGATATGGGTTCCAAAGTATAGAGTCGAAGTCAGTGCTGAGTACAAATACCAGGTTAAAGTCGTGACCAGATATTTCATCATTTCATAAGCCATTGCTACACCGCACAGTACCATAACAATCTTAAACCAGGGCCCGGAAAGGATAAACAGTGCAACAGGGAGCACATACAGAAAGTAACGCACCATAAAACTCAATTTGGAATACAGGTACAGCAGACTGGAGATTAAGGCAATCCACATCGTGACTAGCGACTATTAAGCAGGTCCAATACTTATACCAATTTTAGTTTAACACACTCTGGTCAGATTTGTCGATATCTCAACCCTTCGGGCCCCACGTTGGGCGCCAAAAGGACTGTTGTGGTTTAACCCGGCTGGCAGCTAAACACCACACAGCCGTTCGCTCACCCTCCCCCCTCCCTCTCTGGGATGGGGGAGAGAAAGGGGAAAGTGAAGCCGGTGAGTTGAGATAAAGACAGTTTATTAAGACAGGAATATAATAATATAAGGAATATAAGGAATATAATAATAACAATAATAATAATAATAGTGATAATGATAATAGTATTAACAATAATAATGTGTAAGAAAACAAGTGATGCACAATGCAATTGCTCACCACCCGCTGACCGATGCCCAGCCTATCCCCGAGCAGCCGGCCCCCCACCCCGGCCAGCCACCCCTATATATTGTTTAGCATGACGTCAGATGGTATGGAATACCCCTTTGGCCAGTTTGGGTCAGCTGTCCTGGGTCTGTCCCCTCCCAGCTCCTGCTGCACCCCCAGCCTGCCCGCTGGCAGGACAGAGCGAGAAGCCGAAAAGTCCTTGGCTTAGCGTTAGCACTGCTCTGCAACAATTAAAACATCAGCATGTTATCAGCGCTCTTCTCATCCTAATCCAAAACATAGCACCCTACCAGCTACTACGAGCTACTTAACTCTGTCTTAACTGGAACCAGGACACCGGCCATGAGACTAATCTGTTATTTGTACTCAGCATTGTCATCAACTCCATACTTTGGGAACCCTACCTCAGAAACTATTAATAATTATACCTTTCACGCTTTTTCTTCAGGGAGCCAGTCTATGGAGGGGTCAGGGGAAGATGGTTTTTCCCATTTGTTCACTCTCCCTTTCTTCTCGTCCAGGCGAGTTACGGTATCTTTCCAAAACTTCGAATATCCTTGGGATGTTCAGACCAGCATGTTCTCATTGTTATGTGTCCTGAATGCACTTCAGGTTTTAGTCTAAGGTTAAACAACTTCTTAGGAATGCCATCCAGAGATCTGTCCTGAGGCAGGATAGTTATGAGTGGCAGGGAGTGTGGGAGGATATGGGCAGGCATCTAGAGCAGTGGGCACCCCCAGTGCTTTGGAAATTCACCCCCGAACAACTGTAAAATCCTAAAAAACTGGTAGAGTGTTTCAAAAGGTGTGTCATCACCCTGGCAGTACCAGACATACAGAAATCACTGCAGCGTGCTGGGGCTTGGCCTATGCTTACGGAGCTGCGCTCAATGCCAATATAACCCCAGTGACAAGCCCGGCGGCCACTTCAACCCCTGAGGCAGGCCCAGCGGCCACTCCAAGCCCTAAAACGGGCCCCAAGGCTGAGCCAGGGAAACAAACTGTACCAGTGTCCGTTGCACCCGTAACCAAGGTGAAAAAATGGTATAGAGAGTCAGGTCATTTAGAACAAAGAGAGTCTTCTGCTAGGTCTGGGTATAGAGAAGACGAGGCTGGGCCATCAGAGGAGTAGGAGGATGAAGATGTCGCAAAAACAGCAGTATCTAGCCGAAACCTATACGAGCGTGAGCTACGAGATGTGCTCAAAGATTTCGGTCACTGTATAGGTGAGCAGCTTGTCACCTGGCTGCTCTGGTGCTGGGACACTGGAGCCAATTGTGTGGAATTAGAGGACAGGGAAGCCAGGCGGCTGGGATCCCTTGCTAGAGACGCAGGCATTGACAAAGCAATTGGAGATGGAGCACGTTTTCACAGCCTCTGGAGGCGTCTCCCGTCAGCTGTGAAGGAAAGGTATCCCTTCAAGGAAGAACTCGTATGTCTACCAGGCAAATGAAGCACTATGGAGAAGCGAAGCCAGTACCTGAGGGAATTATCCATATGGGAGGTGATTTATGAGAATTTATTTTCCTCCCCACCTGTAAAAACCAGTGTCTCAGCTATCAGGGGTAAGCGTCCTTCTGTGCAAGGAAGACGATATAATGGGTACACACCCCATGCCACCCTGTGGGTTTACCACGTGTGACCATGCAGAGGACATGAGAAAATGGGATGGAAAATCTACCTCGACCCTAGAGGCGCGGGTACGTGAGTTGCAAGGAAAAACAACCACAAAAAGGGGTTCTCTGAGAAACTTGCTGCTCATATTTCCAGCAGGCAGTCCCCCAGACACAGTGATGAATATTCTGACCAGGATTAGAGGGGCCCTGCCTCCAGCCAGGGGGAGGAAAGGGACAATCGGGTTTATTGGACTGTGTGGATTCGATGGCCTGGCAGGTCAGACACACAGAAGTATAAGGCTTTAGCAGACACCGGTGCACAGTGTACTGTAATGCCATCAAGCTATAAAGGGCCAGAACCCATCTGTATTTATGGAGTGATGGGGGGATCCCAGCAGTTAACTGTATTGGAGGCTGAAGTGAGTCTAACCGGTAATGAGTGGCAAAAGCACCCTATTGTGACTGGCCCAGATGCTCCGTGCATCCTTGGCATAGACTCAGAAGAGGATTTTTCAAGGACCCAAAAGGGTTCCGGTGGGCTTTTGGCATAGCTGCCTTAGAGACAGAGGACATTAAAGAACTGTCTACCTTGCCCTGTCTCTCAGAGGACCCTTCTGCTGTGGGGCTGCCGAGGGTCAAAGAACAGCAAGTGCCAATCGCTACCAAAGTGGTGCACCGGTGGCAACATTGCACTAACCAACACTCCCTGATTCCCATCCATAAGCTAATTCATTGTGGTGGTTTTACCGTGCTAGGCAGCTGAACACCACAACCGCTCTCTCCCTCCCCCTCCTTAGATGAGGAGGGGAAGAAGTAAAGGAAAGAACAACTCACGGGTTGAGGTAAGGATGATTTAATTAAAGGAAAAAAAATAATTATTAAGGAAAGATTATTATTAATTAAACAATTTAACTAAACAATTTAACTAAACAATTAACAATTTAACTAAAGGGGAAAAAAAGGAAAGGGGAAAAGGGAGGGGGAAAGGGAAAACCAAGCGAAACAAGCAAAGGCTATGTGGAAGTGCAGAGGAAAGAAATTACTCTCTATTTCCCACAAATGAGTGATGCTTGACCACGTCCTTGAAGCAGGGCCTCAACGCACGTAGCCGGTGTTCGGGAAGAGGACAGACGTTTTCACAACGAGAGCCCACCCCTCCCCTCTTCCTCCTTTTTCCACCTTTTATTGCTGAGTGTGACATCATATGGTATGGAATATCCCTTTGCTTGGTTTAGGTCAGCTGCCCTGGTGATGTTTCTTTTCTCACATCTTTGCCCACCCCTAGGGGGGTTAGAGAGAGTCCTGATGCTGTGCCAGCACTGCTCAGCAGCAGACACAGCACTGGTGTGATACCACTGCTGTTTTAGCTACGAGTGCAGAGCACAGCACTGTATGGGCTGCTGCAGGGAAAGTTAACATCCCAGCCCGACCCAGTACAACCTCCACCCCTTATTCCATAACATTTGTGTCACTCTCAGGTCCCCCATACTTCAGCATATAAGTATTCTCATCACCGTTGTTCCTTGTCCTTTAACAGATTGATAGGTAAGTACATCTTTTCATTCCATAGGTCTTTCTGAAAAAAAGTTCATAAGAACTGTTGACGATTTAGTCTTCATCTGCCAAAGTGGTCACTCAGGGCAGGCGGAGTTGGATGTCTGGACGCCAGCACCAGCTTAGCTCAAGTCCTTGTTGCACTTGCCCGGTTCCTTGCAAAGATGACCTGTCGTTGATCCTGCAGTGTCTTTCTACAACACATAACTTTATAGATTACAGATTAGTTTTCTCCCAAGGTTAAATCTCCTTGAGACACGCACCCAATATCCCCATTCTTTTGCATGACCCACCAGGTATACCCCGGTCCTTGGGCAAAGACAATCCCACAAGGGGGTTTGCCTTTTCCTGAGGCAGGAGCATCCCACACCGCCTTCCCCATCCACTTTCCTACATGCACTACGGGGACTTTAGCTCCTTTCACCGTGTGTAGGGGTTTTGTTTTGGCAGGACCAGCATGGCTGTCAGACCCCCTGTGGTTAACTAGCCAAGTGGCTTCTGGTAGATTTATGTCCCATTGTTTCCATGTCCCAGCACCCAAGGCTCGTAACATAGTCTTTAACAGTCCATTGTACCTCTCAACCTTCCCAGAGGCTTGTGGGTGATAAGGGATGTGATGCACCCACTCAATACCATTCCTCTTGGCCCAGGAGGTGACCAAATTGCTTCGGAAATGACTGCCATTGTCAGACTCAATTCTTTCTGGTGTACCATGACGCCACAGTACTTGCCTTTCTAAGCCCAAGATTGTGTTTTGGGCCGTGGCATGGTTTACGGGGTATGTTTCCAGCCACCCAGTAGTTGCTTCTACCATGGTGAGTATGTACCGTTTGCCTTGGCGGGTTTGTGGGAGTGGTCCGATATAGTCAATTTGCCAGGCCTCACCATATTGAAACCCTAGCCACCTCCCCCTGTTCCAGGGAGATTTTACCTCCATGGCGCTCTTGATTGCAGCACAGGTCTCACACTCATGGGTAACCTGTGTGATGGCCTCAGTGGTGAGGTCCACCCCTCGATCATGAGCCCATCTGTATGTGGCATCCCTCCCCAGATGTCCTGATGTTTCATGGGCCCATCGAGCTACAAACAGCTCACCCTTACGTTCCCAGTCCAGATCCACCTGAGCCACATCAATTTTTGAAGCTCGATCCACTTCTTCGTTGTTCTGATGTTCTTCAGTTGCGCGGCTCTTGGGCATGTGGGCATCTACATGACGTACTTTTACATCCAGGTTTTCTACCCAAGCAGCAATATCTTGCCACAGGGTGGCAGCCCAGATAGGTTTACCTCTGCGCTGCCAGTTGCTCTGTTTCCATTGCTGCAGCCACCCCCACAGAGCATTTGCCACCATCCATGAGTCAGTGTAGAGATACAGTACTGGCCATTTTTCTCTTTTGGCAATTTCTAGGGCCAGTTGTATGGCTCTTACTTCTGCATATTGACTTGACTCGCTTTCCCCTTCCATGGCCTCCAGGACTTGTCGTGTGGGACTCCACACAGCAGCTTTCCATTTCCGATGGCTCCCTACCACATGGCAGGATCCGTCAGTGAACAACACAGACTGCTTTCTGTCTTCTGGCAACTCATTATATGGTGGTGCCTCTTCAGCACGGGTTACCTCTTCTGTCGGCACTCCGAAATCTCTGCTTTCCGGCCAGTCCATGATCTCTTCCAGGATTCCTGGGCGATTAGGTTTTCCCATTCGAGCCTGCTGTGTAATTAACGCTATCCACTTCCTCCACGTAGCATCAGTTGCATGCTGTGTAGTGGGAATTTTCCCTTTGAACATCCAGTGTAACACAGGTAGCCGTGGTGCCAAGAGGAGCTGTGCTTCTGTACCCACAACTTCTGATGCAGCTCGAACACCCTCATGTGCAGTGAGTATCTCTTTTTCAGTTGGGGTGTAATTGGCTTCTGATCCTCGATAGCCCCGGCTCCAGAAACCCAGAGGTCGACCTCGAGTTTCTTCTGGGGTTTTCTGCCAGAGGCTCCAGGTGAGGCCGTGCTCCCCGGCCGCAGCGTAAAGTATGTTTTGCACAGCTGGTCCGGTACGGACAGGCCCAAGGGCTACCGCACGAGCTATTTCTTGTTTGATTTGTTCAAAAGCCTGTTGTTGGTCGGGGCCCCACTTGAAATAGTTTCTCTTTCGAGTCACTCGATACAGAGGACTCACAAGCTGACTATAGCCTGGAACATGCATTCTCCAGAATCCCACAAGGCCTAGGAAAGCTTGCGTTTCTTTTTTGCTAGTTGGTAGAGACATTGCTGTTATTTTGTTGATCACATCAACAAAAGTTGTGCAGAGGAAAGAAATTACTCTCTACTTCCCACAAATGAGCGATGCTTGACCACGTCCTTGAAGCAGGGCCTCAACGCATGTAGCCGGTGTTTGGGAAGAGGACAGACGTTTTCACAACGAGAGCCCACCCCTCCCCTCTTCCTCCTTTTTCCACCTTTTATTGCTGAGTGTGACATCATATGGTATGGAATATCCCTTTGCTTGGTTTAGGTCAGCTGCCCTGGTGATGTTTCTTTTCTCACATCTTTGCCCACCCCTAGGGGGGTTAGAGAGAGTCCTGATGCTGTGTGATACCACTGCTGTTTTAGCTACGAGTGCAGAGCACAGCACTGTATGGGCTGCTGCAGGGAAAGTTAACATCCCACCCCGACCCAGTACATTCATCAACTGGAGAGCCAAGGAGTGATCAGCAAGAGACACTCACCCTTTAACAGTCCCATATGGCCAGTGTGAAAGTCTAATGGTGAGTGGAGACTAACAGTGGGCTATCGTGGCCTGAATGAAGTCACGCCACGACTGAGTGCTACAGTGCCGGACATGCTAGAACTCCAGTACAAACTGGAGTGATAGGCAGCCAAATGGTATTCTACAATTGATATCGCTAATGCATTTTTCTCCATCCCTTTAGCAGCAGAGTGCAGGCCACAGTTTGCTTTCACTTGGAGGGGTGTCCAATACACATGAAATCAACTGCCCAAGGGGTGGAAACTCAAGGTCGACCCCTGGGGTTTTGGAGTCAGGGATACAGAGGATCTGAAGCCCGCTACACTCCCACTGAAAAAGAGATAGTGGCAGCATATGAAGGAGTTCGATCTGCTTCGGAAGTGGTCGGTACTGAAGCACAGCTCCTCCTGGCACCCCGACTGCCGGTACTGATGCTACATGGAGCAAGTGGGTTGCACTGATTACTCAGCGGGCTCGAATAGGAAACCCCAGTCGTCCAGGAATCTTGGAAGTGATTATGGACTGGCCAGAAGGCAAATACTTTGGGATATCACAGGAGGAGGAGGTGGCCCGTGCTGAATAAGCCCCACTGTACAACAAGCTACCAGAAAATGAGAAGAAATATGCCCTGTTCACTGATGGGTCCTGTCGTATTGTGGGAAAGCATCGGAGGTGGAAAGCTGCTGTATGGAGTCCTACAAGACGAGTTGCAGAAGCTGCTGAGGGAGAAGGTGAATCGAGTCAGTTTGCAGAAGTGAAAGCCATCCAGCTGGCTTTAGATATTTCTGAACGAGAAAAGTGGCCGGTTCTCTATACTGATTCATGGATGGCAGCAAATGCCCTGCAGGGGAGGTTACAGCAATGGAAGCAGAACAACTGGCAGTCCAGAGGCAAACCCATCTGGGCTGCTGCATTGTGGCAAGATATTGCTGCCCGGGTAGAGAACCTGGTTGTAAAGGTACGCCAGGTAGATGATCACGTGCCCAAGAATCGGGCTACTGAAGAACATCAAAACAACCAGCAGGTGGATCAGGCTGCTAAGATTGAAGTGGCTCAGGTGGACCTGGACTGGCAACATAAGGGTGAATTATTTATAGCTCGATGGGCCCATGACACCTCAGGCCATCAAGGCAGGGATGCAACCTACAGATGGGCTCGTGATCGAGGGGTGGACCTGACCATGGACACTATAGCACAGGTTATTCATGATTGTGACACATGTGCTGTAATCAAGCAAGCCAAAAGGTCAAAGCCTCTTTGGTATGGAGGAAGATGGCTGAAATATAAATATGGAGAGGCCTGGCAGATTGATTACATCACACTCCCTCAAACCCGCAACGGCAAGCGCCACGTACTTACAATGGTGGAAGCAACCACCGGATGGCTGGAAACATATCCTGTGCCCCATGCCACCGCCCGGAACACTATCCTGGGCCTTGAAAACCGAGTCCTATGGCGACACGGCACCCCAGAGAGAATTGAGTCAGACAACGGGACTCATTTCCGAAACAACCTTATAGACACTTGGGCCAAAGAACATGGTATTGAGTGGGTGTATGACATCCCCTATCATGCACCAGCCTCCGGGAAAGTTGAGCGATACAATGGACTGTTAAAGACTACACTGAAAGCAATGGGTGCTGGGACATTCAAACATTGGGATACACATTTGCCAAAGGCCACCTGGTTAGTCAACACTAGGGGATCTGCCAACCGAGCTGGACCTGCCCAATCAAACCTGTTACGCACTGTAGAAGGGGATAAAGTTCCTGTAGTGCATGTTATAAACATGCCTGGGAAGACTGGGCTATTCCTGTCTCAGTCAAAAGCAAACTCATTTGTGGGACTGCTTTTGCTCAGGGACCTGGATGCACTTGGTGGGTAATGCGAAAGAATGGGGAGGTCCGGTGTGTACCTTAGGGGGATTTAATATTGGGTGAGACTAGCCCATGAGTTGAATTGTATTATGTTTATTATCTAATACTGTATGCCATCACCACTGTGATTGCTATACGTCAGTGTCCAACTAATGGTATGACAGTAATTCCTGCAGATAACAACGAATGAATGTTAATAGAATTGGACAAGCACTGCAGTGTAATGGAACCAGAACGAGCTTCAACGTGCAGTGATCCAGCATCACACACCATCTCTTCTGCCCTGAAAGACTGCTGAGAGAGATGGAGCTCGAAGTCAGTCACAGACTAAACAAACTTAGTGGACATTTCATATACGTATATGAAGGTGGTGACTAATTGGAATGTATTGGGAAGTGTGGGACCTAAGCATGACATAAATGGTATGCAATAAGGGGTGGATATTGTCCTGGTTTCGGCTAGTTAATTTTCCTCCTGATAGCTGGTATGGTGATGTGTTTTGGATTAGGATGAGAATAATGTTGATATCACACTGATGTTTTAATTGTTGCAGAGCAGTGTTTACACCAAGCCAAGGACTTTTCAGCTTCTCGCTCTGTCCTGCCAGCGGGCAGGCTAGGGGTGCAGCAGGAGCTTGGAGGGGACAGACCCAGGACAGCTGACCCAAACTGGCCAAAGGGGTATTCCATACCATCTGACGTCATGCTGAACAATTAATATGGGGGGGCTGGCCGTGGTGGGGGGATCGGCTGCTTGGGGATAGGCTGGGCACCGGTCATCGGGTGGTGAGCAATTGCACTGTGCATCACTTGTTTTGTACACACTATTATTAGTAGTACTAGTATCATTATTATTAATATCCTTTCTTTTGTGTCCTAATAAACTGTCTTTATCTCAACCCACAGGTTTTCATTTCTTTCTAATTCTCTCCCCCATCCCAGAGAGGGAGGGGTGAGGGTGAGTGAACAGCTGTGTGGTGCTTAGCTGCCGGCCGGGTTAAACCATAACAGTAGTAGAAAAGAAGAAGAGGAATAGACATAGTGAGTGTAACTTATGTCCCTTGAGATGCTGGGAATTCCATGTTCATGCAGCATCTGACAGACCTCAGAAATATTTTCCCATGGCATGCAGCACAGATTCTGTCTGTGGAGAGAGATTAGTCCTTTTTGGTCTTTGAAGCTATTATATAATTTCTTTACAAGAAAAGAACTCTATTCGTAAAGGATATTCACATGAGAACTTTTTGTTGCACTTTCAGTTAAGGAAAGACCGCACAGGTGGCATAATTGCCAGTAGAAAGTGGGAGCTGCCTGCAAGTTCCTCTATTACAATGAGTTGGCAAAGTTTATACTGTGGCCAAGAAATTTGTACAGCACAAGCACTAACCTGATGGCCATACTGTATGTGCAGTACAGACAGCACAAGCCTGGGCCTCCTCAGATTAACTGTTATGTGGGTCACTAACTACTCAACATATAGTGGTCTACCAGTCAGGATCACTACAGTGATTAAGAATAGTCAGCAGGGATTTAGCAAGAGTAAATCATGCCTGATCAACCTTATTGTCCTCTATGATAAAATGTCTGGATTCATGGACGAGGGGAAAGCACTGAATGTCATTTAGCTCAACTTTAGCAGGACTTTCGATACCATCTCCCACAATATTCTTGTATCCAAGTTGGGAAATTACTATTCAACAAGGACAAATGCCAAACTCTACCCCCACAAGGGAACCCCCCCCCCCCTTTCAACTATACAGGCTGAGACAGACTTGCTAGGAAGTAGCTCTTCTGTAAAGGGCTGGGGATTGTGGTAGAAAGCAAGATGAACATAAGCCAGCAGTAGGTCCAGGCAGCAAGTGCAGATAAGCAACATCCTGGGCTGTATTAAAAAGAACATAGCCAGTAGATCAAAGGAAGTAGTCATCTCCCTTTACTTGACACTCATTAGACCACATCTAGAATACTTCATCCAGTTTTGGGCCCCCAATATAGGAAAGAGATGAATGAAATGCAGCAGGTTCAGTGGAAGGCAACTGCAGTGGTTTGATCCTGGCCACCAACCCTGCAAGCACTGTTCAGCAATAGCTAAAACATTGGTGTGTTACTAGTACTGTTTCAGCCACAAATGCAAAGCACAACACCATATGGGCTGCTATGAAGAAAGTTAATTCCATCCCAGCCAGACCTAGTACAGCCACCAAGAAGTGCAGGGGACTGGAGCAAATACCCTATAAGGAGAGGCTGAGAGAACTGGACTTGTTCAGCTTGGAGAAGAAAAGGTTTGTGGGATCTAATAGCAGCCTTCCAATACCTGGAAGGAGATCAACCAGAAGACGGAGCCAGGCTCTTTACAGTGATGTATGGTGAGAAGACGAGAGACATTAGGCATTTTGCTGGCTTTGACTGGGATAGAGTTAACTTCCTTCATAGTAGCTGGTATAGTGCTGTGTTTTGGATTTAGGATGAGAATAATGCTGATAACACAGTGATGCTTTAGTTGTTGCTGAGCAGTGCTTACACTCAGTCAAGGACTTTTCAGCTTCTCCTGCTGTCCTGCCAGCAAGGAGTCTGGGAATGCACAAGGGCTAGGCATGGATACAGCTAGAGCAGCTGACCCAAATTGACCAAAGGAATATTCCATACCATATGATGTCATGCTCAACAATAAAAGCAGGGTTGTAGTACCAAGCCAGGGAAAAACAAGGAAACCTTGAAGAAAACAGGGAGGCTTATAGCTTGTGCAGTCTTTAGCTGAAAAAATAATGAAACCTTAAAGAAAACAGAGAGACTGGTAGCCTTGAGCTAGCAGAAGCAAGGAAGATAAGGGATGAAAACAAGAAGGAGAAAAAAAGCTGCAGGAAGATTCCAGACTGACCTATGGTAACCTTTTGCTCATTAAGACCCATTAACATATTAAAAACCACACAATCAAAATGCTAATATATGCTAATACAGGATTTGGTGTCCCCCCCCCCCCCCCCCCCCCCCCCCGCTGGTCCTCTGTAATGCGCAAGCTCAGTAGAGATAAGTTAGGTGAGCTGTAACAGCCAATTAAAATAGCCAGATAGTTTTCACAAGTTTGCTGCGTATAAATAACAGTGATTCAAGCCAGAGATGTGCTTGCTTTGTGAAAGATTGCCAAGCACCTGACTCTGCAGAGTTATATAATTAATTATTTAATTAAAAGGCCTTGGTGTGGATTCCGACTCTGTGTGCTTATTGGCTGGGCACACCAGGCATGAACCTATGGACAACGGGGTGATGGGGGGAGTGGGGAAAGTTGTCAGGCCTTCCATTTCTCAGGAACTGGCTGGGCATCAGTCAGCTGGTAGCAATTAAATGAATTTTTGTATCATTTGTTCTTTTTTCCTTAGATTTATTTTGCTTCCCCTTTTACTTATTAAACTGTCTTTATCTCAACCCATAAGTTTTCTCACTTTTGTTCTTCCAATTCTCTTCCCTCATCCCAATGGGGGTGGGGGAGTGACTGTAGTTCTACTGCGCTTAAGCCACAACAGGCATAAAGTTAAAAGAAAAGAGGTTCAGACTGGATATGCGGAAAAAGTTTTTCACCAAGACGACAGTCAAGCATCAGAACATGGATCAAGACAGTTTGTGGAAGATGTTCTTGGAGATTTTCAAGCCCTGACTCTGCAAAGACCTGAGCAACTTGGTGTGACCTCCTAGCTGACCTGTTCTGAGCAGGATATTGAACTAGAGACTAGCTGATATCCCTTCCAACCCAAATGTTCTGTAAGTCTATGTTAGTGGAAGCAAAGAAAGAGAGCAGTTAGACACACGTTCCTAGATTGTCAGTATGCCCCTCCAAGAACACTAGAATCAATGAGTAATGAAAATTACAATTTGCTACTTACAAAAATTAAGCCCTCCCTTACAACCTCTGGCTGTTCAAAAAGTATAGTGAAACATATGGCTCTTACTAATTCTTATTTTTCATTACTTGAATGTGGGAAAGGAATTCGCAGGGAGCTTTGTGCTGTTTCACACGTCCCTGAGTTAGAGATAATGAGGAAAACAGCAGTAGAACCAAAAACTTGAGCAAGGTCGAGATAAAGTACATTGGCTACAGTGTTAAAGATGAGCTTTGGGCAGTAGCCAATTGCTGGCTGGCTCGAGGTGTGTGTCTGAGGGTCTCTAACCAATTGTAAGACAGATTCGGGTACATGGACAGCGCGTGGGGCTACAGGGAAAGTATATGTAGTAGTGAAAAAAGGGCAATAAACATCTCCTGTTCAAGGGCCATCAGGAGTCCGTGTCTTGCATCCCTTCAAATGGTGACCCCGACGTGATAGGGGAGGAGCAGCGCTGCACGAGCGTCCAAAGGGAACCCAGCCGAACGAATCAAGCTCGCAGCTGGACTGCAGCTTCAACCCTGGGACATCACCTGAAGGACAGGTGAGCAGCTGGGCATTAATCATGGGAGCTAGCCTTTTGGCAGAGGAAGAGGCTATAGTGAAACTACTAACGCAACTCCTAATAGACAGGGGAGTAAAAAATGATCCGTTTAAGATAAAGCTATTATTGAAATTTTTGCGAAAACAAGGGTTCCCCTCAATGGCTTCCACAGTATTTGATGTAAAAATTTGGGACCAAGCGGGGGAAAAAATATGGGAAGCAGCGTCCAGTGGGGATACTAATGCTGCTGAGGTGATGACTATGTGGCGGCTGGTGACTGAGACTTTAAGATCGTGGCAGGCAGAAAAGGAAGTACAGAACGCCGCTGCCTAGGCAATAACAGCAGCCGAACTGAGATCAGAGCCTGCAAGGTCACCAGAGCGGTGCAGTTTGATAGACCTGGGGGATGACAAGGAAGAGGGCTGCGGACCGCCACCGCAGAGCCCCTCCCCGCTGACCCCCTCGGCTCCCGCCTTGCCTGCCCCCGATAATGCCTCCCTGCGGGCCCGAGCTTTCGACCCGTGGGAACGATGGGAGCTGGTGCGCCGGGAAGCTCTAAAAGACGGGGACCCGGTGGGAATGGCTTTCCCGGTGCAGGTGCGACCCAACGGTCCAAATGAATATAATGCCTTCCACTGGGACCTAATTAAAGAATTAAGAAAGACTGTGACTACATATGGATTACACGCACCATTTACTCAGTCATTGTTAGAAAATGTTATGACTGGTCACTTGCTGGTGCCGTACGATTGCCATCAGATAGCCGCGATGATTTTAACGCCAACACAAAAATTACTGTGGGAGCAAAAATGGAAAGAAGCGTGCGAATTGGCCGCCCTGCGTAACCTGGACCGGCAGCCCGGCGACCCCCTCTTGGGAGCCGGGATCCCACAGTTGATGGGGGCTGAGCCGTTATTTGATCCGAGATTGCAGGCTAGGCTCGACGATGCCATCTTGCGGCAGTCCGCGTCTCTGGCCTTCCAGGCTATGTTGAAGTTGCCTGAAGTTGGAAAAGCCGAGCCATCGTTTACCAGCATTAGGCAACAAATTACCGAGCCTTATATGCAATTCATTGATAGACTGCGAGACGCTTTGGACAAACAAATTGACAACCGCGAGGCCAAAGAGGCCCTTATACTAAAACTGGCGGTAGAAAATGCAAACACAGACTGTAAGAAAATACTCCAAGCCCTGCCTGCTAATACTACACTGGTACAAATGATAGAGGCTTGCAATCGAGTCGGATCCATAGAACATCACACTGCCGCTTTGGCCGGAGCCTTTGCTACTGCACTTAAAACCGGGCGAAAACGGTGTTTTCGCTGTCGAGTCACGGGGCATCTTGCCACCGAATGCCCACAGCGAGGAGCAGGGGGGTGTTATAAATGACTGAGTCCCAAATAGGATTACAATCAGAGTTTACAATTTATTAAACGAATAGAGGCAAGCAAACAGCGCTGGGTGCGCCGGGAGTCTCTGCTCCACCGGGACGCACACCCGTTACGTAAGGCATCTAATTTTTTATACTCCTAGGCTAATACATATTTATTACTACTTCTAAAAGAGGCAAGGTTATTATAATTGGTTTCCCGAATCCGACGTCCTTCCAGGTGCACCTGCTTATCAGTCTCTGTTACTTTCTCGGGGGCCGCTCGGACAGGGAGACAGGGAGGCTCATATTCTTCCTCCTTATCTAGTGGTCTCTTGGCCGGCTGTCAGAAGTTACTGCACATTCGTGCAAAGTCAGCAGTTTTTCTCCGAAGAAATCCCTTTGTTCTCTTCTCGCCTAAACCCAGGCCTCAATGTTAACCCTTCAAATCCCTTAGTGGCACGAATTGCTGGACCATTTCTTACAGGGGGAACGCGGTAACTCTGCCCCTCCCACTGTTTGCCCACGGTGCGGCACGGGATGGCACTGGGCTAGCCAGTGCCGTTCGACGCATGATGCAGAGGGACGACCTTTACAACCGTGGCAGGGAAACGGGAAGCAGAGCGCGGGGCGGGGCCGCGCGATGACACAAGTGCCCCGGCCCTCCTTCGTGGGCGGGCCGTCCTCGCGGAAGTCACCGCCCTGGGCGATGACGACTACCGGGCTGCGACCGCAGCCGCCCACTGCTCCAGCGATCCCGCCTACTACGTCACCGTGGATTCCCTCACAGCCAGAACCCGAGGAAGCGCCGGATTGGATGTCTCCACAGTAACGAGCTGCACCCTTTGGGACACTCGGGTTCGCAGAATACCTCTAAATGTACAGGGACCAATAGGGAAGGGATGCAGCGCCCTCTTGCTAGGGCGGTCTAGCACCACACTAACGGGTCTTTTTATACTGCCTGAAGTCATTGACGTTGATTATGAAGGCATAATACAAGCAATGGCATGGACTCCCTCCCCACCGATGCTCATTCCCAAGGGGACTACAATTGCACAGTTAATACTATTTAAAGCCATAGTTCCACAAGCAGAGACATGTGACCGACACGACGCGGAGTTTGGATCAACGGGACCCCTGTCAGCTTTTTGGGCCTCGGCCATTACCATCAAGAGGCCTACGCTGACCCTAACACTTCATCACCCACAGGCTGACCCCTCCAGCGCACAAATAACCGTATTAATGGATACCGGGGCAGATGTTACAGTAATTTCTCTTCACGATTGGCCCAAAAGTTGGCCTTTAGATTCCACCATGTAAGAAATGGTCCAGCAATTCGTGCCACTAAGGGGTTTTGAAGGGTTAACATTGAGGCCTGGGTTTAGGCGAGAAGAGAACAAAGGGATTTCTTCGGAGAAAAACTGCTGACTTTGCACGAATGTGCAGTAACTTCTGACAGCCGGCCAAGAGACCACTAGATAAGGAGGAAGAATATGAGCCTCCCTGTCCGAGCGGCCCCCGAGAAACTAACAGAGACTGATAAGCAGGCGCACCTGGGAGGACTTCGGATTCGGGAAACCAATTATAATAACCCTGCCTCTTCTAGAAGTAGTAATGAATATGTATTAGCCTAGGAGCATAAAAACCAGCCGCCTTACGTAACAGGTGTGCGTCCCGGTGGAGCAGAGACTCCCGGCGCACCCAGCGCTGTTTGCTTGCCTCTATTCGTTTAATAAATTGTAAACTCTGATTGTAATCCTATTTGGGACTCAGTCATTTATAACAATTGGGGGCTCGTCCGGGATGGTCTTGGTTCCTGAATTCTGACTTGATCTAGGAGGGGCGCCCCCACCATTTGGTGGCTCCTGTTCGAGTCAGGTCAGGGCTAATGCCATCTTGAACCTGAATAAGGGCAAGCAAAGATTTAGATTTTTTTATGAGCTCCCTTTGCCGGCTGCAGCACTATATTTTGCCCGTAATTCTGCGCGCGAAGATCCGAACGAAGACGACGGAGTCGTAAGTATTTAAGGCGTATACCGTTCGGTTGGGTGGGTTTCGGTTGCCTGTGTGTGTGAGAGTGTGACTGAGACGGAACGTAGTTCCGAAGCGATTGTGGAGGTCTTCTAACCGCGGTTCCAATCTCCCGCGAGGGACTTGGCCGGTGAAGGACCGAAGCGATTCCTATAGGATTCGTGGGTGGGTGATAGGTCCTAAACCCCCTGCAAGACACTCTCACTAAGGCAACCAAGGGCTGTAGGAATTGCCACAGTAAAATTCCTAGATGGGTCAGACAAAATTGAAGACCCGGGACCAGAGAAAAGGGAGCAAATTACCAGACATACCACCAGAAAGTCCATTAGGGATAATGATTAGAAATTGGAACGATAGGGGCCCCAGAAAAGGGAAAAAGTAAATTAAAAATGGTTCAGTATTGTATGACAGAATGGCCAAAGGAGCCTTTAAGACCACATGTCTTTTGGCCCGTTTTCGGATCCTTTGAAGACTGGGTTTGCCAGGCCTTAAATATACATGTTAATTCAAAGGAACCTTTTAGCCAGGAGGAAAGTGATTATGCAGGATTATGGATCAGGATCTCACGTCCTTTTCCAGCCTCAATATTTACACTAAAAGCAGACGAGAAGTTTGACGAAGAAGAGAACAAAAAAATAAAAAATAAAAAAAAAGGAAAAAGAAAAAGATGATGAATGGGAGTCATTGGATAACCTACCACCTCTATATCCTAACAATCCACCCCCGGTGGTGCATCTTGTAATCCTGTTTTGTTCTTAAATGTTTTGACTGTGTCAAGGAGGAAGGTGGGAGCATTATCTAAGTAACAGTTTAGAAGTTTGGGTATATTCGCGGTGGTGTTCGGTCAGTTTCCCAAGTATCGGGGGAGCGGGGCTGACTGATTATCAAAGTGGTAGAACGGAGAGTAACTTCTTTGGTGGTTCGGGCCTGAGCCCTGGGAATTTGGTAAGGAGGGGGAGAGCGAATTTATTTAGGCCTCAATACCTTTTTAAAGCCCCATCTTGACGGATACACAGGAGTGATTCCTTGTTTTGTGTAGGCTTACTAACAAAGTGCATGAGAAAAATTAGCATTCGTCTTGAAATTCGGTCTTATTGAAATGTAAATTTTGTGGAAAAGGTGTTATTGTTTGTCTAGAAGACAGAAGGCTGAGTGCTTCAGGTGTTTTTCCGAAGTCCTGCGGATTTATGATTGGAATGGGGCTCATTAATAATCTGAAATAGTAAAGTTTGTATGTGGAAAGAAGAGTTTAATCCCAGAGAATTGGGACATTTGGGAAGAAGATTAGGAAAAGATAGTAAAAACCTGCAATAAAAAGGTTTGTGTGGAAATTGAAACAAGGGACAGTAACTAATATAAATAAATAAAAGGGAATGGGAAATCAAGGAAAAGGGGAAAATCCAAAAAAAAAAGACGTCCTAAAAAAAAAAAAGCCTCCTTGGGTGCATATTGGCACATTGGAAGGATATTGTTAGAAATGGGGGCACAGAAAGCAAGAGGACTTTCAGTAAGTATTGCAATCAATGGTGGCCACTATATAAACTAAATGGCCACTTTATGGATCAATCGACTATAACAGTGTCTTGCAATTAATGTTTTTGAGGAGAGAAGGAAAATAGGATGAAATGTTGTATAGTGATATGTTGTTTCAGCATGTTGGAGGGAAAAGGTTTGGAATTAAGTTGGCCCCTGACTGAGCCTTTGGTGTTGGCATTAGAAAAGTACGGGCTGGAGAAAGATAAAGGAAGTGTTAAAAGGGTTGTTGAAGGTGTTAAAGGTTGTGTGGCATGTAGTATTTAACAGAGCTGTTTGAAGTTGAATGAGCAGGGGAAGAGGATGTAGGAATGCTAATAGTTCCGTCTCAACCCGAGGCTGAGATCTCTAAATCGCGGGTGTGAGCCCTCTGGGGCAGGGGGACCGTGATGGGTCCGAGAGAGTTGTCGTGGAAACAGAAAAGCAGCTAACTTTTGAAACAACCTGAGTTCCTGTGTGAGCTCAGATTGCCAATGGGACCGCTCAGGGAACTTTCAACGATTGCATTCCCCTGACCGACCCCCTCACTGAGACCCTAATCACCCCGGAAATTATGTAAATACTAAAATCTGGTTAAATTGGCTATTGGGAATTGAGAATCTGTTCCAACAAGGTCCAAAAGAAACCCCTATGGAATTTATGGAATTTTTGAATTTCTGGACCAACTTTGAAATGCAATGAAAAAAAAAAAAATGGACCTGGCTTAAAAAAAAAAAAAAAGAGAGAGGCAACTGGCTAACCTCTTTCCAGGGCAATCAGCCCCTGATATCAGAAAGAAATTGTCTTAGGCTGCAGGACAAACAACAGTCAGGAATGATGGGGACCTGGGGCATCTACCCTAGCAGGTCCACTAGTTGAAATAAAGCTAGGAAACGAAGACAGGCTTGAATTTTTTGTTGGTTATGGGAGCTTCTTTCTCTGTGTTAATTAGGCTGTAAATGTAATAGGAGCAACATATTCAGTGTTAAATAGTTTAAAAGGACGATTAGGAACTAAGACAACTACAATAATTGGAGCCACAGGGAAAGAGGAAGAATGGTCATTCTTACGACCCCTTGATTTGCGTTTTGGGGGTGAGGAACTAACCCATAAATTTTAGTATGTACCAGAATGCCCGATGCCACTCTTGGGACGGGATCTATTAGCCAAATTAGATGCAACAATAACCTTTGAGGATGGAGAATTAATAATGAAGGTACCTGAGTCCAAAGTAGGCCAAATCCTAATGATCAAAGATAAACCCTTTGTTAATATTCCAAGAGAAGTAGAAAATGCAGTTATAGCAACAGTACGGGAAACAGATGTACCAGGGAAGTCGAAACTGGCACAACCGGTAAAGGTGGAATTAAAGGAAGGAGCCAAACCTGTTTGAATCAAACAATATCCACTTAAGATAGAAGCTAGGCACGGGAATAGTGAAAATTATTGACAAATTTCTCAAATATCAGATTCTGGAAGAATGTAAATCGGAATACAATACTCCAATTTTTCCAGTAAAGAAGCCGAATGGCGAGTATAGATCTGTACAAGATCTTAGAGCAATAAATGAAATAACAAAGGATATTCACCCGGTAGTAGCTAATCCTTACACATTGTTAACATCTGTGAGAGAGAAATATAAATGGTTTACCGTGATAGATTTAAAGGATGCCTTCTTTTGCATACCTCTTGATAAAGATAGTAGAAAATTATTTGCCTTCGAATGGGAAAACGTATTGAAGTTTTTGGACCACATATGGTAACAACCGTTTTGGAACAAAGGGGGGGGGGGCACTGGTTATCACCCAGCCGGATGATGAAATATCAGGCAATCCTAACTGAACAAGATGACATAACCTTGAAAACGACTAACCTGTTATATCCAGCAGTATTTCTAGGAACCGTTCCAGAAGAAGGACCGTTGGAACACAATTGTGTGGAAATAATCGAACATACGCCAGCCACAAAGATTTGAAGGATGTACCCCTTGAAAGGTATTCAGTGGGAATACCACACTCCGTGGCACCCACAAAGCTCAGGGAAAGTAGAAAGGATGAATCAAACAATAAAACAACAATTGGCTAAGTTAATGATCGAGACACAGCTGCCCTGGACGAAATGCTTACCATTGGCACTTTTAAACATAAGAACCAAACCACACAGTGAGACTGGATTATCATCATATGAAATGTTATATGGTATGCCTTATTCTCAAGGGATGCCCCTAGGGAACAATGTAGTTGAGGATCATAGTATCCAGAAATACATAATTACCATTGGAAGGAGATTACAGGAGATAAGAGAAATTGGGATGATGACTCAGACACCACCTTTAGGATTTGCTATTCATAAAATACAACCAGGAGACAAGGTCTTAATAAAAACCTGGAGAGAAGAATCATTGAACCCCCGATGGGAGGGACTGTACCTTGTTTTACTTACTACTGAAACAGCTGTGAGAACAGCAAGAAGGGGTTGGACCCACGCATCCAGAATAAAAGGACCAATAACTACCGAAGCCTGGAGGGTTGAGTCCACTCCTGGGGAACTGAAACTGAGACTAAAGAGGAACTGATATCCCAGCAATGAGGTTCTGCATGAATTAAGGGCACTGGATAAAGAGGACAAGGCTGAAGGGAGGAAAGGGAGAAGGCAAGACCGGGGTAGGACCCTCCACTGCGGCGTGTATGGTCTACCGAGGGAGGCAACCCCTATGGGTATTGACCGCCGAGTGAGAGTGCCTCGACCGGACTTCTCCCACACCAAGATCAGTTTGTCCTGAGAAAAATAACATGAGAACCTTTTAAACCCATAATAAAATTGTGATTAGTTTTTCCAGGAGCTGGATCACCCTGAAGGGCTGAATGGTAACACAAGCTCTGAAAGCGGGCCCAACCCCATGATTGAAGGCGCTTCCCACACTCTCAAGATTGGACGGCGAAAAAGGCTTATAATATGACAGGTCGCCAAAGAGAACTGAATTGTGACTGTAAGTGGAAACCCAACGTGGGAGCTTGGAAGCGTGCATATACGAGTACAAACGGGGCAGACATTGTAACAGGACCACTCGGTAACAAGGACACTCTGTATTATCACGCCCCAAAGGGTAAAGATGGATGGGATGGTCATTTTCCAAACGGGACGTGGGCCCTAAAGGGACATTATTGGGTGTGTAGCAAACATGCTTACAAGAGGCTACCTGGAAACTGGTCGGGAATATGCTATGGGGGGTACATAAGACCCTTGTTCTTTTTATTGTCACAAACATAAGGAAATCATTTAGGAATAAGATTATATGATGACCTGAACAGAGTAAAACGATCTATTGATACTTCCTTATCCGGGGATAGTGCCCAAAAATGGGGAAAGGATGAATGGCCTCCTGAAAGAATCATACAGCATTATGGGCCAGCCACCTGGAACCCAAATGAGTTGATATCAGGAGCCCGAGAACCTATTTATAATTTGAACCGAATAATTAGGTTGCAAGCTATCCTCGAAGTTGTAACAAATCAAACAGCGACAGCCTTGGATCTTTTGCCTGACCAATCCACTCAAATGAGAAATGCTATATTCCAACATAGAATGGTCTTAGACTATTTACTAGCAGAAGAAGGGGGAGTATGTGGAAAACTGAACGATTCTAATTGTTGTCTACAGATTGATGATAATGGAAAAGTGGTCAAGCAGATAACAAAGGAAATTAGAAAGCTAGCCCACGTCCCAGTACAAACTTGGAAGGGTATGGATTGGGATTTCTTTTCATGGTTGCCTGGTGAACCATGGGTTAAAAGGATGCTGTTTTTATTTTTATGTGGTATAGTGACATTATTGTTTATACCTTGTATGATACCTTGCTTTACGTTGTTGATACGGCGAGTAATAAATAGCACCCAATTTGTGATGACTTCAGTGGAGAGAAAAGGTGACGTGTCGATAATGATGCTTAAGAAGTGGACACCCCGAGAACTGACTGATGAAATCCAATTGTTACTGACAAAGGTTGAAGGAGAGACACGAATTGATGATTTAAAAAAAAAAAAAAAAAAGGGAGGAATTGTAAGAAATGGTCCAGCAATTCGTGCCACTAAGGGGTTTTGAAGGGTTAACATTGAGGCCTGGGTTTAGGCGAGAAGAGAACAAAGGGATTTCTTCGGAGAAAAACTGCTGACTTTGCACGAATGTGCAGTAACTTCTGACAGCCGGCCAAGAGACCACTAGATAAGGAGGAAGAATATGAGCCTCCCTGTCCAAGCGGCCCCCGAGAAACTAACAGAGACTGATAAGCAGGCGCACCTGGGAGGACTTCGGATTCGGGAAACCAATTATAATAACCCTGCCTCTTCTAGAAGTAGTAATGAATATGTATTAGCCTAGGAGCATAAAAACCAGCCGCCTTACGTAACAGGTGTGCGTCCCGGTGGAGCAGAGACTCCCGGCGCACCCAGCGCTGTTTGCTTGCCTCTATTCGTTTAATAAATTGTAAACTCTGATTGTAATCCTATTTGGGACTCAGTCATTTATAACAACCACAAAAGGCCTTGTGGGAGTTGGTGGTGTCTCCGGTACCTTTCAGAGCCGATATATGCTTAGCATTAAGACTCATGAAGGCTCGCTGTATAACGTCCGGCCGTATGCTGCCCTCATACCTGTCAGTCTCCTGGGGAGGGATGTGATGGGGCAGGGCGAGTTCACTCTGAGCTTTCCGGAAAATTTTCAATAGCGGCCATTGACGAGCAACTGCGCATGAGACTCACCTGGAGAACTGATAATCCTGTGTGGGTGAATCAATGGCCGCTTCCTGCGGAAAAGGTCGCTGCTCTCCAAGAACTTGTCCAAGAACAGTTACAATTGGGACACATTACCCCCACAACCAGTCCCTGGAATTCACCCGTGTTTCTTTTTAAAAAGAAAAGCGGGAAATGGCGATTACTTCACGATTTACGTCAAATAAACAATGCAGTGGAGGACATGGGAGCTCCCCAGCCCGGATTACCTTCTCCTGCTATGCTCCCTTGCAATTGGAATATCTTGATTATCGATTTAAAGGACTGCTTCTTTACTATTCCACTTCACCCTGCTGATGCTCCTCGATTCGCGTTCTCGGTCCCAAAAATCAATAAGACCGAACCAATGGATAGGTATCATTGGACTGTGCTGCCTCAAGGGATGAAAAATTCCCCAACAATTTGCCAAACATACGTAGCAGAAGCGCTACGCCCCGTACGCAAACGATTCCCGCACGTATACATCTATCATTATATGGACGACATATTGCTCTCCAGTCCGACAGACAACTTAACGCAAGAAGTACTGCCTGTTCTACGGCAGGAGTTCCAGACATGGGGATTACAAATCGCACCGGAGAAAATTCAAATCGAGGCGCCTTGGAAATATTTAGGCTGGAAGATACTGCAGCACAGTATTCAACCCCAAAACGTAGCCATTACAAGGGAAATTCGCACGCTCAGTGATGTCCAGAAGCTTATAGGCAATATAAATTGGATAAGGACGCAATGCGGAATTGACAACCATATACTAGCACCCCTTTTCGAGTTGTTAAAAGGGGACACTAGTATTAATGCGCCCCGCCGGCTGACTAATGAAGCCAGGGCGGCACTACACCGTATAGAGGAGAAGATCTCTGCCCAACAATGCCAGCGGCGAGCAGAAAATTTACCCATTCAGCTCTACATATGCAACCAGAATCCACAACCTTTAGCTATTATTGCGCAATGGGACTCCAACGCAACAGACCCGTTGCTGCTATTAGAATGGGTGTTTCTACCCCACCAACCGACAAAGACACTTGCCACCCGCATTGAAATGTTTTCAGATTTGATTAGGGAGGGAAGAGAACGAATTATAGAAATGGCTGGAGAAGAGCCAAAATCCATTATCATTCCGATAGTTAAAGACTATCTTGATTGGTGCCTCCAGAATAGCTTAGAGCTACAATCAGCCCTTTCGGGTTTCAATGGTCAACTTGATATACATCTCCCGTCTCATAAAATGCTTACCTTTTATAATAATGTACACGTTGAGGACAAGCTGCTATATCGATGGCACCCAGTCCAAGGACAAACAGTATTCACAGACGAGTCAGGGAGAAAGGGAAAAGCTGTAGTCACGTGGGAACAAGGAGGCCACTGGCAACAT
Source organism: Anser anser (assembly GCF_964211835.1). Classification (NCBI taxonomy): domain Eukaryota; kingdom Metazoa; phylum Chordata; class Aves; order Anseriformes; family Anatidae; genus Anser; species Anser anser. Next base: position 226,036 of record NW_028154222.1, on the reverse strand, counting down.
GTCATAGAAACAATACAGGGCTCCCCTCAGATAGTAGAATTACATGCAGTAGTAATGGCGTTCAAGCAATGGGACCAGGCTCCACTAAATATTGTCTCTGATTGACATTATGCAGTAGGAGTAGCACAACACATTGAAAGATCTCAGATCAAACACATCCACAACGAAGCACTATTCTTAAAATTTAAAGAGTTATTATTTCTTGTAGAGCACCATACCCACCCTTATTGCGTGATCCACATTAGAAGTCATATGACACTCCCGGGATTCTTTGCAGAAGGAAATGCCCGGGCCGATCGATTGACTAACATTGCATTGCAAGTCCCAGTGCCAAATACATTGTCCCAGGCTCGTTTATCACATCAATTCTTCCACCAGGCTGCAAAGGCATTGTCCAAACAGTTTGCCATCCCCATAGGATATGCTAAGCTCATAGTACAGACCTGCCCGGATTGTCAACAACGACCAGGCCCACCGACTACAGTTAATCCTAGGGGCCTCTCTTCTCTTCAGCTTTGGCAAACTGACGTTACTCACATTCCTGAGTTCGGGAGGCTAAAATACGTTCACGTGTCCATAGATTCTTTTTTGCACGCGCTCTGGGCCTCTGCGATGACGGGCAAAACAAGCCGTCACGTACAGGCGCATTTCCGTGCGGCCTTCGCCGCCCTCGGAATCCCTAAAGAAATAAAAACTGATAATGGCCCAGCTTATGCAAGCCGCTCTACGCGACTTTTTTTTCCATACCTGGGGCATCACTCACAAGACAGGCATCCCACACTCACCCACAGGACAAGCAATAGTAGAACGTGTTCACCGCACGTTAAAGGACTTATTGGCTAAACAGAAAAAGGGGGAGACACAGGAGACCCCGCAGAATAGATTGAACAAAGTGGTATATGTCATAAATCATTTGACACTACCTTTTCAATACGAAGACGTACCACGTATAATTAAGCATTTTAAATCAATGGAATCAGGACTAACTTCCGTTCCAACAGGAAAAGCGATGGTTATGATGAGAAATCTGGATACTGGGAGGTGGGAAGGACCATATCCCCTAATAACCTGGGGGCGAGGGTACGCTTGTGTTTCCACAGGGCAAGGACCATGATGGGTGCCAGCTCGTGGCATGCGACCATGGTTGGGACCATCATCCTCGTCCGCCTCTGCAGCTTCGGCGCCTCCTGGGTCTCAGTCCAGCCCAGACTGTGGGTGACCCATTCGGTGATAATCTGGAGCTGATTAATACAGCAGTGCACTAAAGGTTAGATGGGAGGAGGTTCCTGGATCTGGTGGAGCCAATGAAATGACCCATCTACGACATGTCTGGTGGGGAACCCGGCGGATGACAAAGACTGGACTGTCTACTTATCGCAAGCGCCCCTAGAGCCACAGGAATTAGATATCCTGAGATGTGTAACAGTAATAGCATGTGTAAGGTGTAATTGCTCGGAAAAAAAAAAAAAAAGGTCACTTGCTCCTTATTGCAATGCATCTCTTTGCTGTCATTATACAAACTATAATAGCATCCTTCCTTGCGCCAGGAGCCGCTCTGCTCGGCTGTGGGATCGACTGTGGAACGGACGCCCCTAGGTGCACCCCGAGCATTTTTTCCTCGGAGGGGTCTCCACTCTCAGCCGCTCACCACGGGAGCAGACAAGGACCTCCTGAAGCCGCACACAAATTATTTTAAGTGATGTTTTCTTGTGGTGTGAATGAGAAGTGCAAGAGGCCTCTCTGCGTGATTGTGTGATTGTGTGATTGTGCTGTGCAAGTAAGAAGCAGTATCGCTGCGAAGCAACATTCCTAGCGCTTAGTGGCTTGTTGACTGATGTAGATTCTAGTAGGCACACTACTTTACAATCGTAGTTCTGCATGAGATTTTTGACCCTGTTGCTTATTGTACCTTGCTTATTGCAGTGTGTGCGGTGATTGATAGAAAAATCTATAGAAAGCTTTTGGTTGAAAATAAAAAAGGGGGAATTGTGGGAGAAGAATTCGCAGGGAGCTTTGTGCTGTTTTGTGGGAAAGGAATTCACAGGTGGCTTTGTGCTGTTTCACACGTCCCTGAGTTAGAGATAATGAGGAAAACAGCAGTAGAACCAAAAACTTGAGCAAGGACGAGATAAAGTAAATTGACTACAGTGTTAAAGATGAGTTTTGGGCAGTAGCCAATTGCTGGCTGGCTCAAGGCACGTGCCTGAGGGTCTCTAACCAATTGTAAGACAGATTTGGGCACGTGGACAGCGCGTGGGGCTACGGGGAAAGTATATGTAGTAGTGAAAAAAGGGCAATAAACGCCTCCTGTTCAAGAGCCATCAGGAGTCCGTGTCGTGCATCCCTTCAAAAACCTCAGAGAGCGCTGTGGTCTTATTTACCTTCAGGTCAATTCTGACTAGTCAACCCCAATTCCGATTTGTAACAGCAATGGTGGTTTTCTTAGGTGCCCATCACAACCTTAATTGCGTTGCAGTCTCATTTTTCTACCTCATCCTTTAAATAGTTTGGTCTTTTATTTACCTTGACCTGAGCTGCAAAAATGATGCTTTCCAGGCAAGGTTAAGGAGATGCATACTGAAGAGGATATTTCAAGAGCCCAAAAGGGTTCCGGTGGGCTTTTGGCATAGCTGCCTTAGAGACAGAGGACATTAAACAGTTGTCTACCTTGCCCGGTCTCTCAGAGGACCCTTCTGTTGTGGGGTTGCTGAGGGTCGAAGAACAGCAGGTGCCAATCGCTACCACAACTGTGCACCGGTGGCAATATCGCACCAACCAAGACTCCCTGATTCCCATCCATAAGCTAATTCGTCAACTGGAGAGCCAAGGAGTGATCAGCAAGGCTCACTCACCTTTTAATAGTCCCATATGGCCAGTGCGAAAGTCTAATGGTGAGTGGAGACTGACAGTGGACTATTGTGGCCTGAACGAAGTCACGCCACCACTGAGTGCTGCAGTGCCGGACATGCTAGAACTCCAGTGTGAACTGGAATCAAAGGCAGCCAAGTGGTATGCCACAGTTGATATTGCTAATGCATTTTTCTCCATCCCTCTAGCAGCAGAGTGCAGGCCACAGTTGGCTTTCACTTGGAGGGGAGTCCAATACACCTGGAATTGACTGCCCCAGGGGTGGAAACACAGCCCTACCATTTGCCATAAACTGATCCAGTCTGCGTTGGAACAGGGGGAAGCTCCTGAACACCTGCAGTACATCGACGACATCATTGTGTGGGGTGACACAGCAGAGGAAGTTTTCGAGAAAGGGAAGAAAATAGTCCAAATCCTTCTGAAGGCTGGTTTTGCCATAACAGGACCAGATGTAAAGAATGTGCTCTACACCGCAGCCGGGGAGAATGGTCCCACCTGGAGCCTCTGGCAGAAAGAGCCTGGGGAAACTCGAGGTCGACCCCTAGGGTTTTGGAGTCGGGGATACAGAGGATCTGAGGCCTGCTACACTCCAACTGAAAAGGAGATATTGGCAGCATATGAAGGAGTTTGATCTGCTTTGGAAGTGGTCGGTACTGAAGCGCAGCTCCTCCTGGCACCCTGACTGCCGGTACTGGGCTGGATGTTCAAAGGAAGGGTCCCCTCTACACATCATGCAACTGATGCTACATGGAGTAAGTGGGTTTCCCTGATTACTCAGCGGGCTCAAATTGGAAACCCCAGTCGCCCAGGGATCTTGGAAGTGATTATGGACTGGCCAGAAGGCAAATACTTTGGGATATCACCAGAGGAGGAGGTGGCCCGTGCTGAATAAGCCCCACTGTACAACAAGGTACCAGAAAATGAGAAGCAATATGCCCTGTTCACTGATGGGTCCTGTCGTATTATGGGAAATTTTGTTCATCATCTTCATCGATTGTTCAACATCTTCATCGACGACCGTGATGAGGGAATAGTGTCCACCCTCAGCAAGTATGCTGATGCTACAAAGCCGATGACACTAAACTTGGAGTAGTTGTGGACTCTGTTGAGGTTGGAAAGGCCTTGCAGAGAGATCTGGACAGATTGGAGAGCTGGGCGATCACCAACCCCATGAAGTTTAACAAGAGCAAGTGCCAGGTCCTGCACCTGGGACAGAGCAACCCTGGCTATACGTACAGAGTGGGCAACGAGACGCTGGACAGCAGCCCCGCAGAGAGGGATATGGGGGTTATGGTTGATAGCAGGGTGAATATGAGCCCGCAGTGTGCCTTGGCGGCCAGGAGGGCTAATCGTATCCTGGGGTGCATCAAGCACAGCATTGCTAGTCAGTCGAGGGAAGTGATTGTCCCGCTCTACTCTGCGCTGGTACGGCTTCACCTCGAGTACTGTGTGCAGTTCTGGGCACCACAGTACAAAAAGGACATTAAACTGTTGGAGAGTTTCCAGAGAAGGGATACAAAGATGGTGAAGGGCCTGGAGGGGAAGAAGTATGAGGAGCGGCTGAGGTCACTTGGCCTGTTCAGCCTGGAAAAGAGGAGGCTGAGGGGAGACCTCATCGTGGTCTACAGCTTTCTCACAAGGGGGAGTGGAGGGGAAAGCGCCGATCTATTCTCTTTAGTCACTAGTGATAGGACCCACGGGAATGGTGTCAAGCTGAGTTAGGGGAAGTTTAGGCTAGACATCAGGAAGAGGTTCTTCACTGAGAGGATGGTCGCCCACTGGAACAGGCTCCCCTGGGAAGTAGTCACTGCGCCAAGCCTGTCAGAGTTTAAGAAGCATTTGGACTGTGCACTTAGTCACATGGTCTGAATTTCTGGGTAAACCTGTGTGGTGCCAGGAGTTGGACTCGATGATCCTTATGGGTCCCTTCCAACTCGGGATATTCTATGATTCTATAGATGTTACTACCTCTGACTGTAAAATCCCTGGCTACTCTGTAACAAGTCTTGTATGTATCTGCACTGTAATCTATTTTTAAAGTGTTGTGTGGAGATATGAGCTCTGCTAACAGGTGCTTGCTAGGTTCTTGTCCTGGTTCCAGTTAGGACAGAGTTAATTTTCCTCCTAGTAGCTGGTAGGGTGCTATGTTTTGTATTAGGATGAGAAGAGCGCTGATAACATGCTGATGTTTTAATTGTTGCAGAGCAGTGTTTACACCAGGCCAAGGACTTTTCAGCTTCTCGCTCTGTCCTGCCAGCGAGCAGGCTAGGGGTGCAGCAGGAGCTGGGAGGGGACAGACCCAGGACAGCTGACCCAAACTGGCCAAAGGGGTATTCCATACCATCTGACGTCATGCTAAACAATATATAGGGGTGGCTGGCCGGGGTGGGGGGCCGGCTGCTCGGGGATAGGCTGGGCATCGGTCAACGGGTGGTGAGCAATTGCATTGTGCATCACTTGTTTCATACACATTATTATTATTAATACTATTATCATTATCACTATTATTATTATTGTTATTATTATATTCCTGTCTTAATAAACTGTCTTTATCTCAACTCACCGGCTTCACTTTCCCGTTTCTCTCCCCCATCCCAGAGAGGGAGGGGGGAGGGTGAGCGAACAGCTGTGTGGTGTTTAGCTGCCAGCCGGGTTAAACCACAACAGTTCTGCTCTATGCTTACCCTATAATGGTCTTACACTTCCTGGTTAGAAGTTGCTGCAATATATTGCCAGTTTGCCTGCTTATTTAATGGTTGTGATTTCACCTGTCAGACAGTTAAATACTACACGCTTGTTTGCTTGCCACCACCCCCAAGTGGGATGGGGGAGAAAATTGAAAAGTGCAAGAACTCATGAGTTGATGAGATTCATGGATGGCAGAAAATGCCCTGTGGGGGTGGTTGCAGCAATGGAAGCAGAGCAACTGGCAGTCCAGAGACAAACCCATCTGGGCTGCTGCATTGTGGCAAGATATTGCTGCCCGGGTGGAGATACTGTTTGTAAAGGTACGCCATGTAGATGCTCACGTGCCCAAGAATCGGGCTACTGAAGAACATCAGAACAACCAGCAGGTGGATCAGGCTGCTAAGATTGAAGTGGCTCAGGTGGACCTGGACTGGCAACATAAGGGTGAATTATTTATAGCTCGATGGGCCCATGACACCTCAGGCCATCAAGGCAGGGATGCAACATACGGATGGGCTCCAGATCGATGGGCGAACCTGACCATGCATGCTATTGCACAAGTTATTCATGACTGTGAAACGTGCTGCAATCAAGCAAGCCAAGCAGTTAAAGCATCTTTGGTATGGGGGAGGAATGGGGAGGTCCGATGTGTACCTCAAGGCGATCTGATGTCGGGTGAGAATAGCCCATGAGTTGAATTGTATTATGTTAATTATTACATAATGCTGTATGTCATCACTACCATGATTGCTACATGTCAGTGTCCCATTAATGGTATCACAGTAACAGCCACGCCAATAATGATGAATGAATTTTGATAGAATTGGACAAGCACAGCGGCGTGATGGAACCAGAACGAGCTTCAGCATGCGATGATCCAACATCACACACCATCTCTTCTGCCCTGCAAGACTGCTGGGACAGATGGAGCCCAAAGTCAGTCACAGACTCCACAAACTCAGTGGACGTTTTATATACATATATGAAGGTGGTGACTAATTGGAATGTATTGGGAAGTGTGGGACCTAAGCATGACATAAATGGTATGGAATAAGGGGTGGGTATTGTCCTGGTTTTGGCTAGGGTAGAGTTAATTTTCCTCCTAGTAGCTGGTAGGGTGCTGTGTTTGGTATTTAGGATGAGAATAATGCTGATAACACACTGATGTTTTAATTGTTGAAGAGCAGTGCTTACACTAAGCCAAGGACTTTTCAGCTTCTCGCTCTGTCCTGCCAGCGAGCAGGCTAGGGGTGCAGCAGGAGCTGGGAGGGGACAGACCCAGGACAGCTGACCCAAACTGGCCAAAGGGGTATTCCTTTCTCATTTTCCCATCACAGAATTGAAGGGGTTGGAAGGGACCTCGAGAGATCATCGGGTCCAACCCCCCTGCCAAAGCAGGTTCCTTAGAGCAGGCTGCCCAAGTAAGCAACCAGACGGGCCTTGAATATCTCCAGAGAAGAAGACTCCACAACCTCCCTGGGCAGACTGTTCCAGTGCTCCGTCACCCTCACCATGAAGAAGTTCTTTCGCGTGTTGGTGCAGAACTTTCTGTGCTCTCTCTTGTGGTCATTACCCCTGTCCTGTCCCCACAAACCACTGAAAAGAGGTTGGCCAAATCCCTCTGTCTCCCTCACTTAAGGTATTTGTAAACACTAATAAAATCCCCTCTCAGTCTTCTTTTCTCCAGGCTGAACAGACCCAGGTCTCTCAGTCTTTCCTCATAGGGAAGATGCTCCAGGCCCCGTATCATCTTTGTGGCCCTCCGCTGGACTCTTTCCAGGAGATCCCTGTCTTTTTTGTAGTGGGGAGCCCAGAACTGGACACAGTACTCCAGGTGAGGCCTGACCAGGGCAGAGTAGAGGGGGAGGATCACCTCCCTTGACCTGCTGGCCGAGCTCCTTTTAATGCACGCCAGGATCCCATTGGCCTTCTTGGCCACCAGGGCACACTGCTGGCTCATGGTCAACCTATCGTCCACCAGGACCCCCAGGTCCTTCTCCGCAGAGCTCCTCTCCAGCAGGTCATCCCCCAGCCTGTCCTGATATATGCGGTTGTTCCTTCCCAGGTGCAGGACTCTACACTTGCTCTTATTAAACCTCATTTGGTTTCTTCCTGCCCATCTTTCCAGCCTGTCCAGGTCTCGCTGAATGGCAGCACAGCCTTCTGGCATGTCGGCCACTCCTCCCAGCTTTGTATCATCAGTGTACTTGCTGAGGGCAGACACTATTCCTTTATCAAGGTCGTCGATGAAGTTGTTGAACAAGACCAGACCCAGCACCGACCCCTGGGGAACACTGCTAGTTACAGGGCTGCAGCCGGACTCTGCGCCGCCGATCACCACCCTCTGAGCTCGGCCAGTCAGCCAGTTCTGAACCCACCTTACTCTCCACTCCTCTATCCCATACTTTCTCAGCTTTGCTATCAGGATGTCATGGGAGACAGTATTGAAAGCCTTGCTAAAGTCAAGGTAGATGACATCCACTGCTCTCCCCCCATCTACCCAGGTGGTGATGCCAACATAGAAGGCAACGAGGTTGGTCGAGCACGACTTCCCCTTGGTGAATCCATGCTGACTACTCCCCATAACATTCTTCTCTTCCAATTGCTTGGAGATGGCATCCAGAACAAGCTGTTCCAACACCTTTCCAGGGACAGAGGTGAGACTGACTGGCCTGGAGTTTCCCGGATCCTCCTTCTTGTCCTTCTTGAAGACCGGAGTGACATTGGCTATCCTCCAGTCTTCAGGCACCTCTCCTGTTCTCCAGGACCTTTCAAAGATGATAGAGAGCGGTTCGGCGATCACCTCTGCCAACTCCCTTAGCACACGTGGATGCATCCCATCAGGACCCATGGATTTCTGTGCGTTGAGCCCACTCAGACGCTCCCGAACCACTCTCTCGTCAACCAGGTGGGAGCCCTCCATTTCCCAGCCCCTTTCTCCTCCCGCCAGGGTCAAGGAGTCCCGGGGGGAGTCCTTGAAGCAAAGACTGAAGCAAAGAAAGCATTCAGCACCTCCGCCTTCTCGGCGTCTCCCATTACCAGGACACCCCCCTCGTTCAGTAAGGGACCCACATTATCCCTAGTCTTCCTTTTACTTTTTACATACTTAAAAAAACCCCTTCTTATTATCTTTTATCTCTTTTGCAAGCCTCATCTCTAGGTGGGCTTTAGCCTTCCTCGTTGCATCCCTGCAGGCCCTGACAACACTTCTATACTCCTCCCAAGAGGACAGGCCCTTTTTCCACATTCCATAGACCTTCCTCTTCCTTTTGATCTTATCGATAAGCTCCTTGCTCACCCAAGCAGGTTTCCTGCCCCCCTTTCCCGATTTCCTACTCTTAGGGATGCACCGATCCTGAGCTTGGAAGAAGTCCTGTTTAAATGTAGCTCAGCTCTCACAAGCACTCTTGCCTTCTAGTAACCTAGCCCATGAGATACCATCTGACGTCATGCTGAACAATTAATATGGGGGGGCTGGCCGGGGTGGGGGGGAAGGGATGGATCCGCTGCTTGGGGACAGGCTTGTCAGCGGGTGGTGAGCAATTGCATTGTGCATCACTCGTTTTGTACACACTATTAGTAGTAATACTATTATCATTATTATTATTTTCCTTTCTTTTCTGTCCTAATAAACTGTCTTTATCTCAGCCCACAGGCTTTCATTTCTTTCTAATTCTCTCCCCTATCCCAGAGAGGGAGGTGGGAGGGTGAGCGAATGGCTGTGTGGCGCTTAGCTGCCGGCTGGGTTAAACCACAACAATTAATCATCTGGTGAAACCAGATGGTCATGGTGAAACACCTCAGCTCCATGCACAACCACAGTAGCTAAGTTTAAGTTTTCCCTGACGGCACGTGTTCCCTTAATTCCAGTGTATTTAACGTGGGCTTGGGACCTGGCCATTCTGGGTCTTTTTGGCTATGAACCAAAGGGGATTGCATTAACATCAGGGTAAAGCATAGTTTTATCATTTCAAACTGCTGATTTTTCATTCTCCGTCTACATGCAGTCCACTCAGGATTCCTGTGAACGCAAAAGGAAAGAAAATGTGCTTGGTTGTATTCAACCGGCAGGGTTAAAAAGAGGGTGAAATCCACTGAGTGCTAATCCGGTGTACTTTTCCTGAACAATCTTTGGCTTCCCATGCGTAGAGGTTTTTGGGGATAGTTGGTACCATTGCTACTGTTCCAGTCTGAGGCATTTTTACCAGCACAGGTTGTCCAGTGTGAAATCCTGTAGGATATTCTCCTGGTTTAGTATAATGCTTGGGGTGATTGTATTGGTAGAGGCACAGAAGACTTTCATTTTGGGGCAGCCATCTAAGGATGGGCAGCACCTTGTATCAATGTCACTATTTCTGCCATGTTTGGAACTGCGGCAGTCAAAGGCGTGGTGTTAGCATTTAACTGTCTGCAATCCATGGTAAAACGCCATTGCCCGGTTGGTTTCTTTACCAGCCACACCAGTGAACTGTAAGGTGAACGGGTCCTTTTAATAATGCCTCTTTCTTCCAATTCTGTTACCACCCCGTCAATCCCCATAAGTGCTGCTGCTGGCAACAGACATTGCCGAACATTAGTGATTTGAGAGCGGAGTAAGGGTATGGATGTTTGTAACAGACTCAGTCTCACTGTGCCTGAATCCCTTTGATGTGTCATGAAACTCCACACCATCCCATCTGGGAGTTTCCACATTCATCCACCCAGTATGTCAAATCCTAAAATATTAGTATATGCAGCACCAACTAATACTTCTGCCCTGGTTAATCTTCATACCTCTGGCAGCCAGAGTGAAATTTTTGTGGTGGGACATTCTTTCTTCACACTGTCGATTCCTGTGAATTTAACCCTGCGTTGACCAGGTCTTATGCCCGGGGTTTGTGCTGTCTCATGGGTAATTATTGACATTTGAGCCCTGGTGTCAATGAGGAAGTTTACCAATATTTTTCGGGGTCCAACGGGAAGGGCAATGGTAGGGTCAGAGTATTCAACAGAGAGCCATTGAATTGCTAATACCCGCCAAGCAGGGTGGCTCACTGACCTCCCTGGGGATAGGAGTTTTTTGCTGAGCTTCTGCCTCGTCAATTGGGCTTGGTGCAGAAGGTGTACTTTCCTTATGGGTTGGGGTTTTCCAGTTAGGCAATTCTCCCCAGCTGGAATATTTTCCTTACCCAGAGATTGGACTAATGTACGGAGAACCTCCGTAGAGATGCCAAGCAAGATTGGTCAGGGTACACCCAAATCTAGGGCCTTACGCCACAACTCACCCTGTTCCTTATTAGGTTTGAACCTCTCTTTGAATTTGGGGTATTTGGGATTTTGAGTGTGGATTTGGCGAACTCACCAGGAGTGATCTGGGGACTTAATACTGGATGAACTAATCCAGTCCATTCGGCGTCCATACTTATTTATGTCTTGTGCAATTTCACTCCAGGTGGGAATGGGGGAGTGCAGATTTTGTCTACAAACGCAATCACCTTCCCTATGAACAGCTTGTATGCGATCCTGGGTATTTGCTACAAACATCTTAAGACAATCAGGGAGTCCACGGATGAGAGGGGTTAATTGAGCTGGGTCGATAGGGGCTGTGATATATGGAGTAATAATTCGTGTCAAGAAGATGGTTGATGTTAATAAAGAAGGGGGAGATGTGGGAGTGTGGTCATGGGGGTCGACAAGCCCCATGGTTGGTGATAACATCAGACTCTTAACGATGAGGCCATCAGGAATGTAGAGTTTAGAGGGAACAAAGAAGGGTGATTCGGGAGACGCCATGCCGTCTTGGGTTGCTTGTTCTCCAGCCGTTAAGGCATGGAAGCTGCTGGGGGTTTGCTGGTTGCCGGGCAAAGTTGTTCGACCAATGAAGAGTTAGGGGAAAAGGACTGCTGTGGGGCGAATGGTATAAAAAGGGAGCCTGTCCTCGATGATGAAAACAAACAGGGACATGAACTACAGAAACAGGGACAGGCTAACAGAACAGGGACCAGGACAGGAACAGGGACATTGATCGCCTAATGAAGATAGGTTTGGCCAAACTCAGCAAACTGCTCGAGGAAGCTCGCATAGAAAGTCGCTGGAAATAGGCGCACCAGAGCTGGAAGGAAGCTCAAGCTGAGGGAAGCGGACCCGCACACACAACTGCCCCTCGCTGGCCGAAGGTAAGCAGTTGCGCATTATGGGGAATCATACGTCCTTAGAAACAAAGACTGTCCTGGTAACCTTACAGCTTATTCCCTTTATTTCGAATCAGACAGTTTATGATCCTGAAACATGGGACCAAACTGAGGTCAAGGTGTGGGACTCTGCTACTAAAAACGACAAGGTTGCGGTGGGATTGCTCGGCACCTGGCGAGCAATCTGAGGCCTTAAAGAGCCATGTGGGACCACAATCAGAAACGTGTGGTTTGCCAGACAGTGAGGGAGCTGCGGGCTCATCCACCGATCCTTCTGCTACACCATCGGCCCCCCTGCCGCTACTGCCATCGCAGGCCTTTGCTGTTACGCCCCCGGTGACCTGAACGTTCCTTTTGATCCAGGCCCTATAGGCCCTGAAAAGGAGCCGGATCTGTTTCCCTTCGATCCGGGAGGAATAGGATACATAAGGCCCGAAGGCCAAGTTGCTTAACAACTTAAAGCGAGACATATTGTTCCCACGACTAGCCCTGGAATTCTCCGGTGTTTGTAATCAAGAAAAGGAATGGAAAATGGAGACTGTTATATGATCTGAGAAAAATTAATGAAGTCATGGAAGATATGGGAGCACTTCAACCAGGATTACCAGCTCCAACTATGCTCCCCCCAGTCATGGACATTAATAGTAATAGACTTAAAGGATTGTTTGTTAAACACTTGCCAGAATTCGGAAAACTTTGCCATGTTTATGTTTCAATTGATACCTTTTCTGATTGTACATATGTATAGGCGTACTCGGGTTTCTTATGAATATGTAAAAGCGATGTTCTATATATTTAGAAAGTTCGACGGTTGTGTGTGCGTGTTGGTAGAGTGTAGACTCCCCGTGCACCCAGCGCTGTTTACTTGCCTTTTATAAATATTACTAAATTCAGATTGAGTTGTATCTTCATTTATAACAGGGCTAACATCAGGGATTTCCTAAATTCATCTCTTTCATATATCACCTGTATGCAGGCTGCTTTCCGTACTGCTACAGCCAGGTTGGAATAGCCTGTGGCTCTAATTTCTAGTGGTTCCACTCTCTCCTGGGGATCTATACCACCTGCCCAGTATGCAGCTCGTGCAGTTAAGGAGCAGTTATGCTCTCCTGGCGTGGTACTTTCAGGGTCTGCACTATGTGTTAATCTACGAACCTGCTTAACTGGAGCAGAAGGTTGCATTTTATCTAACAGATGATTAACCCTTTCCAGCAATTGTTTAAGATGACTATTCTCATTCAAAAGTTTAGCAACTCTGATTCCTAATGTTCTTCCTGTCTCCCTTTCAAAGGCTAATGATGACTTTAACACCACTTTTTCCAATTTTAAAGCTGTATATTCCACATCAGAAATTAGTTTGGGAGCAGGAATTTCCTTAGCTTCTTGCTGAGTGCAAGACAAACAGGCTCCTAATACTGCACAAATTACACCTTCGCCTTTTTTCACTCCAGTCTTTTGCACAGCCTGACACTGCTTAATGCGTTCTACCCCTGTCTCTCCATCTTTCTAAAATTTTTGAGCCCACTCCTTCCCAACCTGGCAAGGGGCACATTTGTATTTTTGCAGCAGTTTATCCATGGCAATCCTGCCAAATACATCAATTTCTCTGATGTGTTAAAGGCGAGTGCAATTTATTAAAGCAAAAGGTACACAGGTTCTTTGGATTGCCGGTGATAAATTCACTGTCTGCAAAGCACATACAAATACCAAAAGTATGAGTAACGCAGCCTGGCTATAAACACGTTAAAAGGTATAAAGCAACTCTATAGAGATTTCTAAGTTTCCCGGGGAGGCACTTGATATAACCAAGTGTTCAAGTCTTACCCAAAGGCGTCCCAATGAGGGAGGAAGAGAGGCTCAGCCCGTCAACTGATCCCAGAAGTCAGAAGGTATCCTTCACAATGGTATCTTCCCTAACAACCTTTCTCTCTTAAGCCAATTTATATTATTTTCTATATTTTAGGTGGAGCTTGAGTGACTCTAGTCATACATATCTTGGTTACGATTGGTGCAAAGTTTTCTCACTTTTGTTTAAAAGTATAGTTTCAGAGAAATTCAGAGCGCATGCTCAGTGAGGGGTGGTCACACCTTGGAGACGGGTAGCTTTTGGGATGGAGGTGTGTTTTGGTATTATAATGATATTATAATGAGAAAAGTTCACTACAGTACAGCATTTTGTCAAAAACATGACAGCTCGTTGGCTCAGGGTAGCAAATGTGAAGTTTATTGGTTTCGGTCTGCACAAGAACAATCAAGTTCCCATCTTATCACAGAGCCTAGCTTCGGTGTCTCCACTCCGCTCCACACTCCGTACCGTTCCTCTTAGCACACCAAGTTCCCCCAGTGTGATTAACATCTAATGTTGGAGGCTTAGGGAACTTCTATGTAGTGCAGCTGCACTCCACCCTGGAAGCTTCTTCAGTCCTTTCAAAACCTTTTCTTTAAAATGTGAATATCAGTTTAATTTCCAAGTCACCTCAGGCAATTATTCCACACATGTTTAAGGCATACAAGTAGGAAAGACTTCATTACTGATACAGCAGTTTTCTCTTCAAAAAAACAAACATTTTTATCCTCTAAAATTTAGACAACAAAACGGCATATTTGAAAGCATTGTGCCAAAATAAACTACACCAACATTTGAATGTTTGTTCAAAGAAAAAAAATGGAAAAAAAACCCTGATGTATTGAATAACCCCCCTTATTTAAACTAATAAAAAGGAAAAAAGAAAAACACGCTACATCTTTGGCCCAAAATTGTTAGATGTCACCTTATTAAAAAAGGTTTTTCCTAAAAAAGTTAAACGTGGACAAAAGCTCATCTTGATAAATATTTTTGCTTTAGAGTTTAAAATTGTGAATTACTTACTATAAAAAGTAGTGCAATTCAAAAATATCTTGAAGAGGAATGTCTATATAAGCTGTACTATAAGTGTATGTGACATCACTGAGAGCAGTTGTGCTCATGGATTAATGCTACATAGTTTGCACAACCTTGTGGAAAATATATAATCAAAAGAGATGCTTATTGCATAGACATACTTCTGCTGCTACAAAGCAAGAGCTGGTGATAAAAATATCTTTATGTCATTCCAAAATGCAATGACTCCTGCCAGAGTACATTTAATATAAATGCAAACGAAACTTACTAGATTTAAAAACAATACCCTTGATGCTATGCACTGAGACAGTACTCTGTAAATCAGTTTATTTTCCATGTAGTGGACAAATCCAGTCAGTTTAATTATTTTTCTGCCGGTGAATAGTAAATTCAAAGTACTTATTTTCCCACAAGAATGTATTCACTGTGGCATATTGGGTCTTGCAATAACCCATAAAGCTTTCAATTTAAAGGTTACTTCTAGAAATTTGGAACCGTAACATCAGGTCTTTTTGCCATTAATAACAATGACTACACTACAATAGCTAAAGAACAATTATGTGTGGAAGAAGTAGAACAGCTCAATTAAGGAAAAGAGTTTTAGCGTACTTCGCTCATTTTAGACAGCACTCTACATTGCCCTTTTTGCATACAAAGTGGATTTGAGGATTTCCATTGTAAGAAAGAAATGACAAGCAAAACTGTGTCAAATTGCCCTTTTTTTTGCCCCTTTTTTTTTCAAGTCTATACTTGGACACTAAGACAGAAGCTTTGCATGATATTGCAATTCTTTTTGTTTTTATTATTAAATGAGAAAGTCTGATTTGTTACATTGTCACATTGCTAGTCAGAAATGCTGCAGTGAGGAAGAAAGTCAATGCTGGGTCAACCCAAGTCCTCCTTCTAAAACATTTGTTTACAAAGAAATTATAGCAATGTTCAACACACCCAACACAATGTTTCTTGCTTTCTTCAGAGAGAAGTCCCATCAATCTTCCTCTAATGAGGCATGTTACTACATAAATTAAGATTTGTTTTAAACAATACATCCCCATATTTTCATGAGAAAAAAGCGAGCATCTACAGATGTTACAGAAATCTTCACACATCATCATCATCTGATGTATCACTGCTGCTTGTCTCAGAATCATCATTCTCTAGAGCAGGTTGGAAAGTGCTATTTTTCCAGGGGCTAAATTTAAAATCACAGATAAGGCCATTTTTCAAAATGCCGTTTTTCCGAAGGCCATTTTTTTGCAACTGAAATGGAAAAAACAAAACAAAACAAAACAAAACAAAAAACCACAAGAATTATTTAGAGAGAGAAAAACACAACAACCTGTTGCATTTCAACATTCTCTGTCTTCATCTATGGGCTACATTAGATCCACAGCACTACGTGTTATATATACACACAAATGAAAATTCACCTGAGAGCCTTCACTTCTGAACCAGCCACCTGCATCCAAGAGCTTCCAATCATACTAAGCTAAGTGAACAAGAGTTTACTCTCTTCCCATCTACTTCCTCAGACATTTTGCCCCAGTGACTCCTCCCACATGGTCTCTCCCATGATGCAGTCCATTTTTCTGCAGTTGTGGTGGTTTTACTCAGCTGGGAAGCTGAACTCCACCACAACGGCTCTCTCAGTCCCCTTCCTCAAAGGGAAAGGGGAAGAAGATACAATGCAAAGGGCTCAAGGGTTGAGATAAGGACAGGGAGATCACTCAACAATTATCATCACAGGCAAAACAGACTCAGCATAGGGAGATTAATATAATTTATTGCCTATCACTAGCAGGCCAGAACAGAGAAAAACTAAAAGCAAACTAAAAACACCTTCCCCCCATCCACCTTCTTCAACATCCTCCCTCCAAGCAGTGCTGGGGAATGGAGAATGGGGGTTGTGGTCAGTCCATAACACTTTGTTTCTGCTACTCATTCATGGTCACTCTCTTCCCCTGCTCCAGCACGGGGTCCCTCCCACAGGATAAAGTCCTTCCCAAACTGATACTGCGTGGGCTTCCACAGGCAGCAGCTCTTCAAGAACTGCTCCAATATGGGTCTGTATCACAGGGTCCATCCTTCAGAAGCAAACTGCTCCAACACGGGTCCCCCACGGGCAGCAGCTCCTGCCAGGTCACCTGCTCCTGCATGGGCTCCTCTCCACAGGCGACAGGTCTGGCACGGAGTCTGCTCCAGCAGGGGTCCAGCAGGCCGCAGCTTCCTTCAGACCAGCTTCACCTGCTGCTCAACCATGGGCTCCTCCACGGACTGCAGTGTAGAAATCTGCTCCGCTGTTGTACACCATGGGGGACAACCTGCTCCACCATGGTCCTCTCCACAGGCCGCAGGGGAACTTCTGCTCCAGCTCCTGGAGCAGCTCCTCCCCCTCCTTCTTCACTGACCTTGGTGTCTGCAGGGCTGTTTCTCCCTCCTCGCTCTCCCAGCTGCTGTTGCACAGCAGTTATTTTCCTCTTCTTAAATATGCTCTTACAGAGGCACAAACAACATCACTTACTGGCTTGGCTCTGGCCAGCAGCAGGTCCCTTTTTGGAGCTGGCTGGAACTGGCTCTTATCTAACATGGGGCAGCTTCTGGACTCTTCTCACAGAGGCCACCCCTGCAGCCCCCCTGCTACCAAAACCTTGCCACATAAACCCAAGACAGCAGTCTACTACTTCAAAAAATAAAAATAAAAAATCAATTGTAGATTGCGTGCTCAGACTCTGTTACTAGTGAATTATATGTTCCTCGATTTCCAGTGAAGAAAGCCAAGAAAGCTGCATAAAGACCTTGAAAGAAAATTCCCTTTCCTCAGGCTGAGCTGAGGAGCTAGAAGGCCTGTGCAATTCTGTAACCAGCACTGCTGAAACTAATTAGAACCCATCCTCTCTTCTTTCTTTGATATGTTGAGAATAGGCCTCATCTAAAATAAGTACTGCTTCCCATATCTTTTTTAACCAGCTATTTTTCTGAAAGGACAAGGAAGGCAAGGAGAGGAAAGAAAAAGGGTACTGAAATGGCATCATCCTTAACTATCAAAATTACTGGAGATCCTCCTTAAAAGGTAGGTATTTAGGGTAGCCACTTGCAAGTTCATAATGGAACATCAACTTAACATTACCTGTTCACTAATGGCTCGGAATTCCCTCATCTCATCCTCTGTTAGTGGAGCACATGTTTCATCATTTTCACTCTCTTCCTGCCAGCCCATCTCCTTTAACAACCTTTAAAACAAAAACGACAATATTAAGGAATTTCTACACGTACTCAGACATTTCAAGCTCTGCCTACGTGAATAGGTAAAGATGTGTAATATATGGATTAGTCCATAATTTGATTTTTAAACAAACTCTTATATAAAAGTAGGTTAAAAGCATAAGATACATAAAGCACAGAAGTTGAGAAGTTCTCAGGTCTTTCACAGCTGACCCTGCTTTTGCTACTACATTTAATTTAAAGGGCTGCAAAACCTAAGTAGTAATACTTTATCTATAGGACACGTTCTTAATTTCAAGCAAATATCTGCACCATCACTTGCACACACCAAGTATTAAATTTCCTGCCATCAGGTTTCACATACAAAACAGACCCTGCCCCCCTCTGCCAGTCCAGTAAATGTACCAACAAAAGCTAAGTTTCCTGTTATATCGCTTCAAGATGTTTATTAATCAATTGACAACATTCCCAGATATAGCTGCTCTCAGCATAAGCTGCCCGATGTTTCAAATAAACTCTTATGGAAACCAGGCTAATAAGAACCTCAGTTTTTCCTATTGTTTCAATTGGATGGCTGCTCTCCAGAACTGCAGCAATAAAAAAAGCAAAAGAGAAAATAATTTGGACCACATGCAAGTTCAGCTGTGGATGAAGTGTTTCTCTTGAAAGCTTATCTAGTGTTGCCATGCCGTGGACTTTACAGACCATTAAACTCCAACTTCCATTGTCAAGATATTTATCTAAGAAGTTATCCAAGGTAAATGACTTCATGGATTCATCAAGGGAAAGGCCTGCCTTAGTAATTTGATCTCCTTCCATGATAAGGTCACCTGCTTGGTGGGTGAAGGGAAAGCATTGGACGTAATCATTCTGGATTTTTGTAAGGCCTTTCATACTTGGCCTCATGGCATCCTTCTGAACAAACTGTCCAATTATGAGATAAACAGGTTCATGCTACACTGGGTGACGAACTGTCTGAACGGTAGAGCTCAAAGGCTTGTAGTGAATGGGGTTACATCTAGCTGGTAGCCAGTCACCAGAGGCATTCCCCAGAGCACAATTGGGCCAGTCCTATTCAATGTTTTTATCAATGATGTGGATGCAGGAGTGGAATGCATCCTCAGCAAGTTTGCTGATGATACTAAACTGGGAAGTGCTGCTGACACCCTGGAGAGACGAGAGGCCTTGCAGAGGGATCTAGATAGACTGGAGCACTGGGTGATCGGCAACAGCATGAAGTTCAACAAAGCTAAATGCCAAGTTATACATCAGGGATGAAGTAATGCCAGACACTGGTACAGTCTGGAAAATGAGTAGCTTGAGAGCAGCTCAGCAGAAAGGAATCCGGGGTGGTGGTTGACAATAGGTTCAACGTGAGTCAGCAGTGTGCCCTGACAGCCAGGAGGGCAAACCACATTTTGGGATGCATTAAACACAGCATAGCCAGCCAGTCAAAAGAGGTGATTCTCCCACTATATTTAGTGTTGGTGTGGTCTCACCTTGAATAGCGAACATAGTTCTGGGCTCCACCACATAAAACGGACGTTAAGGTACTTGAAAGCATCCAGCAGTGGGCTACAAAGCTGGTAAAAGGGCTGGAAAGCTGTGGCAGTGTACTCCTGGCCCCCCTTAACCTGACCCTTCACCTGTAACTCTGCTTGGGCGATAGCCATCAGTGACAACCATATTGAATGCATCTGGTCATGACAGTTAAACTAGGCTCAAGGTAGATTCAGGGGAGATAGCTCTAATGGCTAACAGACCATGCACCAACCAAATATGGCTGGTATTTTTATGTGCACTACAGGGACTTTATCCCCTTCTACAGTACGTAACAGGTTTGATTGGGGAGGTCCGGCTCGGTTGGCAGATCCCCTAGTGTTGACTAACCAGGTGGCCTTTGCCAAACGTGCATCCCAATTTTGAATGTCCCAGCACCCATTGCCTTCAGTGTAGTCTTTAATAGTCCATCACACGGCCTCGTGGATGCTGATGCATGATAGGGGGATGTGATTTACCCACTCATGGCCACGCTCTTTGGCCTAGGTGTCTATGAGGTTGTTTTGGAAATGAGTCCCTGTGGCTGTGTACTCCTCTTGCTCCCCCCAAACCTGACCCTTCACCTGTAACCCTGCTCAGGTGATAACCAACAGTGGCAATTGTGATGAATGCTCCTGGTCATGATAGCCTAACCAGGCTCAAGGTAGATTCAGGGGAGATAAATCCAAGGACTAATGGATCATGCAACAACCAAATATGGCTGGTATGCAAATATGACTAGTAGTCAATCTTCTTACCCCATAAATAGGGGACAGACAAGAGCCTGCTAAGCTCTCCTGTACTGCAGCAACCTGCATGCCAAGATCTTCCCCTTTAGCAGGGATGCCTCTCAAGGTTACTCCTCAAGGTCAAGAGATTCCTTACCTGGGACAGATACTCGGTAAGTGACTAATAGCTAGCTTGTTGAAACTTTGCAAGTAATTTGCTAAGCACGCTGAAACTTTGTAATCTTAACTAAGTGATATAAAGGAACGGTTGTGCATATAAACTGATAAGTCTAGGATTGGGACACGATCCACTCCTCGGAGTTTGTATGGCAAAAGGGACTCCATTCTGAACCTCGTAAGTCAATGTGAGGATCTCCCTGATACTTTGTCTAACCCTGTCCTCTATGCAGTAAATAATCAAGTGACCTTGTCATCATGAATCTTGTTAATGCCACATTTACCATTAGAGCTTTATTAAATTGCTGTCTCAACCACAGTTTATCTCTGCTAAATCACTATTTTCATCAATAAATATATTGCTGCTTCTCTCTTACAAGTGAAGTGAATAATTCCTTTTGTGATAAAGGCATGTCCTATGAGGAGAGGCTGAGGACACTTGGGTTGTCTAGTTTGGAGAACAGAAGGCTAAGAGGTGACCCCGTTGCTTTCTACAACTTCTTGAGAAGGGGAAGTGGAGAGGGAGGTGCTGGTCTCTTCTCCCTAGTAAACAATGACAGGACATACGGGAAGTGCACAAAACTGTGCCAGGGGAGGTTCAGACTGGACATGAGGAAAATTTACTTGACTGTGAGGGTGGTCAAAAACTGGAACAGGCTTCCTAGCAAGACAGTAGATGCCCCAAGCCTGCCAGCGTTCGAGACATTTGGATAATGCCCTCATTAATATGCTTTAACTCTTGGTAAGCCCTGAAGTGGTCAAGCAATTGGACTAGATGATCTTGGAAGGTCCCTTCCAACTGAACTATTCTATTCTAAACACTTGAGTACAACCTGGAGTACGACTCGCCAAGGTGATTAGCTGCAGTGCAGGCAAGTTCTGCAGCGGAACAAGGAATGACGGTGTGCAGGGGAGTTCCTGAAAGGCCTCGTGAGAGCATCTGATGAGGCTTAGGCTGGGCCAGGAGCAGTGGCAGCCAGCCCCACATGTACAAAAGCATCAGCAATGGAGCACCATCACCCAGGAGCAGGGTTAAGAAGGGAGGCAAACAGGGCGTGGTGCATCAGCTAGGGAGTGGTGGGGCAGTTTGCGCAGAAGGGCACTGTGTTGTGGTTTAACCCGGCTGGCAGCTAAACACCACACAGCCGTTCGCTCACCCTCCCCCCTCCCTCTCTGGGATGGGGGAGAGAAACGGGAAAGTGAAGCCGGTGAGTTGAGATAAAGACAGTTTATGAAGACAGGGAAATAATAATAACAATAATAATAATAATAGTATTAATAATAATAATGTGTACGAAACAAGTGATGCACAATGCAATTGCTCACCACCTGCTGACCGATGCCCAGCCTATCCCTGAGAAGCCGGCCCCCCACCCCGGCTAGCCACCCCTATATATTGTTTAGCATGACGTCAGATGGTATGGAATACCCCTTTGGCCAGTTTGGGTCAGCTGTCCTGGGTCTGTCCCCTCCCAGCTCCTGCTGCACCCCTAGCCTGCTCGCTGGCAGGACAGAGCGAGAAGCTGAAAAGTCCTTGGCTTGGTGTAAGCACTGCTCTGCAACAATTAAAACATCAGCATGTTATCAGCACTCTTCTCATCCTAATCCAAACCATAGCACCCTACCAGCTACTAGGAGGAAAATTAACTCTGTCCTAACTGAAACCAGGACACACTGTCACTGCCACTTCCAACACTGATTGTAACCTGCTGTCTTGGGTTTACGTAGCAAGGGCTTGGTAGCAGGGAGGCTGCAGGGGTGGCCTCTGTGAGAAGAGTCCAGAAGATGCCCCATATTAGAGAAGAGCCAGTTCCAGCCAGCTCCAGAAGGGACCCACCGCTGGCCAGAGTCGAGTCAATAAGTGATGTTGGCTGTGCCTCTGTAAGAACATATTTAAGAAAGGGAAAAACAAACAAACAAACAAACAAAAAAACCTGCTGTGCAATGGCAGCTGGGAGAGCAAGGAGTGAGAAACAGCCCTGCAGACACTAAGGTCAGTGAAGAAGGAGGGGAAGGAGGTGCTCCAGAGCAGAAGTCCCCCTGCAGCCCATGGTGTATGACGGCAGATCAGATCTCCACACTGCAGCCTGTGGAAGGAGCCCATTGTGGAGCAGGTGGACCTGACCTGAAGGAGGCTGCAGCCCATGGAGAGCCCCTCAGGAGCAGGCTCCAGGCCAGACCTGTAGCCCTTGGAGAGGAGCCCATGCAGGAGCGGGTGATCTGGTGGGAGCTTCCACCTGTAGAGGACCCACGTTGGAGCAGTTTGCTCCTGAAGGGTGGATCCTGTGATACAGACCCATATTGGAGCAGTTCTTGAAGAGCTGCTGCCTGCGGGAAGCCCATATAGGATCAGTTTGGGAAGGACTTTATCCCATGGGAGGGACCCCATGTTGGGGCAGGGGAAGAGTGACCATGAAGGAGTGGCAGAGATGAAGCATTATGGACTGACCGCAACCTCCATTCCCCATGTTGCCGCTTGGGGGAAGGACACAGAAGAGGGTGGATAGGGTGGGGGGTGGGGGTGGTGGTTTTAGTTTGCTTTTAGTTTCTCTCTGTTCTGGCCTGCTAGTGATAGGGAAGAAATTATATTAATCTCCCTATGCTGAGTCTGTTTTGCCTGTGATGATAATTGTTGAGTGATCTCCCTGTCCTTGTCTCAACGCTTGCTCCTTTTTTTTCATATTTTCTCCCCTTTTCCTTTGAGGAGGGGGAGCCAGAGAACAGTTGTGGTGGAGTTCAGCTGCATAGCAGGGCAAAACTACCACACCTGTGTGCAAGGAACTCTAGTCATAGCATACACCCTTTGTGTCCCCTCTGGCCTCTCCAGCCACAGGCACTGATGCAGCTACCCCAGCAGAGCTCCCCTGGCAACAAGCAGCCATCCACATCTCAGACTGCAGAGCACACCCAAGTTTTCTGTCAGTGATGGCAGCAGTGAGTATACATGTGGGGAGGTATGCCCAGGTAGAACTGCTCAGCCTGGTGACAGAGCTTCGGGAGGAGGTGGGCAGGCTGAAGAGCAGCAGGGAGTCAGAGAAGGAGATCAACTGGTGGAATCATACTTTACCATCCCTGAGACAAGCATGCGGGCCAGCCACAACACAAGAAACAAAGGATCCCCCCTACCCTCTCACCACCAGGCAAAAGGAGGGGAACTAAGAGACAGGGGGGGGGAGGAAGGGAATGGAAGCAGGTTTCTGCCCAGGGTGGCAGGCAACCCCGCTCCCTGCCTACTTCACCTCCTTGGGTGTTCTTATACAGCAACTATGAGGCTCTGGACCATGACCGACTGTGGTGCCTTTACTCGGGTGGGTGGCTGAGCTCCACCACAACCGCTCTCTCACTCCCCCTCCTCAAAGAGGAACGGGGAGAAAATACGATGAAAAGGGCTCAAGGGTTGAGATAAGGACAGGGAGATCGCACAGTAATTATCGTGATGGGCAAAACAGACTCAGCATAGGGAGACAGTAAGATTTATTACCTATTACTAACAAGCTAGAGAAGTGAGAAACAAATGAAAGAAACCAAAAGCACCTTCCCCCCCATCCACCCTCTTCCACCTCCTCCCCCCGAGCAGCGCAGGGGAACGGGGGTTATGGTCAGTCTATAGCGCTTCTTCGCTGCCGCTCCTTCTCGGTCACTCTCGTCCCCTGTGCTGTGGGGTCCCTCCCACGGGATGCAGTCCTTGCTGAACTGATCCGATGTGGACTTCCCACAGGCAGCAGCTTTTCAAGAACTGCTCCAGATATGGGTCCGTACCACGGGGTCCATCCCTCAGGAGCAAACTGCTCCAACCTGGATCCCCCACGGGCAGCAGCTCCTGCCAGGTCACCTGCTTCTGCGTGGTCTCCTCTCCACGGGCTACAGGTCCGGCCCGGAATCTGCTCTGGCAGGGGTCTTCCACAGGCCGCAGCCTCCGTCGATGCAGGTCCACCTGCTCCACCGTGGTCTCCTCCACGGGCTGCAGCGTGGAACCCTACTCCACCGTGGTACTCCATGGGCTGCAGGGGGACAGCCTGCTTCACCATGGTCCTCACCACAGGCCGCAGGGGACTTCTGCTCTGGCGCCTGGAGCACCTCTCCCCCTCCTTCTTCACTGACCTTGGCGCCTGCAAGGCTGTTCCTCACTCCTCTCACTCTCCCAGCTACTGTGTGTGGCGCAGTGTTTTTTTTCCCTGTCTTAAATATGCTCTCACAGAGGCACAAAACAACATCACTTATTGGCTCAGCTCTGGTCAGCAGTGGGGCCCTTACCAAACATGGGGCAGCTTCTAGATCCTTCTCACAAAAGCCACCCCTATGGCCCCCTGCTACCAAAACTTTGCCACGTAAACCCACTACACTGACAGACAAACAACGATGTGGATGAAGGTCCAACGAGGTGCGAGGTGATCCCTAGGGCAAGTCAGCCCCTATCCCCTATATCACAACAGGCTCCATCAAGAAAAAAAAAAAGGGCTATTGTCATAGGTGACTCCTCCTCCTTTCTGTGGGGAACAGAGGGCCCAATATATCGACCCAACCCATAGGGAAGTCTACTGCCTCCCTGAGGCCCAGGTAAGAGACATTGCTAGAAAAGTCGCTTACCTGGTATGGCCATCTGATAGTTACCTTTTATTGGTTTTATATGCTGGCAGGAATGAAGTAGCAAAGAGAAGTCCAAGGGCAATCAAAAGGGACTTCAGGACCTTGGGGCAACTGGTTAAGTGTAATATTTTCCTCTGTCCTTCCAGTAGCAGGGAACAATACTGAAAGGAATAGGCAGACCCAGCTGATCAATATGTGGCTCCGAGGCTGGTAGCATCAGCAGAATTTAGGGTTGCTCAATCAAGGGATGGTCTACACAACACCAGGCCTGCTGGCACCTGATAGGATGCACCTTTCTCAGAGGGGGAAAAATGATTTTTGCCCAGGAGTTTGCAGGGCTGATTGATAGGGCTTTAAACTAGATTTGAGGGGGAAAAGGGATAAAACCAGGCCCACCAGTGATAAGCTATAGGATGGCATGCCAAAATTGGAAGGACTGCATGCTAGCGAGATCCTTCTGTCTGCTCCAAAGTATTGGGTACAATGAAGCACATTTAAAATGTTTCTACACAAACGCATGCAGCATGAGGAACAAGCAAGAGGAGCTAGAAGCCTTGGCCCAGTCCCAGAGCTATGACGTTATTGGCATAAGCGAAACCTGGTGGGAAGAGACCTGTGACTGGTCTGTTACGATGGACGGTTATGGGCTCTTCAGAAGGGATAGGCAGGGCAGATGAGGCAGAGGGGTGGCACTGTATGTAATGGAGGGGCTGAACTGTACAGAGCTTGCAGTAAGCAATGACACGGTTGAGAACCTCTAGGTAAGGATTAAGGGACAAGCAAATAAAGGGGATGTCGTTGCGGGAGTCTACTATAGACCATAGGACACTACTATAGGACAGGATGACAACACTGATGAACTATTCTTTAAGGAACTGAGAGATACCTCTAGATCAGCTGCCCTTGTCCTTATGGGGGGCTTCAACCTGCCAGATATCAACTGGGAATATCACATAGCTGAGACAAAGAGGTCCAGGAGATTCCTGAAGCACATTGATGATAACTTTTTGGTACAGGTACAAAGAGAGCCAACTAGGAAAGGTGCCCTCCTAGACCTGTTGCTTGTAAACAGGGAGGGTCTGGTGAGTGAAGTGGCGATAGGTGGCCACCTTGGCCATAGTGAAGACTAGAAGAAGACTACATAAGGTGGAAAAGAATGCATTTCCTTTGCATAACTGCTTTGGTGGAACAACAGTGTACCTACCTCCTCAAAAATAGTGCAAAGAGGCAAATATTCACACTGAGGCAATCTGCAGTTTTTTCCTGGATAGCAGCAACCAGAAGGAATGCTGCTGGAGTTTCCTCCATGGGAGCTAGCACTCACTTCAACCCACAACACCTTCTGCATCAAATCCTGAGAAAATCTGCATTGCTCTTCAGTGACAGAGGCACAATTCAGGATGCAATGGCCTCATATAGTTTCTATTTTTCTAGCACATGCTAGTGTCAGAGCCAGGACGGGCTTCTTTGTAATTTTTCAAGTCTCACCTGACAGCAGATGCTGATATCGCAGCATGTACAGACTATAACTAGGAGCGAGTTTTGGGATGCAGGGAGGAAGAGAAATGGAAACATTCCTCTGGTGATTAAACTTGAGATATCTCAAAAGATGAAATAATCAAAGTATTTTAGCTAGTACCAAAAGTGGTACAGCAATATCTGAGCATGAAGAAAGTGGTTTTAAGCATTAAGACACCGAAAACAGAGGTTAAATCTGAGGGTGAAGACTAGCATTTAACAAAGATAGCACATTCTCTTGCTGCGAAGTTTTTGCCAACAGGATTAGCACCTTCTTCAGGCAAACCTTAAGGTCTGATGACCTTAAATCTTCAGAGGTTAAAAAGCAAAAGCAAAACACACCACTATCTCGCAAAAATTAAAGATGTTTCTAAAAGTATAGGCCAGAACTGGCACAGAGTACTGACACAGATGAAGAACAGTGAATATATTAAAACAGAATTAGTTAGATGAATTCAAGTTGATGTTGTGTACCTGATTCTCCATTTAGCCAGATGTCAGCAAGAAACACTCTTCAACATAACTCTCCCTACAAAAAATCCTAGGTCCCAATACAACAGATGTGCACTGGACAACCCTGCATGCAACCAATGACAGCACTAACCATTATTAAAACCATACTAAAAGCCCAAAATTGTAGAGGGATGGGACGGCACTACTTAGTCTGCTTAAAAAAGTTAACAGGACAACAAGAGAAATGGAAGTTATATCCCTCTGTATTGCTCAGACCTAACTGAACAATGCGATTGCCAGAGCAGTGAAATCAGCGGAAATAATGCACAAGTCATCCAAAGCTTCTCTTTTATGAGAATACGCTCATTTGGGTTATACACATACAAAAAAGACTTGCTACTATGTAATGCCAAAAGCATTTCAGTGATAGTTATATTTTTAGCAACAGTAATTTGAGTCAAAGTTTTACTGCAAGCAAGCTAGGATTTTAATAGTATTATGTATAATTGAACAGTTATATAGCTGTTAATTTAAGTAAAATTTAGGGCAATAGCTAAATAACTTAAGCAACGTTGTCTCTTTAAAGCAGCATTAGGCTTCTAGGACAGTTAAGAATGTAAACTACACTAAAAATTTCAGATTAGCAAACTCAACACCTACAGGATGAATATATAATCACTGCATGCTGGAAACTCCCCCAGCAGAAGGAAAGTCCAAGATTTATTTTGTACAATGTGCCAATAGTTATTAGGCATGCACAAGCATCCTGCGAGTTAAGCTGGTCACTTCGAGTCCACTTTTCCACAAAAAGGCCTACCATAACGTCTTCATGCATGCAGAAATCCACACACACACACACACACACACACACACACACACACAAAAGAAAAAATCACAAACAGAACAGGGTACATTTCACCTTCTATAATCATAATGGAGAAGAAGTCATGAAAGTCTCTGCGGGTACTACAGAAGGAAAATTTCTCTAGTCCAATGTATACATAGAATCTATCACTGAAAAAAGACACTGTTTCTTTAGTTAACAGTAAGAAATTAACAGGACTCATGACAAGCTCGCCTCCAGACTGAGTTATGATTTCCTAGCAGCACCATTCTCATCTTTATCACCTGCTACTGCAGTTACACCTAGGAGATACTAGAATTATATTTCAATCCTTTTCTGAAGTTACTTTCTCCCTTTCTATTGCATTGTCTTGTGATATCACTGACCATGTCAAATAGCTATAAAAATAATCCATTTCTTTAACAAGGAAAAGTTCACTGGGTTTTACATAAGATGCAACATTTGAAGTATTATTAATACAGATAGCAACTACACGCATTGTTCCTCCTAGATATACAGCCCAAAATCAGAGGGATAAAAGTCTCTATGTAGTTTGCTTTATTTCGTTAAGGAAATATCAAATTTTTAGTAAAGCAAGTTAAAGATGCCAGTACACAAGCCTAATAGAAGCAAAGTATATTCCACGTTAAATTAGTACGTCTAAAACTTAAACTCTTATTAAGTATTGTCTTCTCAGCTTCCAGATTCTGACTTCTAAGCTTGTAAGAACTGAGGACACTCACTTACCATGAAGAAACATTTTATATAATAAATACATACCTATGCTCTGCCTCAAGTGAGCTTGAAAGAACATCTGCCTGAGGAAAAGTTGAAGATCTAATGATTAGTTGAGATGTAACTGAAGCATTGCCATTCTCTTGCGGAATTTCATTTTCGAAGTTTTGATTTATATATCTCTCATGACGAGGACTGTTGCTGTTATGCAAGTCAAAGGAGTCATCCTGTTAAAGCAATTATACATTACAGAGTTTAAAAGTAAATTCCACTCAAGTAAACCTCTACAAATGCTGCAAAATTCCCAGGCTGTTGTAACAGCAATTGTAACTTACTAGCCATGATATAAGAACTAGGAAGAAAGCTTATTTAGAAAGCAGACTGTTCAGGTTCACTCAAATATTAAAAGTTCTTTAGTCCCATAAATCTAAAATGCTTATTCTACTCATTCGGCAACTTGTAATTTTTATTCAGTAAGTAGCCAAACTGCCTCAGAAGTCTTAGCAACTGTAAAAACAAAGAAGAGTATGATTATCTAGCTAGCACTCTTTTGACAACAAAAGCCCCAGACTTGGCATATAACAGCATTACCCATAGCAGGAGGCAATCACCCAGCCAGTTCTGCACTTGTAAGAAATATTTTTGAGTCCAGGATTGAGACCATCATTATCATTCCCCTTCCATTCAGTGTTATCTGCTTCCAGAAATTTTAGAATGCTTAGCAAGAAATTCTTAAGAGGTATCCCAGTAAACATATGTTCAGCTGTTATTAACCTGGAAAATGCATCTTAGATTATCAAAGAAAATTCATAAAAATATTAAAGAATTTTAGCGTATTAGGGCAAAAAACCTTCCTCCAAGCATGATTCAGAAGCTGATCACAATTTGCATCATTATTTCAGAGGTGAGGTCTGTCACTGCAGGCCTTAAAAATTATCAACATCATCACATTATAAAAGACTGATGCGAAGTTATCTACTTAACCACTCAGTTACACAGTGCATCTTCTACTGATGATCATTTAAATTAATGTTGGAAGCTGGACAACTATTACAGTTACATGATTTATTACACCTGAACCAGTTGCCGAGGCGACCGGCTCCGGGGCAGACGCGTGCTGCAGCGGAGCGCGGGATCGGGACAGGCAGGGCTATTTTTCGGGCATCGAGCCTACGTGAGGGAGCCGCCAGGCACCGGCAGCCCTCGTGAGGGAGGCTGACGAGGCGTAGGCGGAGCCAGCAGCGTCAGCGACAGCTCCTCCCCCCGGCCGTTCAAAGGCAGCCCTTAGGGAGCGCGAGCGACCAGGAGCGCGGCGACCAGGGCCGGCAAACAGGGAGTGACGCGGCAGTTAGCGAGGCAGGGTGGGCAGGAAGGGTGGAGCGCTCACACCCGCCCATAGGGACAACTCCTCCAACGGCACTCTCCCGTCAGCTGGGCTGCAATGGTCTCCACCAGGCACGGTGCCTTCTCTAGGAAGTCAGTACACACCCAGACCGACTGCCCGTTCAAACATGCGGCAGTTCAGGTCTCCGGATGCGGGGAGTGTCTGAGCCTCTTGCTGCCATCGGCGGGAGGCAGAGAGACTGCTTGCGTGAGGTGCGAGCAGGTGGACGACCTGGTCCGCATGGTGGCGGAACTCAAGGAGGAGGTGCAGAGGTTGAGGGATATCAGGGAGTGTGAGCGGGAGATAGACTGGTGGAGCAACTCCCAGCAGGACCGGAGGGAGAGGGACCAGGGTGAGACGCTCCAAAGGGGGGTGGACCCCCTGCCTTGTCGCCATCGGGCAGAGGGAGGGGACCTGCGAGTTGAGGAGGAATGGAGACAGGTCCCTGCTCGACCTCGCAGGAGATGCCCTCCCCTTCCGGTGCCGCCTTCCCAGGTGCCCTTGAACAATAGGTTTGAGGCCCTGGAGCTTGAGAGACCGGTGGGTGAGGATGAGGTAGGAAGCCTACCCAGGAGGATGCCTGAGGTGAGGAAGTTGACTCCACGCATCAGGACTGCCTCCACCAAGAAAGAAAGAAGGGTGATTGTTGTGGGTGACTCCCTCCTCAGGGGAATGGAGGGCCCTATTTGTCGGCCTGACCCCACACATAGGGAAGTCTGCTGCCTCCCTGGGGCCAGGGTCAGAGACGTTACCAGGAAGCTTCCAAACCTGGTTCGCCCCTCTGACTATTACCCGCTTTTGATAGTCCAGGCTGGCAGTGATGATGTTGAAAAGAGAAGCCTCAAGGCTATCAAACAGGACTATAGGGGGCTGGGACGATTGGTGGAGGGAGCGGGAGTGCAGGTGGTGTTTTTGTCTATCCCTACGGGGGAAGGGAGAGGCACAGAGAGGACACGGAAAGCTCACGTGGTTAATAGGTGGCTCAGAGGCTGGTGCCAGCACAGAAATTTTGGGTTTTTTCACCATGGGGAGCTTTACTCGGCACCCGGCCTGATGGCCCCAGACGGGTCCCTATCTCCAAGGGGAAAACGGATCCTAGGCCAGGAGCTGGCGGGGCTCATAGAGAGAGCTTTAAACTAGGTAAGAAGGGGGACGGGGCTCAAACAAGGCTTGTTGGAGCTGTGCCAGGGGAAACAATGGCTAGGCCGGGGAAGAAGGTGATGGCCCAGCTGAAGTGCATCTACACTAATGCACGCAGCATGGGTAACAAACAGGAGGAGCTGGAAGCCATTGTGCAGCAGGCAGGCTACGACTTGGTTGCCATCACGGAGACGTGGTGGGACCGCTCCCACGACTGGAGTGCTGCAATGCCTGGCTATCGGCTCTTCAGGAGGGACAGGCAGCACAGAGGGGGTGGTGGCGTGGCTCTCTACATTAGAGAATCTTTTGATGTTGTGGAACTCCAGGCTGGGAATGATAAGGTTGAATCCCTGTGGGTTAGGATCCGTGGGAAGGCCGGCAAGGCTAGCATCCTGGTCGGGGTCTGTTATAGACCGCCGAACCAGGATGAGGAGACGGATGAGGAGTTTTATAGGCAACTGACAGAAGTTGCAAAATCGTCGGCGCTTGTCCTCGTGGGGGACTTCAACTTCCCGGACATATCCTGGAAACACAACACGGCACAGAGGAAGCAGTCTAGGAGGTTTCTGGAGAGCGTGGGAGATAGCTTCCTGGCGCAGCTGGTCAGTGAACCTACCAGGGGTGGTGCCCCGCTAGACCTTCTGTTCACAAACAGCGAAGGACTGGTGGGAGATGTGGTGGTCGGAAGCTGTCTTGGGCAGAGTGACCACGAAATGGTTCAGTTCTCTATTCTTGGCGAGGCCAGGAAGGGGACCAGTAAAACTGCTGTATTGGACTTCCGGAGGGCTGACTTTGAGCTGCTCAGGACGCTGGTTGGCCGAGTCCCTTGGGAGGCGGTTCTGAAGGGCAGGGGAGTCCAGGAAGGCTGGGCGCTCCTCAAGAAGGAAATCGTGATGGCACAGGAGCGGTCCATCCCCACGTGCCCTAAGACGAGCCGGCGTGGAAGAAGACCGGCCTGGCTCAACAGAGAGTTGCGGCTTGTGCTTAGCAGAAAAAAGAGGGTTTATAATCTTTGGAAAAAAGGGCGGGCCACTGAGGAGGACTACAAGGATGTAGCGAGGCTGTGCAGGGAGAAAATTAGAAAGGCCAAAGCTCATCTGGAGCTCAATCTGGCTACTGCCGTTAAAGACAACAAAAAATCCTTTTACAAATATATCAACGCGAAACGGAGGACTAAGGAGAATCTCCATCCTTTACTGGATGCGAGGGGAAACCTAGTTACTAAGGATGAGGAAAAGGCTGAGGTGCTTAATGCCGCCTTTGCCTCAGTCTTTAGCGGCAATACCGGTTGTTCTCTGGATACCCAGTGCCCTGAGCTGGTGGAAGGGGATGGGGAGCAGGATGTGGCCTTCGCTATCCATGAGGAAATGGTTGGCGACCTGCTACGGAGCTTGGATGTGCGCAAGTCGATGGGGCCGGATGGGATGCACCCGAGGGTACTGAAAGAACTGGCGGAGGAGCTGGCCAAGCCGCTTTCCATCATTTATCGGCAGTCCTGGCTATCGGGGGAGGTCCCAGTTGACTGGCGGCTAGCCAATGTGACGCCCATCTATAAGAAGGGCCGCAGGGCAGACCCGGGGAACTGTAGGCCTGTCAGTTTGACCTCAGTGCCAGGAAAGCTCATGGAGCAGATTATCTTGAGGGTCATCACGCGGCACTTGCAGGGCAAGCAGGCGATCAGGCCCAGTCAGCATGGGTTTATGAAAGGCAGGTCCTGCTTGACGAACCTGATCTCCTTCTATGACAAAGTGACGCGCTTGGTGGATGAGGGAAAGGCTGTGGATGTGGTTTACCTTGACCTCAGTAAGGCTTTTGACATCGTTCCCCACAGCATTCTCCTCAAGAAACTGGCTGCTCGGGGCTTGGACTGGCGTACGCTTCGCTGGGTTAGAAACTGGCTGGATAGCCGGGCCCAGAGAGTTGTGGTGAATGGAGTCAAATCTGGTTGGAGGCTGGTCACTAGTGGTGTCCCCCAGGGCTCGGTACTGGGGCCGGTCCTCTTTAATATCTTTATCGATGATCTGGATGAGGGCGTCCAGTGCACCCTCAGTAAGTTTGCAGATGACACCAAGCTAAGTGCGTGTGTCGATCTGCTCGAGGGCAGGAAGGCTCTGCAGGAGGATCTGGATAGGCTAGAGCGATGGGCTGAGGTCAACTGTATGAAGTTCAACAAGGCCAGGTGCCGGGTCCTGCACCTGGGGCGCAACAACCCCAAGCAGAGCTACAGGCTGGGAGATGAGTGGCTGGAAAGCTGCCTGGCCGAGAAGGACCTGGGAGTATTGGTGGATAGTCGGCTGAATATGAGCCAGCAGTGTGCCAAGGTGGCCAAGAAGGCCAACAGCATCCTGGCCTGTATCAGAAGCAGTGTGGCCAGCAGGTCTAGGGAGGTGATTGTGCCCCTGTACTCGGCTCTGGTGAGGCCGCACCTCGAGTACTGTGTTCAGTTTTGGGCCCCTCGCTACAGGAAGGACATGGACGTGCTCGAGCGAGTCCAGAGAAGGGCGACCAAGCTGGTGAGGGGTCTGGAGAACAAGTCTTACGAGGAGCGGCTGAGGGAGCTGGGCTTGTTCATCCTGGAGAAGAGGAGGCTCAGGGGCGACCTTATCGCTCTCTACAGTTACCTTAAAGGAGGCTGTAGAGAGGTGGGGGGTGGTCTGTTCTCCCACGTGCCTGGTGACAGGACGAGGGGGAATGGGCGAAAGTTGCGACAGAGGAGTTTTAGGTTGGATGTTAGGAAGTACTTCTTTACCGAAAGGGTTATTAAGCATTGGAACGGGCTACCCAGGGAGGTGGTGGAGTCACCATCCCTGGAGGTCTTTAAAAGACGTTTAGATGTAGAGCTTAGCGATATGGTTTAGTGGAGTACTTAGTGTTAGGTCGGAGGTTGGACTCGATGATCTTGAGGTCTCTTCCAACCTAGAAATCTGTGATACTGTGAACATCTTCTGACACCAGTTAGTGAAACAGCAATGGCAGAAAACTAAATACATGCAATTAAAAACAAATACTCCAAGCTATGTTACATACATCTGTCCAACGATATTATGACTTTTTTTTCCCCTCCAAAATACACGGCATCTGAAAATCAGCTGTGTAGAGCGAGACAACCAAATGCATTTGACATAAATACCATGAAGATATTAAGAGTTCAAGACAATTTCAGGAACAGAAACTCCAATCACGTTCACATAATATTTTCAGAATTCTGAAGCTCAAAACAGTGTTAACCAAGATCTTTTTAAATTGAAGGCAGCTGCCCTGGTGATGTTCCTTCCTCAACTCTTGCCCACCCCCAGCCTGTTGGCTTTGGGAAGGTTAGAGAGAGTCCTGATGCTGTGCCAGCACTGTTCAGCAGCAGACACAACACTGGTGTGATACCACTGCTGTTCTAGCTACAAGTGCAGAGCACAGCACTGTATGGGCTGCTGCAGGGAAAGTTAACATCCCAGCCCGACCCAGTACAACCTCCACCCCTTATTCCATAACATTTGTGTCACTCTCAGGTCCCCCATACTTCAGCATATAAGTATTCTCATCACCGTTGTTCCTTGTCCTTTAACAGATTGATAGGTAAGTACATCTTTTCATTCCATAGGTCTTTCTGAAAAAAAGTTCATAAGAACTGTTGACAATTTAGTCTTCATCTGCCAAAGTGGTCACTCAGGGCAGGCGGAGTTGGATGTCTGGACGCCAGCACCAGCTTAGCTCGAGTCCTTGCTGCACTTGCCCGGTTCCTTGCAAAGTTGACCTGTCGTTGATCCTGCAGTGTCTTTCTACAACACATAACTTTATAGATTACAGATTAGTTTTCTCCCAAGGTTAAATCTCCTTGAGACACGCACCTAATATCCCCATTCTTTTGCATGACCCACCAGGTATACCCCGGTCCTTGGGCAAAGACAATCCCACAAGGGGGTTTGCCTTTTCCTGAGGCAGGAGCATCCCACACCGCCTTCCCCATCCACTTTCCTACATGCACTACGGGGACTTTAGCTCCTTTCACTGTGTGTAGGGATTTTGTTTCGGCAGGACCAGCACGGCTGTCAGACCCCCTGTGGTTAACTAGCCAAGTGGCTTCTGGTAGGTTTATGTCCCATTGTTTCCATGTCCCAGCACCCAATGCTCCTAACATAGTCTTTAACAGTCCATTGTACCTCTCAACCTTCCCAGAGGCTTGTGGGTGATAAGGGGTGTGATACACCCACTCAATACCATGCCTCTTGGCCCAGGAGGTGACAAGATTGTTTCGGAAATGACTGCCATTGTCAGACTCAATTCTCTCTGGTGTACCATGACGTCACAATACTTGCCTTTCCAGGCCCAAGATTGTGTTTCGGACCGTGGCATGGTTTACGGGGTATGTTTCCAGCCACCCAGTAGTTGCTTCTACCATGGTGAGTATGTACTGTTTGCCTTGGTGGGTTTGTGGGAGTGGTCCGATATAGTCAATTTGCCAGGCCTCACCATATTGAAACCCTAGCCACCTCCCCCTGTTCCAGGGAGATTTTACCTCCATGGCGCTCTTGATTGCAGCACAGGTCTCACACTCATGGGTAACCTGTGTGATGGCCTCAGTGGTGAGGTCCACCCCTCGATCACGAGCCCATCTGTATGTGGCATCCCTCCCCAGATGTCCTGATGTTTCATGGGCCCATCGAGCTACAAACAGCTCACCCTTACGTCCCCAGTCCAGGTCCACCTGAGCCACTTCAATTTCTGAAGCTCGATCCACTTCTTCGTTGTTCTGATGTTCTTCAGTTGCGCGACTCTTGGGCATGTGGGCAACTACATGACATACCTTTACAGCCAGGTTTTCTACCCAGGCAGCAATATCTTGCCACAGGGTAGCAGCCCAGATAGGTTTACCTCTGCGCTGCCAGTTGCTCTGTTTCCATTGCTGCAGCCACCCCCACAGAGCATTTGCCACCATCCATGAGTCAGTGTAGAGATACAGTACTGGCCATTTTTCTCTTTCGACAATCTCTAGAGCCAGTTGTATAGCTTTCACTTCTGCATAC
This sequence comes from Anser anser, assembly GCF_964211835.1. Classification (NCBI taxonomy): domain Eukaryota; kingdom Metazoa; phylum Chordata; class Aves; order Anseriformes; family Anatidae; genus Anser; species Anser anser. The sequence goes on along the minus strand of NW_028154222.1, from coordinate 190,084 downwards.
TGACTCGACTCGCCTTCCCCTTCCATGGCCTCCACAACTCATCGTGTGGGACTCCACACAGCAGCTTTCCACTTCCGATGGCCCCCTACCACACGGCAGGATCCATCAGTGAACAACACATATTGCTTTCTGTCTTCAGGCAACTCGTAATTAACGCTACCCACTTACTCCACGTAGGATCAGTTGCATGACGTGTAGTGGGGATTTTCCCTTTGAACATCCAGTGTAACAGAGGTAGCTGTGGTGCCAAGAGGAGCTGTGCTTCTGTACCCACAACTTCTGAAGCAGCTCGAACACCCTCATATGCTGTTAGTATCTCCTTTTCAGTTGGGGTGTAATTGGCTTCTGATCCTCGATAGCCCCGGCTCCAGAAACCCAGAGGTCAACCTCGAGTTTCCCCAGGTTCTTTCTGCCAGAGGCTCCAGGTGGGACCATTCTCCTCGGCTGCGGTGTAGAGCACATTCTTTACATCTGGTCCTGTTCGGACTGGCCCAAGGGCTACTGCATGAACTATTTCCTGCTTAATTTGTTCAAAGGCTTGTCGTTGCTCAGGGCCCCATTCAAAAGCATTCTTCTTACGGGTTACTTGGTAGAGCGGGTTTACAATCAGACTGTAATTTGGAATATGCATTCTCCAAAACCCCACGACACCTAGGAAAGTTTGTGTTTCTTTTTTGCTAGTGGGTGGAGACATAGCTGTTATTTTGTTGATCACATCCATTGGGATTTGACGACGTCCATCTTGCCATTTTATTCCTAAAAATTGGATCTCTCGTGCAGGTCCTTTAACTTTATTCTGTTTTATGGCAAAACCGGCCTTCAGAAGGATTTGGACTATTTTCTTCCCTTTCTCAAAAACTTCCTCTGCAGTGTCACCCCACACAATGATGTCATCGATGTACTGCAGGTGTTCAGGAGCTTCCCCCTGCTCCAGCGCAGACTGGATCAGTCCATGGCAAATGGTAGGGCTGTGTTTCCACCCCTGGGGCAGCCGATTCCAAGTATATTGGAGTCCCCTCCAAGTGAAAGCAAACTGTGGCCTGCACTGTGCTGCTAGAGGGATGGAGAAAAATGCATTAGCGATATCAATTGTGGCATACCACTTGGCTGCCTTTGATTCCAGTTCATACTGGAGTTCTAGCATGTCCGGCACTGCAGCACTCAGTGGTGGCGTGACTTTGTTCAGGCCACGATAGTCCACTGTTAGTCTCCACTCACCATTAGACTTCCGCACTGGCCATATGGGACTATTAAAAGGTGAATGAGTCTTGCTGATCACTCCTTGGCTCTCCAGTTGACGAATTAGCTTATGGATGGGAATCAGGGAGTCTCGGTTGGTGCGATATTGCTGCCGGTGCACAGTTGTGGTAGAGATCGGCACTTCCTGTTCTTCAACCCTCAGCAACCCCACAACAGAAGGGTCCTCTGAGAGACCGGGCAAGGTAGACAACTGTTTAATGTCCTCTGTCTCTAAGGCAGTGTCCTGGTTCCAGTTAGGACAGAGTTAATTTTCCCTCATAGTAGCTGGTAGGGTGCTATGTTTTGGATTAGGATGAGAAGAGCGCTGATAACATGCTGATGTTTTAATTGTTGCAGAGCAGTGTTTACACCAGGCCAAGGACTTTTCGGCTTCTCACTCTGTCCTGCCAGCGAGCAGGCTGGGGGTGCAGCAGGAGCTGGGAGGGGACAGACCCAGGACAGCTGACCCAAACTGGCCAAAGGGGTATTCCATACCATCTGACGTCATGCTAAACAATATATAGGGGTGGCTGGCCGGGGTGGGGGGCCGGCTGCTCGGGGATAGGCTGGGCATCGGTCAGCGGGTGGTGAGCAATTGCATTGTGCATCACTTGTTTTCTTACACATTATTATTATTAATACTATTATCATTATCACTATTATTATTATTATTGTTATTATTATATTCCTGTCTTAATAAACTGTCTTTATCTCAACTCACTGGCTTCACTTTCCCGTTTCTCTCCCCCATCCCAGAGAGGGAGGGGGGAGGGTGAGCGAACGGCTGTGTGGTGTTTAGCTGCCAGCCGGGTTAAACCACAACAGCCCTTTTGGCGCCCAACGTGGGGCTCGAAGGGTTGAGATATCGACAAATTTGACCAGAGTGTGTTAAACTAAAATTGGTATAAGTATTGGACCTGCTTAATAGTTGCTAGTCACGATGTGGATTGCCTTAATCTCCAGTCTGCTGTACCTGTATTCCAAATTGAGTTTTATGGTGCGTTACTTTCTGTATGTGCTCCCTGTTGCACTGTTTATCCTTTCCGGGCCCTGGTTTAAGATTGTTATGGTACTGTGCGGTGTAACAATGGCTTATGAAATGATGAAATATCTGGTCACGACTTTAACCTGGTATTTGTACTCAGCACTGACTTCGACTCTATACTTTGGAACCCATATCTCGGAAACTATTAGCAATTACACCTATTGCCTGTTTTCGTTAGGGAGCCAATCTGTGAAGGGGACAGGGGAAGACATGTTTCCCTACCTGTTCACTCTCCCTTTCTCCTTCACCACCCTCTTATCCCCCGAGCTAGTTACGGTGGTTCTCCGAGATGTTGAATATCCTTGGGATACTCAGACCAGCCTGCTCTTGTTGTTATGTCTCCTGAATGCACTTCAGGTTTTGTTGAGGGTTAAACAACTACTTAGGAATCTCATCCGGAGATCTGTCTTGATGCGGGATAGTTGCGAGTGGCAGGGAGTGTGGGAGGATATGGGCAGGTTTCTAGAGCAGTGGTCACCTCCAGTGTTTTGGACATTCACCCCTGAACAACTGCAAAATCCTAAAAAGCTGGCAGAATGCTTGAAAAAAAGGTGTCATGACTCTGGCAGTTCCAAAGTGACACAAATCACTGTAGCGTGCTGGGGTCTGGCTTGTGCCTATCGAGCTGCAATTGATGCTACTAGCAACCTAGCTCCCGCTCCTGCAGCCGTTCCAGGTCCAGCTCCTGCAGCTGCTCCAGCTCCAGCTCCTGCAGCCGCTCCAGCTCCTGCAGCCGCTCCAGCTCCTGCAGCCGCTCCAGCTCCAGCTCCTGCAGCCGCTCCAGCTCCTGCAGCTGCTCCAGCTCCTGCAGCCGCTCCAGCTCCAGCTCCTGCAGCCGCTCCAGCTCCAGCTCCTGCAGCCGCTCCAGCTCCTGCAGCCGCTCCAGCTCCAGCTCCTGCAGCCACTCCAGTTCCAGCTCCTGCAGCCGCTCCAGCTCCTGCAGCCGCTCCAGCCCCTGCAGCTGCTCCAGCTCCTGCAGCCACTCCAGCTCCAGCTCCTGCAGCCGCTCCAGCTCCAGGTCCCGCAGCCACTCCAGCCCCTGCAGCAGCTCCAGCTCCTGCAGCTGCTCCCACTCCTGTGTCTGGGTCAGAGAAACGAGCTGTAGCAGTGCAAGTTGACCCCGCAGAGGGTATTCCAACCCCTGTGGCAGACCCTGTGTCTGGGTTAGAGAAACGAGCTGTAGCAGTGCAAGTTGCCCCTGTAGACAAGGTGAAAAAATGGTATAGAGACTCAGGTCGTTTAGAACGCAGACAGTCTTCTGCTAAGTCTGGGCATAGTGAAGACGAGGCTGGGCCATCAAAGGTGCAGGAGACTGAAGATGAGGATGAGGATGTCGAAAAATCAACAGTAACTACCCGGACTCTATACCAGCGTGAGCTACGAGATGTGCGAAAAGATTTTGGTCGCTGTATAGGTGAGCAGCTTGTCAACTGGCTGCTCCGGTGCTGGGACGCTGGAGCCAATTATGTGGAATTAGAGGGCAAGGAAGCCAGGCGGCTGGGATCCCTTGCTAGGGACGCATGCATTGACAAAGCAATTGGAGATGGAGCACGACCTCGCAGCCTCTGGAGGCGTCTCCTGTCAGCTGTGCAGGAAAGGTATCCCTTCAAGGAAGAACTTGTATGTCTACCAGGCAAATGGACCACCATGGAGAAGGGAATTCAGTACCTGAGGGAATTGGCCGTACGGGAAGTCATTTATAAGGACCTAGACGACGCACAAACATCCGCAGATCCAGATGCAGTCCGGTGTACACCACCCATGTGGCGGAAGTTTGTACGGAGTGCCCCATCATCATATGCCAGCTCATTGGCAATACTAACCTGGAAAGCGGAGGAGAATCCCCCAGTGAATGACGTGGCTAAATTACTCCGGCAGTACGAAGGAAATCTCTCCTCTTCCCTACAGGCCTGTGTCTCGGCTGTGGAGAAACTCTCTGAAGAGGTCCACCAACTTAAAGAGAATTTATCTTCCCCTCCACCTGAACGAACCAGTGTCCACCAGCTAAAAGAGAATGCTTTGGAGAAACTTTCTGAAAAGATCCACCAACTTGAAGAAAGATTATCTTCCCCTCCACCTGAACGAACCAGTGTCCACCAGCTAAAAGAGAATACTTTGGAGAAACTTTCTGAAAAGGTCCACCAACTTGAAGAAAGATTATCTTCCCCTCCACCTGAACGAACCAGTGTCCACCAGCTAAAAGAGAATACTTTGGAGAAACTTTCTGAAAAGATCCACCAACTTGAAGAGAGATTATTTTCCTCCCCACCTGTACAAACCAGTGTCTCAGCTATTAGGGGTAAACGTTCATCTATGCAAGGAAGACAATATGGTGGGCACACACCCCGCGCCACCCTGTGGTTTTACCTACGTGACCATGGAGAGGACATGAGAAAATGGGATGGAAAATCTACTGCGACCCTAGAGGCACGGGTACGTGAATTGCAAAGGAAAACAAGTGGGAAAAAGGAATTCTCTGAAAAGTTTGCTGCTCCAACTTCCAGCAAGCAGTCCTTTAGACACAGAAACGACGATTCTGACCAGGACTAGAGGGGCCCTGCCTCCAGCCAGGGGGAGGAAAGGGACAATCGAGTTTATTGGACTGTGTGGATTCGATGGCCTGGCACGTCAGACGCACAGAAGTATAAGGCTTTGGTAGACACCGGTGCACAATGTACTCTAATGCCATCAAGCTATAAAGGGCCAGAGCCCATCTGTATTTATGGTGTGACGGGGGGATCCCAGCAGTTAACTGTATTGGAGGCTGAAGTGAGTCTAACCGGTAATGAGTGGCAAAAGCACCGTATTGTGACTGGCCCAGATGCTCCGTGCATCCTTGGCATAGACTATCTTAGAAGAGGATATTTCAAGGACCCAAAAGGGTTCCGCTGGGCTTTTGGCATAGCTGCCTTGGAGACAGAGGACATTAAACAGTTGTCTACCTTGCCTGGTCTCTCAGAGGACCCTTCTGTTGTGGGGTTGCTGAGGGTTGAAGAACAGCAAGTGCCAGTCGCTACCACAACTGTGCACCGGCGGCAATATCGCACCAACCGAGACTCCCTGAGTCCCATCCATAAGCTAATTCGTCAACTGGAGAGCCAAGGAGTGATCAGCAAGACTCATTCACCTTTTAATAGTCCTATATGGCGCAGTGCGAAAGTCTAATGGTGAGTGGAGACTAACAGTGGACTATCGTGGCCTGAACGAAGTCACGCCACCGCTGAGTGCTGCAGTGCTGGACATGCTAGAACTCCAGTATGAACTGGAATCAAAGGCAGCCAAGTGGTATGCCACAATTGATATCGCTAATGCATTTTTCTCCATCCCTCTAGCAGCACAGTGCAGGCCACAGTTTGCTTTCACTTGGAGGGGAGTCCAATAAACTTGGAATCGGCTGCCCCAGGGGTGGAAACACAGCCCTACCATTTGCCATGGACTGATCCAGTCTGCGCTGGAGCAGGGGGAAGCTCCTGAACACCTGCAGTACATCGATGACATCATTGTGTGGGGTGACACTGCAGAAGAAGTTTTTGAGAAAGGGAAGAAAATAGTCCAAATCCTTCTGAAGGCCGGTTTTGCCATAAAACAGAATAAAGTTAAAGGACCTGCACGAGAGATCCAGTTTTTAGGAATAAAATGGCAAGATGGACGTCGCCAAATCCCAATGGATGTGATCAACAAAATAACAGCTATATCTCCACCAACTTGCAAAAAAGAAACACAAACTTTCCTAGGTGTCGTGGGGTTTTGGAGAATGCATATTCCAAATTACAGTCTGATTGTAAACCCGCTCTACCAAGTAACCCGTAAGAAGAATGCTTTTGAATGGGGCCCTGAGCAACGACAAGCCTTTGAACAAATTAAGCAGGAAATAGTTCATGCAGTAGCCCTCGGGCCAGTCCGAACAGGACCAGATGTAAAGAATGTGCTCTACACCGCAGCCGGGGAGAATGGTCCCACCTGGAGCCTCTGGCAGAAAGAACCTGGGGAAACTCGAGGTCGACCCCTGGGGTTTTGGAGTCGGGGATACAGAGGATCTGAGGCCCGCTATACTCCAACTGAAAAGGAGATATTGGCAGCATATGAAGGAGTTTGATCTGCTTCGGAAGTGGTCGGTACTGAAGCGCAGCTCCTCCTGGCACCCCGACTGCCGGTACTAGGCTGGATGTTCAAAGGAAGGGTCCCCTCTACACATCATGCAACTGATGCTACATGGAGCAAGTGGGTTGCACTGATTACTCAGCGGGCTCGAATAGGAAACCCCAGTCGTCCAGGAATCTTGGAGGTGATTATGGACTGGCCAGAAGGCAAATACTTTGGGATATCATCAGAGGAGGAGGTGGTTCGTGCTGAAGAAGCCCCACTGTACAACAATGTTGTGGTTTAACCCGGCTGGCAGCTAAACACCACACAGCCGTTCGCTCACCCTCCCCCCTCCCTCTCTGGGATGGGGGAGAGAAACGGGAAAGTGAAGCCTGTGAGTTGAGATAAAGACAGTTTATTAAGACAGGAAAATAATAATAACAATAATAATAATAATAGTGATAATGGTAATAGTATTAACAATAATAATGTGTAAGAAAACAAGTGATGCACAATGCAATTGCTCACCACCCGCTGACCGATGCCCAGCCTATTCCCGAGCAGCCGGCCCCCCACCCCGGCCAGCCACCCCTATATATTGTTTAGCATGACGTCAGATGGTATGGAATACCCCTTTGGCCAGTTTGGGTCAGCTGTCCTGGGTCTGTCCCCTCCCAGCTCCTGCTGCACCCCCAGCCTGCTCGCTGGCAGGACAGAGCAAGAAGCCGAAAAGTCCTTGGCCTGGTGTAAACACTGCTCTGCAACAATTAAAACATCAGCATGTTATCAGCGCTCTTCTCATCCTAATCCAAAACATAGCACCCTACCAGCTACTATGAGCTACTTAACTCTGTCCTAACTGGAACCAGGACAGATATCCACCCCTTATTCCATACCATTTATGTCATGCTCAGGTTACACTCTGTCCAATACATTCTAATTAATCACCATTTTCATCTATGATATATAGCAATCATGGTAGTGATGACATACATTATTATATAATAATTAACATACTACAATTCAACTCATGGGCTATTCTCACCCAGTATCAAATCCCCTTGAGGTACACACCGGACCTCCCCATTCTTTTGCATTACCCACCAAGTGCATCCAGGTCCCTGAGCAAAAGCAATTCCACGAATGGGTTTGCCTTTTCCTGAGGCAGGAGTAGCCCAGACTGTTTTACCCAGCATGTTTCTTACGTGCACTACAGGAACTTTATCCCCTTCTACAGTGCGTAACAGGTTTGATTGGGCAGGTCCAGCTCGGTTGGCAGATCCCCTGGTATTGACTAACCAGGTGGCCTTTGCCAAATGTGTATCCCAATTTTTGAATGTCCCAGCACCCATTGCTTTCAGTGTAGTCTTCAACAGTCCATTGTATCGTTCAACTTTTCCAGAGGCTGGTGCATGATAGGGGATGTGATACACCCACTCAATACCATGTTCTTTGGCCCAAGTGTCTATAAGGTTGTTTCGGAAATGAGTCCCGTTGTCTGACTCAATTCTCTCTGGGGTGCCATGTCGCCATAAGACTTGCTTTTCAAGGCCCAGGATAGTGTTCCGGGCGGTGGCATGGGGCACAGGATATGTTTCCAGCCATCCGGTGGTTGCTTCCACCATTGTAAGTACGTGGCGCTTGCCGTTGCGGGTTTGAGGGAGTGTGATGTAATCAATCTGCCAGGCCTCTCCATATTTATATTTCAGCCATCGTCCTCCATACCAAAGAGGTTTTGACCGTTTGGCTTGCTTGATTGCAGCACATGTTTCACAGTCATGAATAACCTGTGCTATAGTGTCCATGGTCAGGTCCACCCCTCGATCACGAGCCCATCTGTAGGTTGCATCTCTACCTTGATGGCCTGAGGTGTCATGGGCCCATCGGGCTATAAATAATTCACCTTTATGTTGCCAGTCCAGGTCCACCTGAGCCACTTCAATCTTAGCAGCCTGATCCACCTGCTGGTTGTTTTGGTGTTCTTCAGTAGCCCGATTCTTGGGCACATGAGCATCTACATGGCGTACCTTTACAACCAGGTTCTCTACCCGGGCAGCAATATCTTGCCACAATGCCGCAGCCCAGATGGGCTTGCCCCTGCGCTGCCAGTTGTTCTGCTTCCATTGCTGTAACCACCCCCACAGGGCATTTGCTACCATCCATGAATCAGTATAGAGATAGAGAACTGGCCACTTTTCTCGTTCAGCAATATCTAAAGCCAGCTGAATGGCTTTTACTTCTGCAAACTGACTCGATTCACCTTCTCCCTCAGCAGCTTCTGCAACTCGTCGTGTAGGACTCCATACAGCAGCTTTCCATCTCCGATGCTTTCCCACAATACGACAGGACCCGTCAGTGAACAAGGCATATTTCTTCTCATTTTCTGGTAGCTTGTTGTACAGGGGGGCTTCTTCAGCACGAACCACCTCCTCCTCTGGTGATATCCCAAAGTATTTGCCTTCTGGCCAGTCCATAATCACCTCCAAGATTCCTGGGCGACTGGGGTTTCCTATTCGAGCCCGCTGAGTAATCAGTGCAACCCACTTGCTCCATGTAGCATCAGTTGCATGATGCGTAGAGGGGACCCTTCCTTTGAACATCCAGCCTAGTACCGGCAGTCGGGGTGCCAGGAGGAGCTGCGCTTCAGTACCGACCACTTCCGAAGCAGATCGAACTCCTTCATATGCTGCCAATATCTCCTTTTCAGTTGGAGTATAGCGGGCTTCAGATCCTCTGTATCCCCGACTCCAAAACCCCAGGGGTCGACCTCGAGTTTCCCCAGGTTCTTTCTGCCAGAGGCTCCAGGTGGGACCATTCTCTCCGGCTGCGGTGTAGAGCACATTCTTTACATCTGGTCCTGTTCGGACTGGCCCGAGGGCTACTGCATGAACTATTTCCTGCTTAATTTGTTCAAAGGCTTGTCGTTGCTCAGGGCCCCATTCAAAAGCATTCTTCTTACGGGTTACTTGGTAGAGCGGGTTTACAATCAGACTGTAATTTGGAATATGCATTCTCCAAAACCCCACGACACCTAGGAAAGTTTGTGTTTCTTTTTTGCTAGTTGGTGGAGACATAGCTGTTATTTTGTTGATCACATCCATTGGGATTTGACGGCGTCCATCTTGCCATTTTATTCCTAAAAACTGGATCTCTCGTGCAGGTCCTTTAACTTTATTCTGTTTTATGGCAAAACCAGCCTTCAGAAGGATTTGAACTATTTTCTTCCCTTTCTCGAAAACTTCTTCTGCAGTGTCACCCCACACAATGATGTCATCGATGTACTGCAGGTGTTCAGGAGCTTCCCCCTGCTCCAGCGCAGACTGGATCAGTCCATGGCAAATGGTAGGGCTGTGTTTCCACCCCTGGGGCAGCCGATTCCAAGTATATTGGACTCCCCTCCAAGTGAAAGCAAACTGTGGCCTGCACTGTGCTGCTAGAGGGATGGAGAAAAATGCATTAGCGATATCAATTGTGGCATACCACTTGGCTGCCTTTGATTCCAGTTCATACTGGAGTTCTAGCATGTCCGGCACTGCAGCACTCAGTGGTGGCGTGACTTCGTTCAGGCCACGATAGTCCACTGTTAGTCTCCACTCACCATTAGACTTTCGCACTGGCCATATGGGACTATTAAAAGGTGAATGAGTCTTGCTGATCACTCCTTGGCTCTCCAGTTGACGAATTAGCTTATGGATGGGACTCAGGGAGTCTCGGTTGGTGCGATATTGCCGCCGGTGCACAGTTGTGGTAGCGATCGGCACTTGCTGTTCTTCAACCCTCAGCAACCCCACAACAGAAGGGTCCTCTGAGAGACCAGGCAAGGTAGACAACTGTTTAATGTCCTCTGTCTCCAAAGCAGCTATGCCAAAAGCCCAGCGGAACCCTTTTGGGTCCTTGAAATATCCTCTTCTAAGATAGTCTATGCCAAGGATGCACGGAGCATCTGGGCCAGTCACAATACGGTGCTTTTGCCACTCATTACCGGTTAGACTCACTTCAGCCTCCAATACAGTTAACTGCTGGGATCCCCCCGTCACACCATAAATACAGATGGGCTCTGGCCCTTTATAGCTTGATGGCATTAGAGTACATTGTGCACCGGTGTCTACCAAAGCCTTATACTTCTGTGCGTCTGACGTGCCAGGCCATCGAATCCACACAGTCCAATAAACTCGATTGTCCCTTTCCTCCCCCTGGCTGGAGGCAGGGCCCCTCTAGTCCTGGTCAGAATCTTCATTTCTGTGTTTAAAGGACTGCCTGCTGGAAGTTGGAGCAGCAAACCTTTCAGAGAACTCCTTTTTCCCAATTGTTTTCCTTTGCAATTCACGTACCCGTGCCTCTAGGGTCGCAGTAGATTTTCCATCCCATTTTCTCATGTCCTCTCCATGGTCACGTAGGTAAAACCACAGGGTGGCGCGGTGTGTGTGCCCACCATATTGTCTTCCTTGCATAGATGAACGTTTACCCCTAATAGCTGAGACACTGGTTTGTACAGGTGGGGAGGAAAATAAACTCTCTTTAAGTTGGTGGATCTCTTCAGAAAGTTTCTCCAAGGTATTCTCTTTTAGCTGGTGGACACTGGTTCGTTCAGGTGAAGGGGAAGATAATCTTTCTTCAAGTTGGTGGATCTTTTCAGAAAGTTTCTCCAAAGCATTCTCTTTTAGCTGGTGGGCACTGGTTCGTTCAGGTGAAGGGGAAGATAATCTTTCTTCAAGTTGGTGGATCTTTTCAGAAAGTTTCTCCAAAGCATTCTCTTTTAGCTGGTGGACACTGGTTCGTTCAGGTGAAGGGGAAGATAATCTTTCTTCAAGTTGGTGGATCTTTTCAGAAAGTTTCTCTAAAGCATTCTCTTTTAGCTGGTGGACACTGGTTCGTTCAGGTGGAGGGGAAGATAAATTCTCTTTAAGTTGGTGGACCTCTTCAGAGAGTTTCTCCACAGCTGACACACAGGCCTTTAGGGAAGAGGAGAGATTTCCTTCGTACTGCCGGAGTATTTTAGTCACTTCATTCACTGTGGGATTCTCCTCCGTTTTCCAGGCTAGCATTGCCAATGAGCTGGCATATGATGATGGGGCACTCTGTACAAACTTCCGCCACATGGGTAGTGTACACCGGACTGCATCTGGATCTGCGGATGTTTGTGCGTCGTCTAGGTCCTTATAAATTACTTCCCGTACGACCAATTCCCTCAGGTACTGAATTCCCTTCTCCATGGTGGTCCATTTGCTTGGTAAACATACAAGTTCTTCCTTGAAGAGATACCTTTCCTTCACAGCTGACAGGAGACGCCTCCAGAGGCTGCGAGATTGTGCTCCATCTCCAATTGCTTTGTCAATGCATGCGTCCCTAGCAAGGGATCCCAGCCGCCTGGCTTCCTTGCCCTCTAATTCCACATAATTGGCTCCCGTGTCCCAGCACCGGAGCAGCCAGGTTCATGCTAGACATGCTAGAACTCCAGTATGAACTGGAATCAAAGGCAGCCAAGTGGTATGCCACAATTGATATCGCTAATGCATTTTTCTCCATCCCTCTAGCAGCACAGTGCAGGCCACGGTTTGCTTTCACTTGGAGGGGAGTCCAATAAACTTGGAATCGGCTGCCCCAGGGGTGGAAACACAGCCCTACCATTTGCCATGGACTGATCCAGTCTGCGCTGGAGCAGGGGGAAGCTCCTGAACACCTGCAGTACATCGATGACATCATTGTGTGGGGTGACACTGCAGAAGAAGTTTTTGAGAAAGGGAAGAAAATAGTCCAAATCCTTCTGAAGGCCGGTTTTGCCATAAAACAGAATAAAGTTAAAGGACCTGCACGAGAGATCCAGTTTTTAGGAATAAAATGGCAAGATGGACGTCGCCAAATCCCAATGGATGTGATCAACAAAATAACAGCTATATCTCCACCAACTTGCAAAAAAGAAACACAAACTTTCCTAGGTGTCGTGGGGTTTTGGAGAATGCATATTCCAAATTACAGTCTGATTGTAAACCCGCTCTACCAAGTAACCCGTAAGAAGAATGCTTTTGAATGGGGCCCTGAGCAACGACAAGCCTTTGAACAAATTAAGCAGGAAATAGTTCATGCAGTAGCCCTCGGGCCAGTCCGAACAGGACCAGATGTAAAGAATGTGCTCTACACCGCAGCCGGGGAGAATGGTCCCACCTGGAGCCTCTGGCAGAAAGAACCTGGGGAAACTCGAGGTCGACCCCTGGGGTTTTGGAGTCGGGGATACAGAGGATCTGAGGCCCGCTATACTCCAACTGAAAAGGAGATCTTGGCAGCATATGAAGGAGTTTGATCTGCTTCGGAAGTGGTCGGTACTGAAGCGCAGCTCCTCCTGGCACCCCGACTGCCGGTACTAGGCTGGATGTTCAAAGGAAGGGTCCCCTCTACACATCATGCAACTGATGCTACATGGAGCAAGTGGGTTGCACTGATTACTCAGCGGGCTCGAATAGGAAACCCCAGTCGTCCAGGAATCTTGGAGGTGATTATGGACTGGCCAGAAGGCAAATACTTTGGGATATCATCAGAGGAGGAGGTGGTTCGTGCTGAAGAAGCCCCACTGTACAACAAGCTACCGGAAAATGAGAAGAAATATGCCTTGTTCACTGACGGGTCCTGTCGTATTGTGGGAAAGCATCGGAGATGGAAAGCTGCTGTATGGAGTCCTACACGACGAGTTGCAGAAGCTGCTGAGGGAGAAGGTGAATCGAGTCAGTTTGCAGAAGTGAAAGCCATTCAGCTGGCTTTAGATATTGCTGAACGAGAAAAGTGGCCAGTTCTCCATCTCTATACTGATTCATGGATGGTAGCAAATGCCCTGTGGGGGTGGTTACAGCAATGGAAGCAGAACAACTGGCAGCGCAGGGGCAAGCGCATCTGGGCTGCGGCATTGTGGCAAGATATTGCTGCCCGGGTAGAGAACCTGGTTGTAAAGGTACGCCATGTAGATGCTCATGTGCCCAAGAATCGGGCTACTGAAGAACATCAAAACAACCAGCGGGTGGATCAGGCTGCTAAGATTGAAGTGGCTCAGGTGGACCTGGACTGGCAACATAAAGGTGAATTATTTATAGCCCGATGGGCCCATGACACCTCAGGCCATCAAGGTAGAGATGCAACATACAGATGGGCTCGTGATCGAGGGGTGGACCTGACCATGGACACTATAGCACAGGTTATTCATGACTGTGAAACATGTGCTGCAATCAAGCAAGCCAAACGGTCAAAACCTCTTTGGTATGGAGGACGATGGCTGAAATATAAATATGGAGAGGCCTGGCAGATTGATTACATCACACTCCCTCAAACCCGCAACGGCAAGCGCCACGTACTTACAATGGTGGAAGCAACCACCGGATGGCTGGAAACATATCCTGTGCCCCATGCCACCGCCCGGAACACTATCCTGGGCCTTGAAAAGCAAGTCCTATGGCGACATGGCACCCCAGAGAGAATTGAGTCAGACAACGGGACTCATTTCCGAAACAACCTTATAGACACTTGGGCCAAAGAACATGGTATTGAGTGGGTGTATCACATCCCCTATCATGCACCAGCCTCTGGAAAAGTTGAACGATACAATGGACTGTTGAAGACTACACTGAAAGCAATGGGTGCTGGGACATTCAAAAATTGGGATACACACTTGGCAAAGGCCACCTGGTTAGTCAATACTAGGGGATCTGCCAACCGAGCTGGACCTGCCCAATCAAACCTGTTACGCACTGTAGAAGGGGATAAAGTTCCTGTAGTGCACGTAAGAAACATGCTGGGTAAAACAGTCTGGGCTACTCCTGCCTCAGGAAAAGGCAAACCCATTCGTGGAATTGCTTTTGCTCAGGGACCTGGATGCACTTGGTGGGTAATGCAAAAGAATGGGGAGGTCCGGTGTGTACCTCAAGGGGATTTGATACTGGGTGAGAATAGCCCATGAGTTGAATTGTAGTATGTTAATTATTATATAATACTGTATGTCATCACTACCATGATTGCTATATATCATAGATGAAAATGGTGATTAATTAGAATGTATTGGAAAGAGTGTAACCTTAGCATGACATAAATGGTATGGAATAAGGGGTGGATATCTGTCCTGGTTCCAGTCAGGACAGAGTTAATTTTCCCTCATAGTAGCTGGTAGGGTGCTATGTTTTGGATTAGGATGAGAAGAGCGCTGATAACATGCTGATGTTTTAATTGTTGCAGAGCAGTGTTTACACCAGGCCAAGGACTTTTTGGCTTCTCGCTCTGTCCTACCAGCGAGCAGACTGGGGGTGCAGCAGGAGCTGGGAGGGGACAGACCCAGGACAGCTGACCCAAACTGGCCAAAGGGGTATTCCATACCATCTGACGTCATGCTAAACAATATATAGGGGTGGCTGGCCGGGGTGGGGGGCCGGCTGCTCGGGGATAGGCTGGGCATCGGTCAGCGGGTGGTGAGCAATTGCGTTGTGCATCACTTGTTTTCTTACACATTATTATTATTATTAATACTATTATCATTATCACTATTATTATTATTATTATTGTTATTATTATATTCCTGTCTTAATAAACTGTCTTTATCTCAACTCACCGGCTTCACTTTCCCGTTTCTCTCCCCCATCCCAGAGAGGGAGGGGGGAGGGTGAGCGAACGGCTGTGTGGTGTTTAGCTGCCAGCCGGGTTAAACCACAACAGGCAGCTATGCCAAAAGCCCAGCGGAACCCTTTTGGATCCTTGGAAAATCCTCTTCTAAGATAGTCTATGCCAAGGATGCACGGAGCATCCAGGCCAGTCACAATAGGGTGCTTTTGCCACTCATTACCGGTTAGACTCACTTCAGCCTCCAATACAGTTAACTGCTGGGATCCCCCCGTCACGCCATAAATACAGATGGGTTCTGGCCCTTTATAGCTTGATGGCATTAGAGTACATTGTGCACCGGTTTCTACTAAAGCCTTATACTTCTGTGCGTCTGACGTGCCAGGCCATCGAATCCACACAGTCCAATAAACTCGATTGTCCCTTTCCTCCCCCTGGCTGGAGGCAGGGCCCCTCTAGTCCTGGTCAGAATCTTCATTTCTGTGTTTAAAGGACTGCCTGCTGGAAGTTGGAGCAGCAAACTTTTCAGAGAACCCCTTTTTCCCAATTGTTTTCTTTTGCAACTCACATACCCGTGCCTCTAGGGTTGCAGTAGATTTTCCATCCCATTTTCTCATGTCCTCTCCATGGTCACGTAGGTAAAACCACAGGGTGGCGCGGTGTGTGTGCCCACCATATTGTCTTCCTTGCACGGATGAATGCTTACCCCTAATAGCTGAGACACTGGTTTGTACAGGTGGGGAGGAAAATAATCTCTCTTCAAGTTGGTGGATCTTTTCAGAAAGTTTCTCCAAAGTATTCTCTTTTAGCTGGTGGACACTGGTTCGTTCCGGTGGAGGGGAAGATAAATTCTCTTTAAGTTGGTGGACCTCTTCAGAGAGTTTCTCCACAGCCGAGACACAGGCCTGTAGGGAAGAGGAGAGACTTTCTTCGTACTGCCGGACTTGTTTAGCCAATTCATCCACTGTGGGTTCCTCATCCTCTTTCCAGGCCATTATTGCCAATGAGCTGGCATATGATGATGGTGCACTCCGTACAGACTTCCGCCACATGGGTCATGTACACTGGACTACGGCCAATTCCCTCAGGTACTGAATTCCCTTCTCCATGGTGGTCCACTTGCCTGGTAGACATACAAGTTCTTCCTTGAATGGATACCTTTCCTGCACAGCTGACAGGAGACGCCTCCAGAGGCTGCGAGATCGTGCTCCATCTCCAATTGCTTTGTCAATGCCTGCGTCTCTAGCAAGGGATTCCAGCCGCCTGGCTTCCCTGCCCTCTAATTCCACACAATTGGCTCCAGTGTCCCAGCACCGGAGCAGCCAGGTGACAAGCTGCTCACCTATACAGCGACCAAAATCTTTTCGCACATCTCGTAGCTCACGCTGGTATAGAGTCCGGGTAATTACTGTTGATTTTTCGACATCCTCATCCTCATCTTCATCCTCCTGCACATTTGATGGCCCAGCCTCGTCTTCTCTATACCTAGACCTAGCAGAAGACTGTCTGCGTTCTAAACGACCTGAGTCTCTATACCATTTTTTCACCTTGTCTATAGGGGCAACTTGCACTGCTACAGCTCGTTTCTCTGACCCAGCCACAGGGCCTGCCACAGGGGTTGGAATACCCTCTGCGGGGTCAACTTGCACTGCTACAGCTCGTTTCTCTGACCCAGCCACAGGGTCTATCACTAGGTTGCTAGTAGCATCAATTGCAGCTCGATAGGCACAAGCCAGACCCCAGCACGCTACAGTGATTTGTGTCACTTTGGAACTGCCAGAGTCATGACACCTTTTTTTCAAGCATTCTGCCAGCTTTTTAGGATTTTGCAGTTGTTCAGGGGTGAATGTCCAAAACACTGGAGGTGACCACTGCTCTAGAAACCTGCCCATATCCTCCCACACTCCCTGCCACTCGCAACTATCCCGCCTCAAGACAAATCTCCGGATGAGATTCCTAAGTAGTTGTTTAACCCTCAACAAAACCTGAAGCGCATTCAGGAGACATAACAACAAGAGCAGGCTGGTCTGAGTATCCCAAGGATATTCAACATCTCGGAGAACCACCGTAACTAGCTCGGGGGATAAGAGGGTGGTGAAGGAAAAAGGGAGAGTGAACAGGTAGGGAAAAATATCTTCCCCTGTCCCCTCCACAGATTGGCTCCCTGACGAAAAAAGGCAATAGTTGTAATTGCTAATAGTTTCTGAGATATGGGTTCCAAAGTATAGAGTCGACGTCAGTGCTGAGTACAAATACCAGGTTAAAGTCATGACCAGATATTTCATCATTTCATAAGCCATTGCTACACCGCACAGTACCATAACAATCTTAAACCAGGGCCCGGAAAGGATAAACAGCGCGTCAGGGAGCACATACAGAAAGTAACGCGCTATAAAACTCAATTTGGAAAACAGGCACAGCAGACTGGAGATTAAGGCAATCCACATCGTGACTAGCAACTATTAAGCAGGTCCAATACTTATACCAATTTTAGTTTAACACACTCTGGTCAAATCTGTCGATATCTCAACCCTTCGAGCCCCACGTTGGGCACCAAAAGGACTGTTGTGGTTTAACCCGGCCGACAGCTAAACACCACACAGCCGTTCGCTCACCCTCCCCCCTCCCTCTCTGGGATGGGGGAGAGAAACGGGAAAGTGAAGCCGGTGAGTTGAGATAAAGACAGTTTATTAAGACAGGAAAAAATAATAATAATAATAGTACTACTACTAATAAGGTGTACAAAACAAGTGATGCAGAATGCAATTGCTCACCACCCGTTGACAGGTGCCCAGCCTGTCCCCGAGCAGCCGGCCCCCCACCCCGGCCAGCCACCCCTATATATTGTTTAGCATGACGTCAGATGGTATGGAATACCCCTTTGGCCAGTTTGGGTCAGCTGTCCTGGGTCTGTCCCCTCCCAGCTCCTGCTGCACCCCAGCCTGCTCGCTGGCAGGACAGAGCGAGAAGCCGAAAAGTCCTTGGCTTGGTGTAAGCACTGCTCTGCAACAATTAAAACATCAGCATGTTATCAGCGCTCTTCTCATCCTAATCCAAAACATAGCACCCTACCAGCTACTAGGAGGAAAAATTAACTCTGTCCTAACTGGAACCAGGGCACTTAGATAATGCTCCCACCTTCCTCCTTGACACACTCAAAACATTTAAGAACAAAATAGGATTACAAGATGCACCACTGGGGGTGGATTGTTAGGATATAGAGGTGTCAGGTTATCCAATGACTCCCATTCATCATCTTTTTTTCCTTTTTTTTTTTTTTCTCTCTTCTTCTTCAAACTTCTCGTCTGCTTTAATGTAAATATTGAGGCTGGAAAAGGACGTGAAGTCCTGATCCATAATCCTGCATAATCACTTTCCTCCTGGCTAAAAGGTTCCTTTCAATTAACATGTATATTTAAGGCCTGGCAAACCCAGTGTTCAAAGGATCCGAAAACGGGCCAAAAGATATGTGGTCTTAAAGGCTCCTTTGGCCATTCTATCATACACTACTGGACCATTTTTAATTTCCTTTTTCCTTTTCTGGGGCCCCTATCGTTCCAATTTCTAATCATTATCCCTAATGGACTTTCTGGCGGTATGTCTGGTAATTTGCTCCCTTTTCTCTGGTCCCAGGTCTTCAATTTTGTCTGACCCATCTAGGAATTTTACTGTGGCAATTCCTACAGCCCTTGGTTGCCTTAGTGAGAGTGTCTTGCAGGGGGTTTAGGACCTATCACCCACCCACGAATCCTATAGGAATCGCTTCGGTCCTTCACCGGCCAAGTCCCTCGCGGGAGATTGGAACCGCGGTTAGAAGACCTCCACAATCGCTTCAGAACTACGTTCCGTCTCAGTCACACTCTCACACACACAGGCAACCGAATCCCACCCAACCGAACGGTATACGCCTTAAATACTTATGACTCCGTCGTCTTCGTTCAGATCTTCGCGCGCAGAATTACGGGCAAAATATAGTGCTGCAGCCGGCAAAGGGAGCTCATAAAAAAATCTAAATCTTTGCTTGCCCTTATTCAGGTTCAAGATGGCGTTAGTCCCGGCCCGACTCGAACAGGAGCCACCAAATGGTGGGGGCGCCCCTCCTAGATCAAGTCAGAATTCAGGAACCAAGACCATCCCGGACGAGCCCCCAATTGTTATAAATGACTGAGTCCCAAATAGGACTGCAATCAAAGTTTACAATTTATTAAACGAATAGAGGCAAGCAAACAGCACTGGGTGCGCCAGGAGTCTCTGCTCCACCAGGACGCACACCTGTTACATAAGGCGGCTGATTTTTATGCTCCTAGGCTAATACATATTCATTACTACTTCTAGAAGAGGCAGGGTTATTATAATTGGTTTCCCGAATCCAACGTCCTCCCAGGGGCACCTGTGTATCAGTCTCTGGTGGTCTCTCAGGGGTCGCTCGGGCTGAAGGCTCATGGTCTTCCTCCTTATTTGGTAGTCTCTTGGCCGGATGTCAGAAGCTACTGCACGTCCCATGCAGAGTCAGCAGTTTTTCTCTAAAAAATCCCTTTGTTTTCTTATCGCCTAAACCCGGGCCTCAATGTTAACCCTTCAAATCCCTTAGTGACACGAATTGCTGGACCATTCCTTACAGTCGCTGTTAGAAAATGTTATGACTGGTCAATTGTTGGTGCCGTACGATTGCCGCCAGCGCCGCCGCCCGCCCCGCTGTCAGCTCCGGGCACCCGCCCGCCCGCCCCGCCGCCGGCTGCTGCGTTTCTCCGGTTTGGGCGCCCGCCCGCGCGCACCGGGCGCTGCCGTGTTCCGCCTGCTGCTGCGCCCGGGCCCGCGGCCCCGCGGGCCCCCGCTCTGTCCGTCCTGCGAGGCCGGGCAGAGCCGCGCACCGCCCGCGCTCCGCGACAGCCCGCACGGCCGCAAGCGCCGCCGCCGCCCCCCCGCTCGTCGCCGGCCGCCGCCGCTGCTGCCCCCCCCCGCCCCCGCCGGGTCGGCTCCCCCCCAGCCCGCCGGCCCCTCTGCTGGCGCTGCGGGCCGCCGCCGGCAGCTCGGCCAAGGATGTGGGTGGATCCCCTGAAAAGGCAGCCACAGATCTCAGCAGTGAACACAAACTCCATAAATCCCAGCAGCTGAAAAAAGCTTTGAAAGAATATGGTGCTGTAGGGGTTTCATTCCATGTTGGAATTTCATTAGTATCTCTAGGAATCTTCTACCTGGCTGTGTCAAGTGGTGTGGATATGACTGCAGTTCTCTTCAAACTTGGCTTCAGTGAATCATCGCTGCAATCTAAAAGGGCTGCTGGTACAGGCACATTTGTGTTGGCATATGCTATTCACAAATTGTTTGCTCCAGTACAAATAATTTGTGTGCCAGCGATACGGATGGCCATGTTTAACAACAGGAAAACATTACATTGTTCCTTATCCAGCTAAATTAGACGGCTAAGTACCTAAACATGCTTTCCTCACAAACCACCGTGTCCCCTGCTCACCACCTTTGGGTTTTTCCACCTAAAACAAGAGTTGCTGTTGTAACATCACAATTTGCATGAATAACAATCTGTGTAGCTCAAAAGATTACACTGTTTCTCTCTCTTGGGGTAGAATATTTGCATTGTGCCAAATGCTAGTAGATATTTTCATATATTTTCTATGCTCTGTGATACCTTAATATATGCAGATTTTCAGACTTGTGTCCTCTTGTGTTAGAGATAAAAACCATAAATGATGGAGAAATTACATTGCGAATGTGCCTTAGGCTGTTAAATACTTGTTTTTCAGATTTTTTTTTACACGTATGTATTTGAGTAAATTTGTTAGCATATTTTTGACAATTTATGTTCATAAATGTTTTGAAGTAATTGTTTCAGGGAAAGTATCTGTGCTGCACTCTCAATGAAAAGGTGTTTAAGAAAAAAGAGAAAAAAACAAAAAAAAGAAAAACCTAGTCCCTTTGAATATTGGAATATTGGACTCCCAATATGCTGTAGGTGTCGCTCAGTGCACTGAGAGGGCACATTTGAGACATATCCCAAAGGAAAACTTGTTTCTAAAATTTAAAGAGCTGTTATTTTTGGTAAAGCAGCGAGTGCACCCATATTGTATTCACATGCAGAGCCACACCATGTTACCTGGTATTTTTGTCGTGCATCCCTCCAAAACTGGCCTTCAAAATATCAAGAAAACAAAGGATACTGAAGTTCAGAATAAAATGATTTTTGAGTAAATAATTTAAGTAATCACTCTCTGTTGTGTTTTAACCCAGCCAGCAGCTAAGCACCACACAGCTGTTCACTCACCCTCCCCCCACCCCCTTATGGGGCAGGGGAGAGAATCACGAAAAAGAAGTGAAAGCTTATGGGATGAGATAAAGACAGTTTATTAGGACAGAAAAGACAGGAAAATAATAATAACAGTACTACTATACTGCTAATGTGTACAAAACAAGTGATGCACAATGCAATTGCTCACCACCTGCTGACAAGCTTGTCCCCAAGCAGCAGATCCATCCCTCCCCACCCCAGCCAGCCCCCCCATATTAATTGTTCAGCATGACGTCAGATGGTATGGAATACCCCTTTGGCCAGTTTGGGTCAGCTGTCCTGGGTCTGTCCCCTCCCAGCTCCTGCTGCACCCCCAGCCTGCTCGCTGGCAGGACAGAGCGAGAAGCCGAAAAGTCCTTGGCCTGGTGTAAGCACTGCCCTGCAACAATTACAACATCAGCGTGTTATCAGCGCTCTTCTCATCCTAATCCAAAACATAGCACCCTACCAGCTATTATGAGGAAAATTAACTCTGTCCTAACTGAAACCAGGACAGATATCCACCCCTTATTCCATACCATTTATGTCATGCTTAGGTCCCACACTTCCCAATACATTCCAATTAGTCACCACCTTCATATATGTATATAAAATGTCCACTGAGTTTGTGGAGTCTGTGACTGACTTTGGGCTCCATCTGTCCCAGCAGTCTTGCAGGGCAGAAGAGATGGTGTGTGATGTTGGATCATCGCATGCTGAAGCTCGTTCTGGTTCCATCACGCCGCTGTGCTTGTCCAATTCTATCAAAATTCATTCATCATTATCGGCGTGGCTGTTACTGTGATACCATTAATGGGACACTGACATGTAGCAATCACGGTAGTGATGACATACAGCATTATGTAATAATTAACGTAATACAATTCAACTGATGGGCTATTCTCAACCAACATCAGATCCCCTTGAGGTACACATCGGACCTCCCCATTCCTCCCCCATACCAAAGATGCTTTAACCGCTTGGCTTGCTTGATCGCAGCACGTTTCACAGTCATGAATAACTTGTGCAATAGCATGCATGGTCAGGTTCGCCCATCGATCTGGAGCCCATCCGTATGTTGCATCCCTGCCTTGATGGCCTGAGGTGTCATGGGCCCATCGAGCTATAAATAATTCACCCTTATGTTGCCAGTCCAGGTCCACCTGAGCCACTTCAATCTTAGCAGCCTGATCCTCCTGCTGGTTGTTCTGATGTTCTTCAGTAGCCTGATTCTTGGGCACGTGAGCATCTACATGGCGTACTTTTACAACCAGGTTCTCCACCCGGGCAGCAACATCTTGCCACAATGCAGCAGCCCAGATGGGTTTGCCCCTGCGCTGCCAGTTGCTCTGCTTCCATTGCTGCAACCACCCCCACAGGGCATTTGCTACCATCCATGAATCAGTATAGAGATCGAGAACCGGCCACTTTTCTCGTTCAGCAATATCTAAAGCCAGCTGAATGGCTTTCACTTCTGCAAACTGACTCGATTCACCTTCTCCCTCAGCAGCTTCTGCAACTCGTCGTGTAGGACGTGTAGGACATCATGACTCCAGTTCCTCTTTTCAGTAAGCAGCGTAATGGCTGCAGGCCTTTTTGTGAAGTATATGTTGGGGATGAAAGAGTAACCACTACCTCCCAGGAATATGACAAAATGAAGGAGTTCAAAATTGAAGATGGTAAAGCAGTAATTCCACTAGGTATAACAGTTCAAGGTGATGTTCTCATTGTGATCTATCATGCCCGGTCAACGCTTGGAGGCTGACTACAAGCCAAGATGGCTTCTATGAAGATGTTTCAGATTCAGTTCCACACAGGTTTTGTGCCCCGAAATGCCACCACAGTGAAATTTGCTAAGTATGACCTTGATGCCTGTGACATTCAAGAGAAGTATCCTGATTTATTTCAAGTCAATCTGGAAGTGGAGGTGGAGCCCAGAGACAGACCTAGCTGTGAGCAGCCACCATGGGATAACATGAATATGAAGGGACTGAATCCCAAGATTCTTTTCTCTACCTGAGAGGAACAACAAGAGATTTTGTCAAAATTCGGGAAACCAGAGCTGCCTAGACAGCCAGGTTCAACTGCACAATACGAAGCGGAAGCATCCCAACTGGAGCAGTCTTCAGAAAGTGCCCCAGCCGAGACAGAATCCTCCCATAGCAGTGGTACTGATGCAAATAACTTCTTTCATTCTCTGGATTGGAAAGAAGGAAAAAATCCAGGAAGTGGAATAGACAATAATTCATCCAAAAATGATCATGTTCAACTATCTAATGAGAGAGAAGAGAGTGATCCTTCAGATGAGGAATTCCCTGCATTTCCAGGTGAAGAAGGGGCAGTAACTGTTGGTGAGAGAGACTCTGGTACTCAGGAAGGAGAGTTGCCTTTTGCAGCCAGTTTTGAAGCTCCATCTGCATTGTTACAAAAACCTCTCACTGAAGAGAATGTAGATTTACTGGGACTGAACTCTGATATTCCACTAGAACAGGAACAACCTATCTCAGAAACAAGCTCTTCAACAAGTAATGCAGACTTGTTGAACAATCTGTTTGTGGGTAGTGCATCACAGATCCCAGAAGAGTCCACTGGAGATCTTCTTGGACAAGGAACATCTTTCTTTCTCAGCAGTCAGTCTCAGTGTTCAGCTGCTACTAAGATGTCTTCAGCATCAGCTGATCCTTTCGACCCGTTCACAATGTCATCAAGTTCTGAGAATCTGTCCCTACCTAGTGCAGACTTCTTTAGAGGCATGCTGAATCCAAATGCAACATCTACTCCTAATACATTTATTCCTACAAGTAATTCGGTTCGGTCTTCTAGTTCAGATTTCTTGAATTCAGGGAACCTGGGACTAGAGACACCTAAAATGTCATCTTCTACAAGCTACTCAGATCTCTTAGGTGGATGGGATTCCTGGGTAGATTCTTCCAGACCTGTCTATGCACCATCGGCACAGATGAAGTCTGCTTTTGAAGGTCAAGTTCTTACCACAGGAAGTCAGTCCAGTGTGTCTTCAGGTCCGTCCTTCAGCCCGTCTAAGTCTCAGAACGTTGACCCTTTTGCTGACCTTGCCAGTCTTGCATCTGGTCTTCCAGGTTCCTCCACAAGTGGGTTCTCCGGTAGTGGGTTTGGTCAGAAGACCGCTCCATCTCAGAAGTCAGGAAATCAGTGGCAGAAATCCACAAAACCACAAAGTACTTCGTGGCAGTCCCAGACTAAATCCAGCACTACAGCTAAACCCAATTATACAGGGAACTTCAGCGTTATTGGAGGACGAGAAGAAAGAGGAGTCAGAACCCCAAGCTTTGGTCAAAAGCCAAAAGTTTCAGCAAATGACTTTGAGGACTCCATACAGCAGCCTTCCACCTCCGATGCTTTCCCACAATGCGACAGGACCCATCAGTGAACAGGGCATATTGCTTCTCATTTTCTGGTAGCTTGTTGTACAGTGGGGCTTCTTCAGCACGGGCCACCTCCTCCTCTGGTGATATCCCAAAATATTTGCTTTCTGGCCAGTCCATAATCACTTCCAAGATCCCTGGGCGACTGGGGTTTCCTATTTGAGCCCGCTGAGTAATCAGGGCAACCCACTTGCTCCATGTAGCATCAGTTGCATGATGTGTAGAGGGGACCCTTCCTTTGAACATCCAGCCTAGTACCAGCAGTTGGGGTGTGGGAGAAGAATTCGCAGGTGGCTTCGTGCTGTTTCACACGTCCCTGAGTTAGAGATAATGAGGAAAACAGCAGTAGAACTAAAAACTTGAGCAAGGACGAGAAAGTAAATTAGCTACAGTGTTAAAGATGAGCTTTGGGCAGTAGCCAATTGCTGGCTGGCTCAAGGCGCGTCTGAGGGTCTCTAACCAATTGTAAGACAGATTTGGGCACGTGGACAGCATGCGGGGCTACGGGGAAAATACATATGTAGTGGTGAAAAATGGCAATAAAGGTCCTGCTGTTGAAGAGCCATGAGGAGTCTGTGTCATGCGTGCCTTTATCGGGGTGACTGGAGGAGCTGCGCTTCAGTACCGACCACTTCCGAAGCAGATCAAACTCCTTCATATGCTGCCAATACCTCCTTTTCAGTTGGAGTATAGCAGGCCTCAGATCCTCTGTATCCCCGACTCCAAAACCCTAGAGGTTGACCTTGAGTTTCCCCAGGTTCTTTCTGCCAGAGGCTCCAGATGGGGCCATTCTCCCCGGCTGTGGTGTAGAGCACATTCTTTACATCTGGTCCTGTTCGGGTTTACAATCAGACTGCAATTTGGAATATGCATTCTCCAAAACCCCACGACACCTAGGAAAGTTGGTGTTTCTTTTTTGCTAGTTGGTGGAGACATAGCTGTTATTTTGTTGATCACATCCACTGGGATTTGATGACGTCCATCTTGCCATTTTATTCCTAAAAACTGGAACTCTCGTGCAGGCCCTTTGACTTTATTTTGTCTTATGGCAAAACCAGCCTTCAGAAGGATTTGGACTATTTTCTTCCCTTTCTCAAAAACTTCCTCTGCTGTGACACCCCACACAATGATGTCATCGATGTACTGCAGGCGTTCAGGAGCTTCCCCCTGCTCCAGCGCAGACTGGATCAGTCCATGGCAAACGGTAGGGCTGTGTTTCCACCCCTGGGGCAGCCGATTCCAAGTATATTGGACTCCCCTCCAAGTGAAAGCCAACTGTGGCCTGCACTCTGCTGCTAGAGGGATGGAGAAAAATGCATTAGCAATATCAACTGTGGCATACCACTTGGCTGCCTTTGATTCCAGTTCATACTGGAGTTCTAGCATGTCCGGCACTGCAGCACTCAGTGGTGGCGTGACTTTGTTCAGGCCACGATAGTCCACTGTTAGTCTCCACTCACCATTAGACTTCCGCACTGGCCATATGGGACTATTAAAAGGTGAATGAGTCTTGCTGATCACTCCTTGGCTCTCCAGTTGACGAATTAGCTTATGGATGGGAATCAGGGAGTCTCGGTTGGTGCGATATTGCCATCGGTGCACTGTTGTGGTAGCGACTGGCACCTGCTGTTCTTCGACCCTCAGCAACCCCACAACAGAAGGGTCCTCTGAGAGACCAGGTATGGAGTAATTGCCTGAGGTGACAAGGAAAATGAAACTAGTATTCACATTTTAAGGAAAGCGTACAGCATTGAAGAAGCTTTCAGGGTGGAGTGTAGCTACACTATCTAAACGTTCCCTAGGCCTCCAACCTTAGATTTTAATCACACTGGGGGAACTTGGTGTGCTGACTCTACGGAACAGTACCGAGCGTAGAGCAGAGTGGAGACACTGCAGCTAGGCTCTGTGACAAGAGGGACTTGATTGTTCTTGTGCACACAGAGACCGATCAGCTGCACATTTGCTACCCTGAGTCAACGAGCTGTCATGTGTTTGACAAAATGCTGTACTGTAGTGAACTTATCATTATAATATCAAAACACGCCTCCATCCCAAAAGCTACCCGCCTGTAAGGTGTGACCACCCCTCACTGAGCATGCGCTCTGAATTTCTCTGAAACTATACTTTTAAACAAAAGTGAGAAAACTTTGCACCAATCGTAACCAAGATAAGCATGACTACAGTCACTCGAGCTCCACCTAAAAGACAGAAAATAATATAAATTGGCTTAGGAGAGAGGGTATGTTAGGGAAGACACCATCGTGACTTCTGGGATCAGTCAGCGGGCTGAGCCCTCTCTTCCCCCCCCGCCCCCCATTGGGACACCTCTGGGTAAGATTTCAACACTTGGTTATACCAAGTGCCTCCCCAGGAAACTTAGACTCTATAGAGATTTCTTTGTGCCTTTTAATGCATTAATAGCCAAGCTGTGTACCTGCGTATTTTATGCATGCTAGCTTGCTTTTGCAGACAGTGAATTTATTGCCAGCAATCCAAAGAGCCTGTGTTCCTGTTGCTGTAATAAATTGCACTTAATTGCATTGTTCCTAGCCATGATAGTTCTCACTGAACACGACTAGAGGGAGTGATGTGCTACATTATTTGTCAATCTGTGACCGTGATAGTTCAGTACCCTGAACCCGACCAGACCTATAACAGGTAATTGGCTACACCCCTTAACGCAACAACGGGCAAGGCAGACAACTGTTTAACATCCTCTGTCGCTAAGGCATCTATACCAAAAGCCCACCGGAACCCTCTTGAGTCTTTGAAGTACCCTCTCCTGAGATTTATGCCAAGTCTATGCCAAGGATGCACAGAGCATCAGGGCCAGTCATAATAACGTGCTTTTGTCACTCATGCAAGCACTGCTCTGTAATGCAGAAGACATCAGTGTGTTATCAACATTATTCTCATCCAAAATCCAAAACACAGCACCATACCAGCTACTTGGAGGAAAGTCAATTCTATCCTAGCCAAAACCAGGACACTCCCACTCTACTATGAAGATGATCCTTTATCCAGAATTTTTTTCTAGCTTCACTTCCATTCATCCGATCTTTCTAGCATCAGCAATCCTCTTCTCTCCGTTTGTCTACTTATACAACACCAAAACCAGCCAAACAGCACGTCTGGAAGCTCACAATATGCTTCAGGATTTGGAAAGTGACACCTGGGAAACTTCCTCTCAGGGAATCTGTACTGGTTGTGTAAGTGGACACGAGCCCACAGGCAAGGAGGGTGCGAAGAGTCAAGGTAAAAACGCGTACTGGGTCGGGCTGGGATGTTAACTTTCCCTGCAGCAGCCCATACAGTGCTGTGCTCTGCACTCGTAGCTAGAACAGCAGTGGTATCACACCAGTGCTGTGTCTGCTGCTGAGCAGTGCTGGCACAGCATCAGGACTCTCTCTAACCCCCCTAGGGGGTGGGCAAAGAAGTGAGAAACAAACATCACCAGGGCAGCTGACCTAAACCAACCAAAGGGATATTCCATACCATATGATGTCACACTCAGCAATAAAAGGTGGAAAAAGGAGGAAGAGGGGAGGGGTGGGCTCTCATTGTGAAAACGTCTGTCCTCTTCCCAAACACCGGCTACGTGCGTTGAGGCCCTGCTTCAAGGACGTGGCCAAGCATCGCTCATTTGTGGGAAGTAGAGTGATTTCTTTCCTCTGCGCTTCCACACAGCTTTTACTTGTTTTGTTGTGTTTTTTCCCCCCCCCTTCTCCCCTTTCCCTTTTTCCCCCCCTTTAGTTAAAAAGTGTTTAATTAATAATGATCTTTCCTTAATTATTATTTTTCCCTTTAGTTAAAATTATCCTTATCTCAACCCGCGAGTTGTTCTTTCCTTTACTTCTTCCCCTCCTCTTCTAAGGAGAGGGAGAGAGAGAGCGGTTGCGGTGGAGTTCAGCTGCCTAGCATGGTAAAACCACCACATCTTCTGGAATATTGCAAGGGTAAAGAGCAGAGGAAGCAGTTGTAATCAAAGCATTCTGAATTTGACTTCTATCTTTTGTTTTCTATAAACAGGCCAAATAAAAAAGTCTGATTATACTACATAATCCTGACAAGACAGTGGAAAATATGTACTCACATTTAACTGTCATCAGTTTTCAAAACTACTTTCTTTTTTTCCCCCCAGTAGTTTAAGTAGCTCTAACAGGACAAAATGCATATTAACATATTTTCAATGTATTAAAATATAAACACTAAGTTTTGTGACTCATAGGAACCAAGCTTTAAAACACGTAATGCTACCTTTTGTTTTCCCAGGTTCACAATGTTCTGAAAGACTGAACGAGTTGTACCTCCTTATAACATCAAAATGCTTTGTCCTGCAACTCAGGTTTGCACAGGTCATCCAAAACAGGACCATACCCAGTTGGGTTTTAAATACATCCACAGACTGAGTCTCCACAACCTCTCTGTACAACCTATTCCAGTGTTTGACCACCCTGTTTTTTTCTTGTGTTCAAATTCAATTTCATGTGGTTTACTTGTCCTCATTGCCTCTTGTTCTGTCATGGAAATGCTGAAAATGATCTGGCTCCCCTTTCCTCATTCTCTCCCATCAGGTGCTATACACATGGATAAGATCCCCCTAATCCTCTCAGCCTCTCTTCCCACACGAAACATGCTCCAGTCCCTTCATCATCCCTGTGGCCCTTTTTCTAGGCTCCTTCCAGTAAGTCTGTATCATTCTTGTACCGGAGACCCCAGAACAGGACACAGTGCTCCACACACAGCCTCACCAGCGCTGAGTCCTCACTGAGGGTGAGGTGCACTCCAGTGCACCCTCAGTAAGTTTGCAGATGACACCAAGCTAAGTGCGTGTGTCGATCTGCTCGAGGGCAGGAAGGCTCTGCAGGAGGATCTGGATAGGCTGGAGCGATGGGCTGAGGTCAACTGCATGAAGTTCAACAAGGCCAAGTGCCGGGTCCTGCACCTGGGCTGCAACAACCCCAAGCAGAGCTACAGGCTGGGAGATGAGTGGCTGGAAAGCTGCCTGGCCGAGAAGGACCTGGGAGTATTGGTGGATAGTCGGCTGAATATGAGCCAGCAGTGTGCTCAGGTGGCCAAGAAGGCCAACGGCATCCTGGCCTGTATAAGAAGCAGTGTGGCCAGCAGGTCGAGGGAAGTGATTGTGCCCCTGTACTCGGCTCTGGTGAGGCCGCACCTCGAGTACTGTGTTCAGTTTTGGGCCCCTCGCTACAGGAAGGACATGGACGTGCTCGAGCGAGTCCAGAGAAGGGCGACCAAGCTTGTGAGGGGTCTGGAGAACAAGTCTTACGAGGAGCGGCTGAGGGAGCTGGGCTTGTTCAGCCTGGAGAAGAGGAGGCTCAGGGGCGACCTCATCGCTCTCTACAGTTACCTGAAAGGAGGCTGTAGCGAGGTGGGGGTTGGTCTATTCTCCCACGTGCCTGGTGACAGGACGAGGGGGAATGGGCGAAAGTTGCGACAGGGGAGTTTTAGGTTGGATGTTAGGAAGTACTTCTTTACCGAAAGGGTTATTAAACATTGGAACGGGCTGCCCAGGGAGGTGGTGGAGTCACCATCCCTGGAGGTCTTTAAAAGACGTTTAGATGTAGAGCTTAGGGATATGGTTTAGTGGAGTACTTAGTGTTAGGTCGGAGGTTGGACTCGATGATCTTGAGGTCTCTTCCAACCTAGAGAAATCTGTGAATCTGTGAATCTGTGAGTCAAGGGGATCACCTCCCTTGACCTGCTGACAACGCTCCTCCTAATGCAGCCCCAGCGTGCTGTTGGCCTTCTGTCACGAGGATGCATTGCTGGCCAATAATCAGCTTGTTGTCCACCAGGACCCTTACATCCTTCTCTGCAAAGCTGCTTACCAGCTCGTCAGCCCCCACCACGTACTGGCGCACGCGGCTAATCTTCCCCAGATGCAGCACTTGGCATTTTCCCTTTGCTGAACTTCATGAGGATCCTCTCCTTTCAATTCATCAACCTGTCCAAACATCTAGTGCAACAGCTACTCCTCCCAGTTTTGCATCGTCTGTATATTTGCAGAGGGTAAACTCTGCCTCATCATCCAGGTCATTAACAAAGACATTAAATATTACTGGCTCCAGTACTGAATGCTGAGGTACAACGCTAATGACTTCCTCCAAATGGACTTTATGCCGCTGATCACAACCCTGATGGGATGGTGTGCTGGGTCTGTCTGGGATGGAGTTCACTTTCCCCGCAGCAGCCCATACAGTGCTGTGCTCTGCACATGTAGCTAGAACAGCACTGGTATCACACCAGTGTTGTGTCTATTGCTGCATAATACTGGCACCGCATCAGGACTCCCTCCAACCTCCCCAAGAGCCAGCATGCTGGGGGTGGGCAAGCGACGGGGAGGGGACATCAACAGGGCAGCTGACGTATACCGACCAACTCAAGTGGAACTCATCTGCCCACCTGAGTTTACACCGAGTTACCCTACCACAGATGGGCCTGGCCACTCAGCCTATTTTGGGATTGTTCAGTTGTTTAACACATACTTTGACAGGTTCTCTATTGAGGATGTAATAGTAAGGCTTTTGATGTCTTCTGAAAATAAACAACATCCGCTGCTCTCCCTTCATCTACCAATCCAGTCGCTTCACTGTCGCTATTAGCTTGGTTAAGCATGAATTCCCCTTCATAAAGCCACGCTGACTGTTCCCAAACACACAAAGGACCAAGAGGCGATTGGAAACTGCATCCAGGGTCGGCTGTTCCACCACCTTCCTATAGGCGGAAGAGAGGCTAACAGGCTTATAGCTCCCTGGATCCCCTTTCTGATGAGGATTAACATTTGCTCTCTTCTAGAACCTATCCCAATCACCACGATCTTTCAAAAGATTAAATGGCCTTGCAATGACATCAGCCAACTCCCTCAGCACTCAGAGGTGTATCTGGTCAGGCCCCATGGACCCCCGGATATCTTAAAGTGTTCCCTAACATGATCCCCTTCTACTGAGGTTGGAAAAAAAAAGCACAGCAGAACATCAAGGTGACAAGGACAGGAGATCAGAGACTGTCCCCACCCAATTTTAACAGCATGTTAACTTGTCTAACCAGTATTTAGCAGGCAGAGGAAAGACAGTCCCACTGGTGTTGAAGAGGGCCAGCAGAAGGGAGGTCTCTTCAGTATACAGAAGAAATATTTCCCTAGCCCAGAGAGCTGTCTTCAATATTGAAGACGTGCTTCATTACTGTTGGCAAGAACTATTTGAGTCCATAACACTGCCTGAACCACTGGAACAAATAAAAATAGTTCTGCTTTTTCATGATGTCCTAGCAGGGAGGCATAAGACCAGTGGCACCACTATAGTAAGGAGAAAGCTGGTCAGAAAAATAGCAAAGTCACCACAACACCTAGAATCTAAACTTCATTTACTAAAAGATTGTATGCTTTTGACCATTTCAAGGATTTATCATCTTAAATACAATCCATTTAAATAGAGCCAACTAAAGTACTATAGAAAAACTAAATTTTAAAATGCTAAAAATTAGAAAAACCTGACAGCTGAAGCCATGACCAGAAGCTAGATACAAAGAAAAAATAGTTCTACGTTTTCAGTTTCTATGTTTCTCATGCTTGGTGGATAGCCTAAATGATTTTACAGGAAGCAATTTCTGTGACACAAGGTATTTCAGAGATTGTTAGAAGATTAAAAAACACAATTATAAACTCAAACAAGTAGGAATACTTGAAGCTTATGAGTGAAGTAGTAAAGATATTAAATTTAAGGAAGCTTCTAGCCATGAATTCCCAAAGTTAGATTTTATTAGATTTTAAAGGAAGACGAATTCAAATTTCTTGATGCTCCCCGAAGAGCAGTTTAGAACTTCAGTCTATTGATTTGCATAGCGAAAACCACGTACAGAATAAGTTAAACACACATATATGCACACAGTTTTCAGAAAAATCTAAAATTAACATGTATGCACATGTTAATATGCACAGCACATACCTTATGATCTTTTACCTACTGCCTCACAGATTATTACCTTAAGTACAGCATACCACAAACTACGTGTGGGAACCTTAACTCTACCCTTCAGCTACAAACTTGTTTGATAATCTACCCTCACCTTATCATCATAAGGCCAGTATATGTATAAATAGGTAAAAAAAAAAAAGTTATAAGCCATCAGCATTAAAATATACTGTAGTGTCATTATGACTTAAAAAATACATAGGTATATATCATTCAGTGTCAAGATCGTTGCTGCTGCTTTGCTTCCTTGGTAATGAGCTATGGCAAGTACATCAAATCCTTCTTAAGTCAGGAAGGCGCATCAAGCATATATGAGTTTC
Organism: Anser anser; assembly: GCF_964211835.1. Classification (NCBI taxonomy): domain Eukaryota; kingdom Metazoa; phylum Chordata; class Aves; order Anseriformes; family Anatidae; genus Anser; species Anser anser. Next base: position 157,127 of record NW_028154222.1, on the reverse strand, counting down.
AGAGGGGCCCAATAAGCAAGCCTGCAGGACATCTTAGAAAAGAGTGACCATCTACAAGAAGGAAAGGAAGACACATGATTTTCTACGAGGAAATTAAAACAATGTTCACAGTATCAGAGATATTGAGCACCAACTGCACTGCATTTCATTACAACAGAAAGAGAAAACTATTTGCCAAGGTCAAAGGGCTTTCTGGAGAAGTAGCAGGCAACATGCTCACTAAAACAGAGCAACTCTGGAATAACCAAGCTACAGAATGAATTGACCCTACAGTTCTCCCATCTTGGGCCAGCTTCATTAATTTACCTTGCCTGATACAGCATCAACTGCAGAACAACTACAAAATTTTGCTCCAAATTCAAAGATGCTATATGCTCAAGTCCTAACCATCAGACTAGTCCCTCTTCTTCATAGAGAGGGATATTCAGGATCTTTCCCTCAATTAAGTAGTTAAATAAAAGTTTTTCCTTTTGCTGCAAAACCACCTTCTTTTAAACAGAAAATTTCTTGTGATAACACATCCTTCCCTGTTTTCTCCAAGTTAAGAGTAGCGCTAATTTGAAGTTTCTAAGTGTAAGCTTTAAACAATACTTCTGTTTAAACCTTATATACCTCCATTTTATGCTCATTTTAAAGAGACAGCTTAGAGAACTTCCTTACACTGTCATTTAGTTTGAACAAAGCGAAACAAGCTAATTTCAAGTTATTTTGCTATCTAAAAACCGTACATTCATAAGAGAAAAGAATATTCAAGTCCTAACATAAGCTTTGCTATTTTTTAAAGTGCAAACACTTGTGCTTTTGCAGCGATTTATGATCAGTCAACTATTAGAACAAAACAGTTCTCAGGTTAGAAGTTATGGAAAAAAAATATTCTCAGAAAGAGTGGTTAGTCATTGGAACGGGTTGCCCAGTGATGTGGTGGAATCCCTGTCCCTAGGGGTGTTTAAGGAAAGGTTGGATGTGGTGCTTAGGGACATGGTTCAGTAGGTGATATTGATGGTGGTGGTGGGGGGGGGGGGGTGGTTGGACCAGATGATCTTGGAGGTCATTTCCAACCTTAATGACTACAATTCTATGAAAAGATTAATTTCCTTGTTTTCTCTCCATGTAGATGCACAGCCACGGCTGTAACAGAGTAAGCTTAAATCTTTATAATTAACCTTAAAACACTTTAAAGGGAAAGCGTGCGTGTCAATTCCACCCCTTATTTCAATGTAGAAGACTGTTTACAGGCAAAAAAATTACAAACAAGGTTCAGTTTAGATACAGTAATTCCCTTAACTTCTGGGGTTCTCTAAAATTTGTTTACCTTTATTAGAGGTGCAAGTCTTTGACAATATAATTGAACCTTTAAAGGGTCTTCTCTCACACAGGGTCAACATACGTTCAGAAGTTCTGAACAACCTAGCTGAAGTCTCTTCTTTATCAACTGTGCTACTGCAGAGCAAGTAAAATCTCCAGTTTGTTTCACTAGTTCACCGCCCAATACAGAATTGTTCTGTTGAGAACTCTAGCATTGGAAAATGAGGGGGAAAAAAAAAATCCTTTTTTCTTTAAGTTTACCTTCTTGTCTCATCTTTAAAAATAATTGCATGAGAACTACAGCTTCCTGCACTGGGAATTGGATCAAGTCCCCATCAGATTTGAACACCTCCAGAAGTCTTATGACATGCCAAGGTATGAGAACTGCATGACATCAAACTGCATCAGTCAATTTTTTAATCATTCGAGCCAACATTAATAATCTGGTAAAGATACAGCCCTAAGACCCAACATTATAGTGACTTAATAAAACAAACAAAAATACAAGAAAAACCCACCGTCATTCCTACTTAGTGCTCCAGTTCTTCACATGAGGATGACTCAACTGAAGAATACTTACTACCATTGTAAGGACCTAGAACATCAGTAGACTTCCTGAGAGACAGATGTTCTAAAATTCCCAGCTATTGCTCTTTATCATATGGTCTGCTCTCTGTATATAGATATGCTTTATAAGCAATGGGGTTTAGGTCACTCCTGTTACTTCAGTATTAGCGTCACAAATCAAAACACCTTTTAGACATTTTAGAAACAAACAGGCTTGTGAGAAAGCTTAAAATAACTTGATCACTACTTTTATCCAAAAAAGCTTGTCCTCTTTGACCTAAACCACCCCACCCCCCAAAAAAAGGCAAAAAAATACCACTATTTTGTAGCACTGAATAACTTCTTATTTGAAGGTAAGCTACAACCAGGTTCTTTCTGCTTGAAATCCTACGCTTGCAGTACCATTTAGTGGAAAACTGGATAAACACTGAACCTTACAAGGCAAGAGATCGAAGTCCAAAAGCTGAAACATTAGTGAAACATCAATTCAGCATACATTATGTAACACTTGTATGCACTCTGCAGTCTTCACAAGGAATTTAAAGAAAAAACAGTTGTAAGAGATGGCAGCTTTGAAACACCCCAAGTATATAAAGCTGAAAAATGATTTTATGTATTTCAGATGTTTCTCAGAGCATACTTACAAAGAAAAAAAAACCCCTGTGGAAGAGTTGATAAAGTTGTATGTCGTGCTATCATCAGTCACTGCGTAACACTACTACTCAAAAAACACAATAACAAAATTAAAAAGAAGAAGTGTGCCAAGCCTCACTCAAGTTCATTTTCAATCAGATTTGCGAATAGTTCTCCTTGCAGGTAAAAAGCATTCCTAGTACTAAAAGAAATAAGAGCAACTTCCCCAGACATCCCTGATAAATTATAATTGTCAAACTGTTTTATCCACACATTTTAAAATAGAAGCAACGCACTAGAAGGGAGAGGAAAAAAAGGAACTTCAAGTACATTAGCTCATGGAGCACTAAGAAAGCTAAGTATCTGCACAGTTTCCCTACATCATTTTACAGATTTAATTCCACTTAGTTTATTCCAATACAAAAGGTACGTTTAAATAAAGGCTTAAAGTATAAGCTCTCTGGGGCAAGGACCTTATTTTCATATTTGTCTACAAACCACTTAACGCACTGTCAGCACTACACAAATAAAAACCTAAAGGTGGTATTACAGTAGACCGTCATGCTAAGCATTTTCTCCTGAATAGGCTTCACCCAACTCTGAATTTTGCTCAGTGTACAAGGGCACAGCTGTAAAGCACACCACGTCAAATGCATATGCATACAGATCAGAACAGTTGCACTTTGTAAGTGCAAACAGTATAAAAAGAGGAAAAAAAGAATACATCTTTCTGGTTGCTGGTAGGATTAAATAAATAACTTAATAAAGCTAAAAGGCAAACTTCAAAACATCCACAAGAGAAAGAGTCCAGAGAAAGATGCGATTCCAAGCAGTAAGGGGATGTAGTTCCTCAGTTTCAACGTGAACCCCCCATCAAGAAGTAAAAGTTTCTCGTTGTATTGAAAGTTCAGTGATCCAACTTCAGTGATCCTAAAAAATTTAGGATATTTATTCAGATGCAAGTCTTATTTGTAGTCAAAATAAAACATTACAGGAAAAAAAAAAACACACTGTAGCAGTCCTTCAGCACAATTTCCCATGCTTAAAGTTACTCTTCTGCCAGGCTTTAACACAAGCCACATACTCAAAAATCTTTGCAATGCCCTTAGAAAATCTTTTTTTTTTTTATTAGCTCAGTATTACTAATGGTTTAGTATCGCACAATCTCTGAAATATTTTTGAAAAGATGGTGACTACGATAAATGTGTCACCTTTAACAGACACTCAATTTATAGTCTACCCAATAATGCTTTAATTATTTTTAATTATTTAAAGCTTTATGAATAAATTGGGGGGACTACATAAAATTACCACTGACTTTTGAATTAAGTTGTTCTGTCCACCTTAATTTTCCTTGAGGCGGTAGCAATTCAGCTGAAATCAAGCCTGCAAAGAAAAATATTACAAATATATATTAATTTCCACTGTTAACTGTATCTACATTGAGAAATCAACTACAGGGGAAGACGGCACCAATACAACTAACACGTAAAATTGGTTGGTTAGCCGATATTTTTTGGTTTTAAATCCTTCACAAGAAGGGCGTAGAGGGTCATTTTTTTTTGTTATGATATAGTTTCAAACCAGACTCATCCCCATTACAGACAGGAAATTACTCTGAACACAACCTTACAGTATCAATGGAAAGAACAGAAACTTGCTTCCATACGTGACAAAGAACAGTGAAAGGAAATAAGTTTTAAAAAGCTACATTATCAGTACCTTCGCGCTACAAAAATGCCTAATGAAAATGGAAAGACAAGCCATCCAACAGACCTATTCAAGAAGCGTAACAGCTCACTGTTGAGATTACAGTATTAACACAAAGGGATAAGTTACCTATGGATTCAGTCTAGATATATTTTTTAAATCTCCCAGAAGAATCACACTCCTACATACAAATAGCTCTCTGTAGTAGCGCATGTATTCTTCAAATCCTTACAGATATTCCATTAATTGACAAATAAAACCTAGATTCTGCAAGCTCATTTCAATGTTCTCAAAAAAAAAAAACAGCATCCTCTAGGCAGAGAATGTTACTGATTTAACCATTCTACCAACAAAATATTTATTCAAGTGTAAATTGGTTTATGAACACTACAATACTTACCTAATCCAAGAGGACGACACAAGGTGTCGTTAGCACCACGCAATTTATATTTTTCCAGTTTGTTTTCCTTGAGATAATATCACAAGTTATTGTTGATACTACATTCGTAGCTGTTAGACATAAATTTGACATCACAGGAATCAGCTACCCATCCTTCTTGCTTACAGATTCTGCAAGGCTATTTACAAAGTTTGCCAAGTCTCTAACTTAAGAAGACTGTGTTTCTTTCTGAAAGCTTCTCCTCTCATCTATTCCATATACATATCACTGTAAGAAGCATCAGCTCCAGATGAAATAAACACACTTTTTATACTGTAAACTGTAAAGCCAAAAAAACAAGTTTCACATCTGAACTAAGTAGCATTTCCTGATTTCAGAGAGCAGAGACATTTGTAAACAACAGCTATCTGGATATCACTATATTACTTATTGGCAACAACATTTTTCAACAGAAGTAGCTATGAACAAATTACTGTTTCATTTAGAAAATAGGTCTTAGTGCAAAAATGACAAAAGGCTATATCAGAAAATCAAAAAAAAAAGGGGGGGGGGGGAATATCTGCCATGAAACTTTTCAGCAATATCTACACAGTGACTCAGGCTGCACTTAACCTGAAGTCAGTTCACAAAACTAGTTATGCCTATGACTCAGACAGAACGTTGCTTGGAAGAAAAAAGTAACTAAAAGCCAAGAAGCGCATTATTTTGACAGCCAAAGCATTCCACACCTGATACATTCAGCCATGTATCCATGACATGCGAACAGAAGTGTCCAAGGGTGAACTGCTCTGTGTTTCTAGAAAGAGAAAGCTCACAACTTCGAACTTCCAATTCACTTTCCAGATGCCTACTGATTGTTCCAGAAGCCTTTTCAGGAGGATACACTTGGACAAGTAATCCACAATCAGTGTCCGATATCTCCCCACTTTCAAAAAAAAGCAACTACAGCAGGTCGACTTCCACCATTCTTCCTCCCTACCAGCTAAGGCAAAACAAGCCAAACATCCAGGGCTCTCTCTGTAATCCAAATTACCTAAGGGAAAAGAACCAGAGCCATCAGTTTTCACTTTTGAAATCCTAATCGGCATTACAGACAAATAGATATATCTGAATCTTAAAAAGTAAACACGCATGCAGTCAGGCAACAAAATCCCAATACAGAAGGCTAGTGAAACCTGCACTCACACCCCGGAGAGCGCAGCAGGCGTATTTACCGGAGAATGCAGCACTTCACTGCTAACGTTCTCCTACCCTTCTAAAAGAAGCAGGCATCTCCTCCGGTCTCCGAGGAAGCGAAAAACCAACCGAAAAGAAAAGGACGTTTCTCATTTTATTGGGGAAAAAAATCAGTCCGCAGGACACCCCAGGAGGAAGGCGCTGACCCAGACTAGAGACAGCAAACAAAGCACGGAGCAAACCCGAAAAAGCGGCGGGGGCTGCCCGAGGAATCCCGAGCCGCAGGGAGCAGCACCGAGGCAGGCAGCCGGCCGGCCGCAGCGTGGGGGAACAGCCCAGGGAAATCCCTAGCTTCTCCGCGAGAGCTTTTGCTGCTGATAAGCGTCGGGAGTCGTGAAGGGCTCCGCCAGACCTGCCTCCCCAAGGAGGGCTCCCCCCGCCTTCCCTAGGGCGGACCTCCCGCCACACGGGACCCTACGGCAAGGGAAGAAGCGGGGCGGCCCCACACCCCTCACAGTAGCACCCACCCTAGATACTCCACCTCTGCTCCCTGGCGGCGGCTGCTACTGCTGCCGCCGCTGTTGCCGCCACACCGTACGCAGCAACAGCGGCCCTCCACCCCCCAAGAACCACGAAGAACCCCCAGACACGAGAACACCCCACACGCAAACACATATATACACACACCAGTCACCTCACTCCCCAAATGGCACCACTCCGAGCTACAACGTTCAGCGCGCCCAAACCTCGCGAGAGCTGCCGCGCGATTCCACAGGAGCCTGAGACGGGGCTTACTGGCCGCCGACGAGGTGTGCGACCCTACCTCGCGGCAGGAGCTCTCTGCCGTGACGTTACGAGAACAATTCCGAACGTTCAACGCGGGACGGCGGGGACGGTCCCTAACGCGCATCCTGCCTCGCCCGCGGGAGTTCCCGGCACCGACGTAATGAGTTGTGCGGCGGCGCAGCCTTACTGGTCCCAGCGGCCGTGCCCTGGTACGAGCCGCCGAGTGGCCAGAACCGGTCACTGAAACGAACGCTCAGGCCGCGATCATACAAACTGTTATAAATGACTGAGTCCCAAATAGGATTACAATCAAAGTTTACAATTTATTAAATGAATAGAGGCAAGCAAACAGCGCTGGGTGCGCCGGGAGTCTCTGCTCCACCAGGACGCAATTGGGGGCTCGTCCGGGATGGTCTTGGTTCCTGAATTCTGACTTGATCTAGGAGGGGCGCCCGCACCATTTGGTGGCTCCTGTTCGAGTCAGGTCGGGGCTAATGCCATCTTGAACCTGAATAAGGGCAAGCAAAGATTTAGATTTTTATGAGCTCCCTTTGCCGGCTGCAGCACTATATTTTGCCCGTAATTCTGCACGCGAAGATCCGAACGAAGACGACGGAGTCGTAAGTATTTAATGTGTATACCGTTCGGTTGGGTGGGATTCGGTTGCTTGTGTGTGTGAGAGTGTGACTGAGACGGAACGTAGTTCCGAAGCGATTGTGGAGGTCTTCTAACCGCGGTTCCAATCTCCCGCGAGGGACTTGGCCGGTGAAGGACCGAAGCGATTCCTATAGGATTCGTGGGTGGGTGATAGGTCCTAAACCCCCTGCAAGACACTCTCACTAAGGCAACCAAGGGCTGTAGGAATTGCCACAGTAAAATTCCTAGATGGGTCAGACAAAATTGAAGACCCGGGACCAGAGAAAAGGGAGCAAATTACCAGACATACCGCCAGAAAGTCCATTAGGGATAATGATTAGAAATTGGAACGATAGGGGCCCCAGAAAAGGGAAAAAGTAAATTAAAAATGGTTCAGTATTGTATGACAGAATGGCCAAAGGAGCCTTTAAGACCACATGTCTTTTGGCCCGTTTTCGGATCCTTTGAACACTGGGTTTGCCAGGCCTTAAATATACATGTTAATTCAAAGGAACCTTTTTAGCCAGGAGGAAAGTGATTATGCAGGATTATGGATCAGGATCTCACGTCCTTTTCCAGCCTCAATATTTACACTAAAAGCAGACGAGAAGTTTGACGAAGAAGAGAACAAAAAAATAAAAAATAAAAAAAAAAAGGAAAAAGAAAAAGATGATGAATGGGAGTCATTGCATAACCTACCACCTCTATATCCTAACAATCCACCCCCGGTGGTGCATCTTGTAATCCTGTTTTGTTCTTAAATGTTTTGACTGTGTCAAGGAGGAAGGTGGGAGCATTATCTAAGTAACAGTTTAGAAGTTTGGGTATATTCGCGGTGGTGTTCGGTCAGTTTCCCAAGTATCGGGGGAGAGGGGCTGACTGATTATCAAAGTGGTAGAACGGAGAGTAACTTCTTTGGTGGTTCGGGCCTGAGCCCTGGGAATTTGGTAAGGAGGGGGAGAGCGAATTTATTTAGGCCTCAATACCTTTTTAAAGCCCCATCTTGACGGATACACAGGAGTGATTCCTTGTTTTGTGTAGGCTTACTAACAAAGTGCATGAGAAAAATTAGCATTCGTCTTGAAATTCGGTCTTATTGAAATGTAAATTTTGTGGAAAAGGTGTTATTGTTTGTCTAGAAGACAGAAGGCTGAGTGCTTCAGGTGTTTTTCCGAAGTCCTGCGGATTTATGATTGGAATGGGGCTCATTAATAATCTGAAATAGTAAAGTTTGTATGTGGAAAGAAGAGTTTAATCCCAGAGAATTGGGACATTTGGGAAGAAGATTAGGAAAAGATAGTAAAAACCTGCAATAAAAAGGTTTGTGTGGAAATTGAAACAAGGGACAGTAACTAATATAAATAAATAAAAGGGAATGGGAAATCAAGGAAAAGGGGAAAATCCAAAAAAAAAAGACGTCCTAAAAAAAAAAAAGCCTCCTTGGGTGCATATTGGCACATTGGAAGGATATTGTTAGAAATGGGGGCACAGAAAGCAAGAGGACTTTCAGTAAGTATTGCAATCAATGGTGGCCACTATATAAACTAAATGGCCACTTTATGGATCAATCGACTATAACAGTGTCTTGCAATTAATGTTTTTGAGGAGAGAAGGAAAATAGGATGAAATGTTGTATAGTGATATGTTGTTTCAGCATCTTGGAGGGAAAAGGTTTGGAATTAAGTTGGCCCCTGACTGAGCCTTTGGTGTTGGCATTAGAAAAGTACGGGCTGGAGAAAGATAAAGGAAGTGTTAAAAGGATTGTTGAAGGTGTTAAAGGCTGTGTGGCATGTAGTATTTAACAGAGCTGTTTGATGCTGAATGACCAGGGAAAGAGGATGTAGGAATGCTAATAGTTCCGCCTCAACCCGAGGCTGAGATCTCTAAATCGCGGGTGTGAGCCCTCTGGGGCAGGGGGACCGTGATGGGTCCGAGAGAGTTGTCGTGGAAACAGAAAAGCAGCTAACTCTTGAAACAACCTGAGTTCCTGTGTGAGTTCAGATTGCCAATGGGACCGCTCAGGGAACTTTCAACCATTGCATTCCCCTGACCGACCCCCTCACTGAGACCCTAATCACCCCGGAAATTATGTAAATACTAAAATCTGGTTAAATTGGCTATTGGGAATTGAGAATCTGTTCCAACAAGGTCCAAAAGAAACCCCTATGGAATTTATGGAATTTTTGAATTTCTGGACCAACTTTGAAATGCAATGAAAAAAAAAATGGACCTGGCTTAAAAAAAAAAAAAAAAGAGAGAGAGAGAGGCAACTGGCTAGCCTCTTTCCAGGGCAATCAGCCCCTGATATCAGAAAGAAATTGTCTTAGGCTGCAGGACAAACTTACAACAGTCAGGAATGACAGGGACCTGGGGCATCTACCCTAGCAGGTCCACTAGTTGAAATAAAGCTAGGAAACGAAGAGAGAGGCTTGAATTTTTGTTGGTTATGGGAGCTTCTTTCTCTGTGTTAATTAGGCTGTAAATGTAATAGGAGCAACATATTCAGTGTTAAATAGTTTAAAAGGACGATTAGGAACTAAGACAACTACAATAATTGGAGCCACAGGGAAAGAGGAGGAATGGTCATTCTTACAACCCTTTGATTTGCGTTTTGGGGGTAAGGAACTAACCCATGAATTTTAGTATGTACCAGAATGCCCGATGCCACTCTTGGGACGGGATCTATTAGCCAAATTAGATGCAACAATAACCTTTGAGGATGGAGAATTAATAATGAAGGTACCTGAGTCCAAAGTAGGCCAAATCCTAATGATCAAAGATAAACCCTTTGTTAATATTCCAAGAGAAGTAGAAAATGCAGTTATAGCAACAGTATGGGAAACAGATGTACCAGGGAAGTCGAAACTGGCACAACTGGTAAAGGTGGAATTAAAGGAAGGAGCCAAACCTGTTTGAATCAAACAATATCCGCTTAAGATAGAAGCTAGGCACGGGAATGGTGAAAATTATTGACAAATTTCTCAAATATCAGATTCTGGAAGAATGTAAATCGGAATACAATACTCCAATTTTTCCAGTAGAGAAGCCGAATGGCGAGTATAGATTTGTACAAGATCTTAGAGCAATAAATGAAATAACAAAGGATATTCACCCGGTAGTAGCTAATCCTTACACATTGTTAACATCTGTGAGAGAGAAATATAAATGGTTTACCGTGATAGATTTAAAGGATGCCTTCTTTTGCATACCTCTTGATAAAGATAGTAGAAAATTATTTGCCTTCGAATGGGAAAACGTATTGAAGTTTTTGGACCACATATGGTAACAACCGTTTTGGAACAAAGGGGGGGGGGGCACTGGTTATCACCCAGCTGGATGATGAAATATCAGGCAATACTAACTGAACAAGATGACATAACCTTGAAAACGACTAACCTGTTATATCCAGCAGTATTTCTAAGAACCGTTCCAGAAGAAGGACCGTTGGAACACAATTGTGTGGAAATAATCGAACATATGCCAGCCACAAAGATTTGAAGGATGTACCCCTTGAAAGGTATTCAGTGGGAATACCACACTCCCTGGCACCCACAGAGCTCAGGGAAAGTAGAAAGGATGAATCAAACAATAAAACAACAATTGGCTAAGTTAATGATCGAGACACAGCTGCCCTGGACGAAATGCTTACCATTGGCACTTTTAAACATAAGAACTAAACCACACAGTGAGACTGGATTATCATCATATGAAATGTTATATGGTATGCCTTATTGTCCTGGTTCCAGTTAGGACAGAGTTAAGTAGCTCATAGTAGCTGGTAGGGTGCTATGTTTTGGATTAGGATGAGAAGAGCACTGATAACATGCTGATGTTTTAATTGTTGCAGAGCAGTGTTTACACCAGGCCAAGGACTTTTCGGCTTCTTGCTCTGTCCTGCCAGCGAGCAGGCTGGGGGTGCAGCAGGAGCTGGGAGGGGACAGACCCAGGACAGCTGACCCAAACTGGCCAAAGGGGTATTCCATACCATCTGACGTCATGCTAAACAATATATAGGGGTGGCTGGCCGGGGTGGGGGGCCGGCTGCTCGGGAATAGGCTGGGCATCGGTCAGCGGGTGGTGAGCAATTGCATTGTGCATCACTTGTTTCTTACACATTATTATTGTTAATACTATTACCATTATCACTATTATTATTATTATTGTTATTATTATTTTCCTGTCTTAATAAACTGTCTTTATCTCAACTCACAGGCTTCACTTTCCCGTTTCTCTCCCCCATCCCAGAGAGGGAGGGGGGAGGGTGAGCGAACGGCTGTGTGGTGTTTAGCTGCCAGCCGGGTTAAACCACAACAGTCTTTTTGGCGCCCAACGTGGGGCCCGAAGGGTTGAGATATCGACAAATCTGACCAGAGTGTGTTAAACTAAAATTGGTATAAGTATTGGACCTGCTTAATAGTTGCTAGTCACGATGTTGATTGCCTTAATCTCCAGTCTGCTGTACCTGTATTCCAAATTGAGTTTTATGGTGCGTTACTTTCTGTATGTGCTCCCTGTTGCACTGTTTATCCTTTCCGGGCCCTGGTTTAAGATTGTTATGGTACTGTGCGGTGTAGCAATGGCTTATGAAATGGTGAGATATCTGGTCATGACTTTAACCTGGTATTTGTACTCAGCACTGACATCGACTCTATACTTTGGAACCCATATCTCGGAAACTATTAGCAATTACACCTATTGCCTGTTTTCGTTAGGGAGCCAATCTGTGAAGGGGACAGGGGAAGACATGTTTCCCTACCTGTTCACTCTCCCTTTCTCCTTCACCACCACCCTCTTATCCCCCGAGTTAGTTACGGTGGTTCTCCGAGATGTTGAATATCCTTGGGATACTCAGACCAGCCTGCTCTTGTTGTTATGTCTCCTGAATGCGCTTCAGATTTTGTGGAGGGTTAAACAACTACTTAGGAATCTCATCCGGAGATCTGTCTTGAGGCGGGATAGTTGCGAGTGGCAGGGAGTGTGGGAGGATATGGGCAGGTTTCTAGAGCAGTGGTCACCTCCAGTGTTTTGGACATTCACCCCTGAACAACTGCAAAATCCTAAAAAGCTGGCAGAATGCTTGAAAAAAAGGTGTCATGACTCTGGCAGTTCCAAAGTGACACAAATCACTGTAGCGTGCTGGGGTCTGGCTTGTGCCTATCGAGCTGCAATTGATGCTATTAGCAACCTAGCTCCAGCTCCTGCAGCTACTCCAGCTCCAGCTCCTGCAGCCGTTCCAGTTCCAGCTCCTGCAGCCGCTCCAGGTCCTGCAGCCGCTCCAGTTCCAGCTCCTGCAGCTACTCCAGCTCCAGCTCCTGCAGCCGTTCCGGCTCCTGCAGCCGCTCCAGCTCCAGCCCCTGCAGCCGCTCCAGCTCCAGCTCCTGCAGCTGCCCCAGCTCCTGCAGCTGCTCCCACTCCTGTGGCTGGGTCAGAGAAACGAGCTGTAGCAGTGCAAGTTGACCCCGCAGAGGGTATTCCAACCCCTGTGGCAGACCCTGCGTCTGGGTCAGAGAAACGAGCTGTAGCAGTGCAAGTTGACCCCGCAGAGGGTATTCCAACCCCTGTGGCAGACCCTGCGTCTGGGTCAGAGAAACGAGCTGTAGCAGTGCAAGTTGACCCCGCAGAGGGTATTCCAACCCCTGTGGCAGACCCTGTGGCTGGGTCAGAGAAACGAGCTGTAGCAGTGCAAGTTGCCCCTGTAGACAAGGTGAAAAAATGGTATAGAGGCTCAGGTCGTTTAAAACGCAGACAGTCTTCTGCTAAGTCTGGGCGTAGTGAAGACGAGGCTGGGCCATCAAAGGTGCAGGAGACTGAAGATGAGGATGAGGATGGCGAAAAATCAACAGTAACTACCCGGACTCCATACCAGCCATCAAAGGTGCAGGAGACTGAAGATGAGGATGAGGATGTCGGAAAATCAACAGTAACTACCCGGACTCTACACCGGCCATCAAAGGTGCAGAAGACTGAAGATGAGGATGAGGATGTCGAAAAATCAACAGTAATTACCCGGACTCTATACCAGCGTGAGCTACGAGATGTGCGAAAAGATTTTGGTCGCTGTATAGGCGAGCAGCTTGTCACCTGGCTGCTCCGGTGCTGGGACACGGGAGCCAATTATGTGGAATTGGAGGGCAAGGAAGCCAGGCGGCTGGGATCCCTTGCTAGGGACGCATGCATTGACAAAGCAATTGGAGATGGAGCACGATCTCGCAGCCTCTGGAGGCGTCTCCTGTCAGCTGTGAAGGAAAGGTATCTCTTCAAGGAAGAACTTGTATGTTTACCAAGCAAATGGACCACCATGGAGAAGGGAATTCAGTACCTGAGGGAATTGGCCGTACGGGAAGTAATTTATAAGGACCTAGACGACGCACAAACATCCGCAGATCCAGATGCAGTCCGGTGTACACTACCCATGTGGCGGAAGTTTGTACAGAGTGCCCCATCATCATATGCCAGCTCATTGGCAATGCTAGCCTGGAAAACGGAGGAGAATCCCACAGTGAATGAAGTGACTAAAATACTCCGGCAGTACGAAGGAAATCTCTCCTCTTCCCTAAAGGCCTGTGTGTCAGCTGTGGAGAAACTCTCTGAAGAGGTCCACCAACTTAAAGAGAATTTATCTTCCCCTCCACCTGAACGAACCAGTGTCCACCAGCTAAAAGAGAATGCTTTAGAGAAACTTTCTGAAAAGATCCACCAACTTGAAGAAAGATTATCTTCCCCTTCACCTGAACGAACCAGTGTCCACCAGCTAAAAGAGAATGCTTTGGAGAAACTTTCTGAAAAGATCCACCAACTTGAAGAAAGATTATCTTCCCCTTCACCTGAACGAACTAGTGTCCACCAGCTAAAAGAGAATGCTTTGGAGAAACTTTCTGAAGAGATCCACCAACTTAAAGAGAGTTTATTTTCCTCCCCACCTGTACAAACCAGTGTCTCAGCTATTAGGGGTAAACGTTCATCTATGCAAGGAAGACAATATGGTGGGCACACACACCGCGCCACCCTGTGGTTTTACCTACGTGACCATGGAGAGGACATGAGAAAATGGGATGGAAAATCTACTGCGACCCTAGAGGCACGGGTACGTGAATTGCAAAGGAAAACAATTGGGAAAAAGGAGTTCTCTGAAAGGTTTGCTGCTCCAACTTCCAGCAGGCAGTCCTTTAAACACAGAAATGAAGATTCTGACCAGGACTAGAGGGGCCCTGCCTCCAGCCAGGGGGAGGAAAGGGACAATCGAGTTTATTGGACTGTGTGGATTCGATGGCCTGGCACGTCAGACGCACAGAAGTATAAGGCTTTGGTAGACACCGGTGCACAATGTACTCTAATGCCATCAAGCTATAAAGGGCCAGAGCCCATCTGTATTTATGGTGTGACGGGGGGATCCCAGCAGTTAACTGTATTGGAGGCTGAAGTGAGTCTAACCGGTAATGAGTGGCAAAAGCACCGTATTGTGACTGGCCCAGATGCTCCGTGCATCCTTGGCATAGACTATCTTAGAAGAGGATATTTCAAGGACCCAAAAAGGTTCCGCTGGGCTTTTGGCATAGATGCCTTGGAGACAGAGGACATTAAACAGTTGTCTACCTTGCCTGGTCTCTCAGAGGACCCTTCTGTTGTGGGGTTGCTGAGGGTTGAAGAACAGCAAGTGCCGATCGCTACCACAACGGTGCACCGGCGGCAATATCGCACCAACCGAGACTCCCTGAGTCCCATCCATAAGCTAATTCGTCAACTGGAGAGCCAAGGAGTGATCAGCAAGACTCATTCACCTTTTAATAGTCCCATATGGCCAGTGCGAAAGTCTAATGGTGAGTGGAGACTAACAGTGGACTATCGTGGCCTGAACGAAGTCACGCCACCACTGAGTGCTGCAGTGCCGGACATGCTAGAACTCCAGTATGAACTGGAATCAAAGGCAGCCAAGTGGTATGCCACAATTGATATCGCTAATGCATTTTTCTCCATCCCTCTAGCAGCACAGTGCAGGCCACAGTTGGCTTTCACTTGGAGGGGAGTCCAATATACTTGGAATCGGCTGCCCCAGGGGTGGAAACACAGCCCTACCATTTGCCATGGACTGATCCAGTCTGCGCTGGAGCAGGGGGAAGCTCCTGAACACCTGCAGTACATCGATGACATCATTGTGTGGGGTGACACTGCAGAAGAAGTTTTCGAGAAAGGGAAGAAAATAGTCCAAATCCTTCTGAAGGCTGGTTTTGCCATAAAACAGAATAAAGTTAAAGGACCTGCACGAGAGATCCAGTTTTTAGGAATAAAATGGCAAGATGGACGCCGTCAAATCCCAATGGATGTGATTAACAAAATAACAGCTATGTCTCCACCAACTAGCAAAAAAGAAACACAAACTTTCCTAGGTGTCGTGGGGTTTTGGAGAATGCATATTCCAAATTACAGTCTGATTGTAAACCCGCTCTACCAAGTAACCCGTAAGAAGAATGCTTTTGAATGGGGCCCTGAGCAACGACAAGCCTTTGAACAAATTAAGCAGGAAATAGTTCATGCAGTAGCCCTCGGGCCAGTCCGAACAGGACCAGATGTAAAGAATGTGCTCTACACCGCAGCCGGAGAGAATGGTCCCACCTGGAGCCTCTGGCAGAAAGAACCTGGGGAAACTCGAGGTCGACCCCTGGGGTTTTGGAGTCGGGGATACAGAGGATCTGAAGCCCGCTATACTCCAACTGAAAAGGAGATATTGGCAGCATATGAAGGAGTTCGATCTGCTTCGGAAGTGGTCGGTACTGAAGCGCAGCTCCTCCTGGCACCCCGACTGCCGGTACTAGGCTGGATGTTCAAAGGAAGGGTCCCCTCTACGCATCATGCAACTGATGCTACATGGAGCAAGTGGGTTGCACTGATTACTCAGCGGGCTCGAATAGGAAACCCCAGTCGCCCAGGAATCTTGGAGGTGATTATGGACTGGCCAGAAGGCAAATACTTTGGGATATCACCAGAGGAGGAGGTGGTTCGTGCTGAAGAAGCCCCCCTGTACAACAAGCTACCAGAAAATGAGAAGAAATATGCCTTGTTCACTGACGGGTCCTGTCGTATTGTGGGAAAGCATCGGAGATGGAAAGCTGCTGTATGGAGTCCTACACGACGAGTTGCAGAAGCTGCTGAGGGAGAAGGTGAATCGAGTCAGTTTGCAGAAGTAAAAGCCATTCAGCTGGCTTTAGATATTGCTGAACGAGAAAAGTGGCCAGTTCTCTATCTCTATACTGATTCATGGATGGTAGCAAATGCCCTGTGGGGGTGGTTACAGCAATGGAAGCAGAACAACTGGCAGCGCAGGGGCAAGCCCATCTGGGCTGCGGCATTGTGGCAAGATATTGCTGCCCGGGTAGAGAACCTGGTTGTAAAGGTACGCCATGTAGATGCTCATGTGCCCAAGAATCGGGCTACTGAAGAACACCAAAACAACCAGCAGGTGGATCAGGCTGCTAAGATTGAAGTGGCTCAGGTGGACCTGGACTGGCAACATAAAGGTGAATTATTTATAGCCCGATGGGCCCATGACACCTCAGGCCATCAAGGTAGAGATGCAACCTACAGATGGGCTCGTGATCGAGGGGTGGACCTGACCATGGACACTATAGCACAGGTTATTCATGACTGTGAAACATGTGCTGCAATCAAGCAAGCCAAACGGTCAAAACCTCTTTGGTATGGAGGACGATGGCTGAAATATAAATATGGAGAGGCCTGGCAGATTGATTACATCACACTCCCTCAAACCCGCAACGGCAAGCGCCACGTACTTACAATGGTGGAAGCAACCACCGGATGGCTGGAAACATATCCTGTGCCCCATGCCACCGCCCGGAACACTATCCTGGGCCTTGAAAAGCAAGTCTTATGGCGACATGGCACCCCAGAGAGAATTGAGTCAGACAATGGGACTCATTTCCGAAACAACCTTATAGACACTTGGGCCAAAGAACATGGTATTGAGTGGGTGTATCACATCCCCTATCATGCACCAGCCTCTGGAAAAGTTGAACGATACAATGGACTGTTGAAGACTACACTGAAAGCAATGGGTGCTGGGACATTCAAAAATTGGGATACACATTTGGCAAAGGCCACCTGGTTAGTCAATACCAGGGGATCTGCCAACCGAGCTGGACCTGCCCAATCAAACCTGTTACGCACTGTAGAAGGGGATAAAGTTCCTGTAGTGCACGTAAGAAACATGCTGGGTAAAACAGTCTGGGCTACTCCTGCCTCAGGAAAAGGCAAACCCATTCGTGGAATTGCTTTTGCTCAGGGACCTGGATGCACTTGGTGGGTAATGCAAAAGAATGGGGAGGTCCGGTGTGTACCTCAAGGGGATTTGATACTGGGTGAGAATAGCCCATGAGTTGAATTGTAGTATGTTAATTATTATATAATAATGTATGTCATCACTACCATGATTGCTATATATCATAGATGAAAATGGTGATTAATTAGAATGTATTGGACAGAGTGTAACCTGAGCATGACATAAATGGTATGGAATAAGGGGTGGATATCTGTCCTGGTTCCAGTTAGGACAGAGTTAAGTAGCTCATAGTAGCTGGTAGGGTGCTATGTTTTGGATTAGGATGAGAAGAGCGCTGATAACATGCTGATGTTTTAATTGTTGCAGAGCAGTGTTTACACCAGGCCAAGGACTTTTCGGCTTCTTGCTCTGTCCTGCCAGCGAGCAGGCTGGGGGTGCAGCAGGAGCTGGGAGGGGACAGACCCAGGACAGCTGACCCAAACTGGCCAAAGGGGTATTCCATACCATCTGACGTCATGCTAAACAATATATAGGGGTGGCTGGCCGGGGTGGGGGGGCCGGGTGCTCGGGAATAGGCTGGGCATCGGTCAGCGGGTGGTGAGCAATTGCATTGTGCATCACTTGTTTCTTACACATTATTATTGTTAATACTATTACCATTATCACTATTATTATTATTATTGTTATTATTATTTTCCTGTCTTAATAAACTGTCTTTATCTCAACTCACAGGCTTCACTTTCCCGTTTCTCTCCCCCATCCCAGAGAGGGAGGGGGGAGGGTGAGCGAACGGCTGTGTGGTGTTTAGCTGCCAGCCGGGTTAAACCACAACACTTATTCTCAAGGGATGCCCCTAGGGAACAATGTAGTTGAGGATCATAGTATCCAGAAATACATAATTACCATTGGAAGGAGATTACAGGAGATAAGAGAAATTGGGATGATGACTCAGACACCACCTTTAGGATTTGCTATTCATAAAATACAACCAGGAGACAAGGTCTTAATAAAAACCTGGAGAGAAGAATCATTGAACCCCGATGGGAGGGACTGTACCTTGTTTTACTTACTACTGAAACAGCTGTGAGAACAGCAGAAAGGGGTTGGACCCACGCATCCAGAATAAAAGGACCAATAACTACCGAAGCCTGGAGGGTTGAGTCCACTCCTGGGGAACTGAAACTGAGACTAAAGAGGAACTGATATCCCAGCAATGAGGTTCTGCATGAATTAAGGGCACTGGATAAAGAGGACAAGGCTGAAGGGAGGAAAGGGAGAAGGCAAGACCGGGGTAGGACCCTCCACTGCGGCGTGTATGGTCTACCGAGGGAGGCAACCCCTATGGGTATTGACCGCCGAGTGAGAGTGCCTCAACCGGACTTCTCCCACACCAAGATCAGTTTGTCCTGAGAAAAATAGCATGAGAACCTTTTAAACCCATAATAAAATTGTGATTAGTTTTTCCAGGAGCTGGATCACCCTGAAGGGCTGAATGGTAACACAAGCTCTGAAAGCGGGCCCAACCCCATGATTGAAGGCGCTTCCCACACTCTCAAGATTGGACGGCGAAAAAGGATTATAATATGACAGGTCGCCAAAGAGAACTGAATTGTGACTGTAAGTGGAAACCCAACGTGGGAGCTTGGAAGCATGCATATACGAGTACAAACGGGGCAGACATTGTAACAGGACCACTCGGTAACAAGGACACTCTGTATTATCACGCCCCAAAGGGTAAAGATGGATGGGATGGTCCTTTTCCAAACGGGACGTGGGCCCTAAAGGGACATTATTGGGTGTGTGGCAAACATGCTTACAAGAGGCTACCCGGAAACTGGTCGGGAATATGCTATGTGGGGTACATAAGACCCTTGTTCTTTTTATTGTCACAAACACAAGGAAATCATTTAGGAATAAGATTATATGATGACCTGAACAGAGTAAAACGATCTATTGATACTTCCTTATCTGGGGATAGTGCCCAAAAATGGGGAAAGGATGAATGGCCTCCTGAAAGAATCATACAGCATTATGGGCCAGCTACCTGGAACCCGAATGAGTTGGTATCAGGAGCCCGAGAACCTATTTATAATTTGAACCGAATAATTAGGTCGCAAGCTATCCTCGAAGTTGTAACCAATCAAACAGCGACGACCTTGGATCTTCTGGCTGATCAATCCACTCAGATGAGGAATGCTATCTTTCAACGTAGAATGGTCTTAGACTATTTACTAGCAGAAGAAGGGGGAGTGTGTGGAAAACTGAACGATTCTAATTGTTGTTTACAAATTGATGATAATGGAAAAGTGGTTAAGCAGATAACAAAAGAAATTAAAAAGCTAGCCCACGTCCCAAGTACAAACTTGGAAGGGTATGGATTGGGATTTCTTTTCATGGTTGCCCGGTGGACCATGGGTTAAAAGAATGCTATTTTTATTTTTATGTGGTGTAATGACATTATTGTTTATACCTTGTATGATACCTTGCTTTACGTTGTTGATACGGCGAATAATAAATAGCACCCAATTTGTGATGACTTCGGGAGAGAAAAGGTGATGTGTCGATAATGATGCTTAAGAAATGGACACCCCGAGAACTGACTGATGAAATCCAACTGCTACTAACAAAAGTTGAAGAAGAGACACGAATTGATGATATTAAAAAAAAAAAAAAGGGAGGAATTGTAAGGAATAGTCCAGCAATTCGTGCCACTAAGGGGTGTGAAGGGTTAACATTGAGGCCTGGGTTTAGGCGAGAAGAGAACAAAGGGATTTCTTCAGAGAAAAACTGCTGACTTTGCACGGACGTGCAGTAACTTCTGACAGCCGGCCAAGAGACCACTAGATAAGGAGGAAGAATATGAGCCTCCCTGTCCGAGCGGCCCCCAAGAAACTAACAGGGACTGATAAGCAGGCGCACCTGGGAGGACTTCGGATTCGGGAAACCAATTATAATAACCCTGCCTCTTCTAGAAGTAGTAATGAATATGTATTAGCCTAGGAGCATAAAAACCAGCCGCCTTACGTAACAGGTGTGCGTCCTGGTGGAGCAGAGACTCCCGGCGCACCCAGCGCTGTTTGCTTGCCTCTATTCATTTAATAAATTGTAAACTTTGATTGTAATCCTATTTGGGACTCAGTCATTTATAACAAAACCATCCCAGACGCCACTGAAAGATGCGCGCATTACGATCTTCCCGCGGATGTGGGCGGAAGAGGCCGGTAGAACACCTCCCGCCCCTGCGTCGGGAACCGCGCGGCCCGGCCGCTGCCCGCAGCTGCTGGTTGAGCGCTGCTAGCAAAGGCAATGTAATGGGTAAAGCCTTCTTTGTTCATTAAATGTTGCTGATGGGGGGGTTTCAACGGTTGACTGCTTATACCCCCAGTATCCTGTTGAAGGAAAAAAACAAGTATGGGAACTTCCTGTTAAGTTAACAATTGGTTAATTAAGTTAACTGTATAACAATTAAGTTAACTATATAGGCCGGTTATCCGTTCGGTTGGGGTTGGGAAGCCCAGAGTATGCCTGTGTGAGACGTCCAATCGAGGACGAAGCGAGTGCGGACTCCCTGGTAGTGCGGTTCCCACCTCCCGCGAGGGACTGGGCCACGAACGGGAGGTGAAGACTGTGTGTGTGTGTGAAGGCACTCTGGAAGATGGGACAGAAGAGGAGCAAGTCTTCTGGTCTCGTGGGTGGGTTGGAACCCAAGGCTAGGTTGCCCCTGATACCACCGGAGAGCCCATTAGGATTAATGATTAAACATTGAAACGATTACCCCTCTAGGCGGGGTAAGGATAAAGTTAAGATGATACATTATTGTATGGAAGTCTGGGGTGGGAAGCAAATTAGGGGCTCATCCATTATATTGGCCCGTGTTTGGGTCCTTTGAGGAATGGATCTGTCAGGCTCTAAACCTTTATGTGAATTCAAAGGAGCCTTTCAGCCTAGAGGAGAGTGAGTATGCACACTTATGGATAGGATCTGAGACCCGAGCCAACTTATACCCATTAAGAGAAAAAGGGGGGAGGAAAAAGAATGAACGGAATGAGGAAGAAGTCCCACTTTCACCCCCCCCTTATATACCCCCTCCTCCGCAACCTCCACCCCCCCCCCCCCATGGCTCCGGGTTACCATACTGACTCTGATTTGGCCACGGACACCCCTCGGGGAACTAGACGGGTAACTTGGAGCCAAACTAGAAATCGAGAGGGTGAGGGTAGACTATATCCCCTAAGAGAGGTTGCAACGGGAGGGCCTCAACCCAGTATGGGATACGTCTCCATCCCCCTAAATACGGGAGACGTCAGAGAATTCAAGAAGGAAATGGGAAATCTCTTAGAAGATCCTCTTGGAGTCTCTGAGCGAGTAGACCAATTTTTGGGGCCTAATGTTTACACCTGGGAAGAACTCCAGGCCATTTTAGGTATATTCTTCACTGCAGAAGAAAGGAATATGATCCGGAGGGCTGGAATGCGAATCTGGGACCAGCAACACCAGCAGGGTCCTGCGGGAGATCTTAAATGGCCCCTACAGAGGCCTAACTGGAATAACCAAAATGAACAAGATAGGGGTCATATGCAGGATTTAAGGATTATTATTGTACAAGGTATAAGGGAGTCAGTCCCTAGAGGACAAAATATAAATAAGGCCTTTAGTGAACATCAGAAGAAGGATGAAACTCCCACAGAATGGCTGGAGAGATTAAGGAAGAACCTCCAGCTTTATTCGGGACTGGACCCCGGTACACCAGTGGGACAGGCCTTGTTAAAAACGCAATTTGTGGCAAAATCATGGGGGGATATCAGGCAGAAATTAGAAAAATTGGAGGATTGGCAGGATAGAGGGATGGATGAACTGCTGAGAGAAGCTCAGAAGGTATATGTGCGAAGAGAAGAGATTCATAAAAGGCAGGCCAGGATTCTAGTGGCAGCGGTCCGGGAAGGACAAAAAGGGCCCCCCCCCTCGCCCGAAGGGTGTTCCGCTACCACGAAAAAGACCTCCGAGGAGCCAGAGTGATCAGAGGGATCTAAGACAGATAGAATGTTTTTATTGCCAAAAGAAGGGGCACATGAAAAAGGACTGCAGAAAACGCTTACAAGATGAGCGAGTGTTTAAAGAAGATTAGGGGAGTCAGGGGCTCCATCTACTGGGGACTTCTGGTATAACGAAGCCCTTGATAAACTTGAAGTTAGGTCCCCAGCATCAAGAAGTGGAGTTCCTTGTTGTCCTGGTTCCAGTTAGGACAGAGTTAATTTTCCCTCATAGTAGCTGGTAGGGTGCTATGTTTTGGATTAGGATGAGAAGAGCGCTGATAACATGCTGATGTTTTAATTGTTGCAGAGCAGTGTTTACACCAGGCCAAGGACTTTTCGGCTTCTCGCTCTGTCCTGCCAGCGAGCAGGCTGGGGGTGCAGCAGGAGCTGGGAGGGGACAGACCCAGGACAGCTGACCCAAACTGGCCAAAGGGGTATTCCATACCATCTGACGTCATGCTAAACAATATATAGGGGTGGCTGGCCGGGGTGGGGGGCTGGCTGCTCGGGGATAGGCTGGGCATCGGTCAACGGGTGGTGAGCAATTGCATTGTGCATCACTTGTTTTCTTACACATTATTATTATTAATACTATTATCATTATCACTATTATTATTATTATTGTTATTATTATATTCCTGTCTTAATAAACTGTCTTTATCTCAACTCACCGGCTTCACTTTCCCGTTTCTCTCCCCCATCCCAGAGAGGGAGGGGGGAGGGTGAGCGAACGGCTGTGTGGTGTTTAGCTGCCAGCCGGGTTAAACCACAACAGCTCTAAAGGACTTTCTGGGGCAGAAAGATCGACTGTCCAAATGGTACCCCGGGGATGTCAACCTTCCTCGGAGAAACTACAGATGATAGGAGCAAAAGGAGAGCCCTTTAGGGTCTCAATAATAAAGGGGGTGAAAATAGAGACCCCAGCCCAAAGTTGCACAAGATCCTTCTTATTAGTACCAGAAGCTGAATATAGCCTGTTGGGAAGAGACTTAATGGGTAAGCTAAAAATTAATTTGGAGGTGAAAAATAAAGGAATTGAGGTTAAATTATACGCCCTCACTGTAGAGGACGAGGCAAAAATAAACCCTGCGGTGTAGTATTCTCCCGAATCAGTAGGCCGTTTAGATATTAGTCCCTTTGAAGTCACTATCAGGAATCCTATCAGGGTAAAACAATACCCAATGTCTCAAGAAGGCAGGGAGGGGCTGCAACCAGTAATCGAGAGGCTACTACAACAGGGATTACTGGAGACTTGCATGTCACCTCATAACACTCCTATATTACCTATCAAGAAATCTGATGGCTCTTATCGCTAGTCCAAGACTTGAGGGAGGTCAACAAAAGAACAATAACCAGATTTCCTGTAGTAGCTAACCCACATACCTTGCTAAGCCAGCTGTCCCCAGCGCAGAAACGGTATAGTGTCATAGACCTAAAAGATGCATTTTGGGCATGTCCTTTAAAAGGGGAATGCAGGGATTATTTCGCCTTCGAGTGGGAAGATCCCACAACCCATCGGAAACAACCATTAAGATGGACCGTGCTTCCCCAAGGATTCACGGAATCACCAAATCTATTCGGTCGGGCATTAGAACGAGTATTAGAGAACTATGAACCAAATCCCGAAATAACTTTAGTCCAATATGTGGATGATTTGCTGTTAGCAGGAGAGAGTCAGGAGGCAGTCAGGGGAGAAAGTATCAAGTTACTAAACCTCTTGAGCTTAAAGGGACTAAAAGTATCAAAGTCAAAATTACAGTTCACGGAGGAAGAGGTGAAATATTTAGGACACTGGCTAAGTAAGGGCACTAAGAAACTAGACCCCGAACGAGTAAATGGGATTTTGTCACTACAAGCGCCAAAAAGCAAAAGACAAGTTAGGCAGCTGCTGGGGTTGTTAGGATACTGTCGACAATGGATTGAAAATTATAGTAGCAAAGTGAAGTTTTTGTATCAGAAACTGGTTGGGGAAGGATTAATGAAATGGAGCCAAAGCGATGAGCAAAGCCTGATAGACTTAAAAATGGATTTAGTGAACGCTCCTGTGTTACATTTACCCGATGTGAAGAAACCCTTTTATCTATTTATCAACATAAAGGAGGGGACAGCGTTCGGGGTCTTAACTCAAGACTGGGCAGGGAAAAAGAAACCCGTGGGATATCTTTCTAAACTTTTGGACCCCGTGAGTAGGGGATGGCCCACCTGTCTCCAGGCAGTGGTCGCGGCTGCGCTCTTGGTGGAAGAAGCGCATAAAATCCACAGACACAGCTGTCCAGACAGCCGAGAAAGGATGGACTCACGCCAGCCGAGTTAAAGGACCAATACCGGGAGAACGGTGGAGAGTAATCAGCCGACCTGGAGATTTGAAGCTGACCCTGCGAAAAGGGACTGATGAGTGAATTCACGATCGTATGACTCATAACCCTCTCTAAGGAATAAACAGGTTCATTGTAAACGGGAACTGGGAAGTAGGGGAGGGGAAATTCATTAATGTGCCAAATCCCATACATCAGAAGGGTAACGCACCTAAGGAGGAGTGAGTAACTGGGACTGGGAGTGGCTGGAACAGGAAAATCGGTACCTAGGCGCCTGAAGATTACCCTTGCTGCTGTGAAGAAAGTAAACCCCGCTGCTTGAGGCAACCAAGTAGGCGGGCAAGGCAGAGGGGTACAACGGTGGGGCGGATTATGTGGTACCCACCCCTATTTTGGATAATGGGATCCGGCCGAATAAACTGCCCTGGTACCCACCGTGACTCGAAACAACCTCCCCAGAACTATAAATGGACGTTGCCCTTCTGGTGTATGTTGGCGCTACCTCTCCTATTGAATATCCCCTGTCCGGCTGGGGCCAACGAGGGATATTCGCACCAGCCCTTTAAGTGGACCCTGGGTAGCTGGGATGACTCGAAGATCCTAAAAACGATCGAGGATGGGAGATAGGGAAAACCTGGGGTGTAAGGTTCTGGGAACCTGGAGCCGATAGAGGAGGCTTCATATTTATAAAAAAGGAGGTCGCACCACCAGATCCTCCTGAATCGGTGGGACCCGACCCGGTATTGAACCCAAGCTTGGACGAAGAGGGTATCGAGAAAAATACTGGAAATTTTACTGTTAGTAATGACACCATCATCCGGAATCTCAGAAATGACAATGGGAAAAGTTCCCTGTGGAAACTGATGCAAGTAAGCTACCAGCTGTTAAATGTTACCAACCCTCACCTGACTGAGCGGTGCTGGCTCTGTTATGGGGTAAGGCCGCCCTTTTACGAAGCTGTGGGGGTCAATGAGAAGGCCTGACGGGTAAATGGATCCAATCCCTCACAATGTACGTGGGGGAAAGAGGGTCAGGGCATAACGCTGACCCAAGTGACTGGGAAGGGGAGATGCATGGGACAAGTCCCACCCGATAAAATGCACTTGTGTGCAAATCAAACTAACATCGGAAATATAAAGAAACCGGCGGAATGGTTATTACCAGCAAAGGATGCTAGGTGGGTATGCTCAAAGATAGGAGTTACCCCTTGTTTATCCCTGGACTTGTTCAATGGGTCTGTAGAATTCTGTGTTCAAGTAATAATCATCCCAAAGATACTCTACCACCCAGAGAATTTCATGTATGACAATCAGATCAATCAAGAACACCATTTGACAAAACGGGAACCAATTTCCACACTGACAGTGGCTACCCTAATGGTTTTGGGGGGGTTGCAGGGGTAGGCACAGGAGTTGCTTCACTAATCAAACAAGGAAGAGAGTTCACCTCTCTACGAACGGCTGTGGATGAAGATTTAGCCAGAATTGAGAAATCTGTCAGTGCTTTAGAAAAATCTATAAGATCATTATCCGAAGGGGTATTACAGAATCACAGAGGACTAGATTTATTGTATTTACAACAAGGGGGATTGTGCGCCGTTCTCAGGGAGGAATGCTGTGTATATGCTGATCATACTGGGATTGTGAGGGATACCATGACCAAACTTAGAGAAGGATTGGAAAGGAGAAAAAGAGAGCGGGAAGCCCAGCAAAGCTGGTATGAGTCCTGGTATAATCACTCGCCGTGGCTCACCACTCTGTGGTCAACAATAGCTGGCTCGCTGATTTTATTAACCCTAGGACTGACGTTTGGTCCTTGTATCCTTAACAAAGTCATAGCTATTGTTAAAGGTAGATTGGAGGCTGCTCATCTGATGCTTATGAGGACAAAGTACGAATCGATAAATGATAGACCCATACTAGAGGAAACATTAATCCTGAGTCAATTAGAACTAAATAGATTTAATGAACAAAATGATACAGAGAAAAAGGGGGGATTGTAATGGGTAAAGCCTTGTTTGTTCATTAAATATTGCTGATAGGGGGGTTTCAACGTTTGACTGCTTATACCCCCAATATCCTGTTGAAGGAAAAAAACAAGTATGGGAACTTCCTGTTAAGTTAACAATTGCAATAGAAACCAGCTCCAAATAAGGGCAAAATGGCATTCCTCCTTGCATGGGAACACACACACTGCAGCAAAGTCATGACCCCAACGCAGAGGAAGACGACGATCTTCATCCCCACGACCACCAGAGGACTGATGAAGACCCCCTAGCAACAGGCTGCGCAGTCGTAGAAGACACCAGGAGGTGCTACTAAATCCGGAACTACTAGGCTATAAATCGAGACTCTGGTGGGCTTAGGTGTGCGCCGTTGGCGGAGCAGGAGACTCCCCGGCCGCCCAGCGCTGTTTTACTTATCGCTGCTTGCTGAATTGCTCAAATAAATAGAAATTCGATCTACCTTACCCACGATGTCTCGGGAATGATTTCTACCAAAACTAATTTATAACAGCAACAGAGTTAAGTCACCCTGCTCGCCGGATTTGAAACTAGTGAGAGCCCAGTATCACCGTTTAAACAAACTAACTAAAAAAACAGCATTTTCATTAAATTTATAAAAATAGCTTGAACTTATGAGTGAAAATATGTTTAACATATTGCAATCATTTGATGCGTGCCTTTTTTAAAGAAGTGAGACAGGGAACAAGATAAAGGATGTTGATTCCGTAGGTCTTAGCTACCACAATGGTATGTTAACGACCCCAAAGATAGGGGAGTAAAAGACTCTATGCATAGATAATGGAACCAGCAAGAACTGGCTTGACTGCTGAAGTCTGCCAAATAAAGGAAGGGTCAGGAGTTTAGCAGCAAGGAAGACATCTGGCCTTCATCAAAAGACCACCAGAGTATGCCCGACGACCACCCAAGGACTCCAGTATGCATGTGAATAGGTGCGGGAAAATACGTTAATGATTCTTCAGAGACCTGATGAATATGCAAGAGCCTTACGGGAAATGAAACGAATATGTATTTGTCCTACTAATATAAGCACACCGCCAGTAACCCTTGGTGTGTGTTAGGTGGAGCGATCCCCCACACGCCCACCACCATAATAAAGAATACCTGCTTAATAACTTTGGTTATTGAGTTTTCACTGTGTCAGAAGTACGATGCACCTTCATTTGGCCTGGAAACTAAATGTCTGAAATTACGCTGTGCAATTTAGAAAACTCACTTCCATTGCAAGTGTCCTGGTTTCAGTTAGGACAGAGTTAATTTTCCTCCTAGTAGCTGGTAGGGTGCTATGTTTTGGATTAGGATGAGAAGAGCGCTGATAACATGCTGATGTTTTAATTGTTGCAGAGCAGTGCTAACGCTAAGCCAAGTACTTTTCAGCTTCTCGCTCTGTCCTGCCAGCAGGCAGGCTAGGGGTGCAGCGGGAGCTGGGAGGGGACAGACCCAGGACAGCTGACCCAAACTGGCCAAAGGGGTATTCCATACCATCTGACGTCATGCTAAACAATATATAGGGGTGGCTGGCCGGGGTGGGGGGCCGGCTGCTCGGGAATAGGCTGGGCATCGGTCAGCGGGTGGTGAGCAATTGCATTGTGCATCACTTGTTTCTTACACATTATTATTGTTAATACTATTACCATTATCACTATTATTATTATTATTGTTATTATTATTTTCCTGTCTTAATAAACTGTCTTTATCTCAACTCACAGGCTTCACTTTCCCGTTTCTCTCCCCCATCCCAGAGAGGGAGGGGGGAGGGTGAGCGAACGGCTGTGTGGTGTTTAGCTGCCAGCCGGGTTAAACCACAACAGTCCTTTTGGCGCCCAACGTGGGGCCCGAAGGGTTGAGATATCGACAAATCTGACCAGAGTGTGTTAAACTAAAATTGGTATAAGTATTGGACCTGCTTAATAGTTGCTAGTCACGATGTTGATTGCCTTAATCTCCAGTCTGCTGTACCTGTATTCCAAATTGAGTTTTATGGTGCGTTACTTTCTGTATGTGCTCCCTGTTGCACTGTTTATCCTTTCCGGGCCCTGGTTTAAGATTGTTATGGTACTGTGCGGTGTAGCAATGGCTTATGAAATGATGAGATATCTGGTCATGACTTTAACCTGGTATTTGTACTCAGCACTGACATCGACTCTATACTTTGGAACCCATATCTCGGAAACTATTAGCAATTACACCTATTGCCTGTTTTCGTTAGGGAGCCAATCTGTGAAGGGGACAGGGGAAGACATGTTTCCCTACCTGTTCACTCTCCCTTTCTCCTTCACCACCACCCTCTTATCCCCCGAGTTAGTTACGGTGGTTCTCCGAGATGTTGAATATCCCTGGGATACTCAGACCAGCCTGCTCTTGTTGTTATGTCTCCTGAATGCGCTTCAGATTTTGTGGAGGGTTAAACAACTACTTAGGAATCTCATCCGGAGATCTGTCTTGAGGCGGGATAGTTGCGAGTGGCAGGGAGTGTGGGAGGATATGGGCAGGTTTCTAGAGCAGTGGTCACCTCCAGTGTTTTGGACATTCACCCCTGAACAACTGCAAAATCCTAAAAAGCTGGCAGAATGCTTGAAAAAAAGGTGTCATGACTCTGGCAGTTCCAAAGTGACACAAATCACTGTAGCGTGCTGGGGTCTGGCTTGTGCCTATCGAGCTGCAATTGATGCTACTAGCAACCTAGCTCCAGCTCCAGCTCCTGCAGCCGCTCCAGCTCCAGCTCCTGCAGCCGCTCCAGCTCCAGCTCCTGCAGCCGCTCCAGTTCCAGCTCCTGCAGCTACTCCAGCTCCAGCTCCTGCAGCCGTTCCAGTTCCAGCTCCTGCAGCCGCTCCAGCCCCTGCAGCCACTCCAGCTCCAGCTCCTGCAGCTACTCCAGCTCCAGCTCCTGCAGCCGCTCCAGCTCCAGCTCCTGCAGCCGTTCCGGCTCCTGCAGCCGCTCCAGCTCCAGCCCCTGCAGCCGCTCCAGCTCCAGCCCCTGCAGCCGCTCCAGCTCCTGCAGCTGCCCCAGCTCGTGCAGCTGCTCCCACTCCTGTGGCTGGGTCAGAGAAACGAGCTGTAGCAGTGCAAGTTGACCCCGCAGAGGGTATTCCAACCCCTGTGGCAGACCCTGCGTCTGGGTCAGAGAAACGAGCTGTAGCAGTGCAAGTTGACCCCGCAGAGGGTATTCCAACCCCTGTGGCAGACCCTGTGGCTGGGTCAGAGAAACGAGCTGTAGCAGTGCAAGTTGCCCCTGTAGACAAGGTGAAAAAATGGTATAGAGGCTCAGGTCGTTTAAAACGCAGACAGTCTTCTGCTAAGTCTGGGCGTAGTGAAGACGAGGCTGGGCCATCAAAGGTGCAGGAGACTGAAGATGAGGATGAGGATGGCGAAAAATCAACAGTAACTACCCGGACTCCATACCAGCCATCAAAGGTGCAGGAGACTGAAGATGAGGATGAGGATGTCGGAAAATCAACAGTAACTACCCGGACTCTACACCGGCCATCAAAGGTGCAGAAGACTGAAGATGAGGATGAGGATGTCGAAAAATCAACAATAATTACCCGGACTCTATACCAGCGTGAGCTACGAGATGTGCGAAAAGATTTTGGTCGCTGTATAGGCGAGCAGCTTGTCACCTGGCTGCTCCGGTGCTGGGACACGGGAGCCAATTATGTGGAATTGGAGGGCAAGGAAGCCAGGCGGCTGGGATCCCTTGCTAGGGACGCATGCATTGACAAAGCAATTGGAGATGGAGCACAATCTCGCAGCCTCTGGAGGCGTCTCCTGTCAGCTGTGAAGGAAAGGTATCTCTTCAAGGAAGAACTTGTATGTTTACCAAGCAAATGGACCACCATGGAGAAGGGAATTCAGTACCTGAGGGAATTGGCCGTACGGGAAGTAATTTATAAGGACCTAGACGACGCACAAACATCCGCAGATCCAGATGCAGTCCGGTGTACACTACCCATGTGGCGGAAGTTTGTACAGAGTGCCCCATCATCATATGCCAGCTCATTGGCAATGCTAGCCTGGAAAACGGAGGAGAATCCCACAGTGAATGAAGTGACTAAAATACTCCGGCAGTACGAAGGAAATCTCTCCTCTTCCCTAAAGGCCTGTGTCTCAGCTGTGGAGAAACTCTCTGAAGAGGTCCACCAACTTAAAGAGAATTTATCTTCCCCTCCACCTGAACGAACCAGTGTCCACCAGCTAAAAGAGAATGCTTTAGAGAAACTTTCTGAAAAGATCCACCAACTTGAAGGAAGATTATCTTCCCCTTCACCTGAACGAACCAGTGTCCACCAGCTAAAAGAGAATGCTTTGGAGAAACTTTCTGAAAAGATCCACCAACTTGAAGAAAGACTATCTTCCCCTTCACCTGAACGAACCAGTGTCCACCAGCTAAAAGAGAATACCTTGGAGAAACTTTCTGAAAAGATCCACCAACTTAAAGAGAGTTTATTTTCCTCCCCACCTGTACAAACCAGTGTCTCAGCTATTAGGGGTAAACGTTCATCTATGCAAGGAAGACAATATGGTGGGCACACACACCGCGCCACCCTGTGGTTTTACCTACGTGACCATGGAGAGGACATGAGAAAATGGGATGGAAAATCTACTGCGACCCTAGAGGCACGGGTACGTGAATTGCAAAGGAAAACAATTGGGAAAAAGGAGTTCTCTGAAAGGTTTGCTGCTCCAACTTCCAGCAGGCAGTCCTTTAAACACAGAAATGAAGATTCTGACCAGGACTAGAGGGGCCCTGCCTCCAGCCAGGGGGAGGAAAGGGACAATCGAGTTTATTGGACTGTGTGGATTCGATGGCCTGGCACGTCAGACGCACAGAAGTATAAGGCTTTGGTAGACACCGGTGCACAATGTACTCTAATGCCATCAAGCTATAAAGGGCCAGAGCCCATCTGTATTTATGGTGTGACGGGGGGATCCCAGCAGTTAACTGTATTGGAGGCTGAAGTGAGTCTAACCGGTAATGAGTGGCAAAAGCACCGTATTGTGACTGGCCCAGATGCTCCGTGCATCCTTGGCATAGACTATCTTAGAAGAGGATATTTCAAGGACCCAAAAGGGTTCCGCTGGGCTTTTGGCATAGCTGCTTTGGAGACAGAGGACATTAAACAGTTGTCTACCTTGCCTGGTCTCTCAGAGGACCCTTCTGTTGTGGGGTTGCTGAGGGTTGAAGAACAGCAAGTGCCGATCGCTACCACAACTGTGCACCGGCGGCAATATCGCACCAACCGAGACTCCCTGAGTCCCATCCATAAGCTAATTCGTCAACTGGAGAGCCAAGGAGTGATCAGCAAGACTCATTCACCTTTTAATAGTCCCATATGGCCAGTGCGAAAGTCTAATGGTGAGTGGAGACTAACAGTGGACTATCGTGGCCTGAACGAAGTCACGCCACCACTGAGTGCTGCAGTGCCGGACATGCTAGAACTCCAGTATGAACTGGAATCAAAGGCAGCCAAGTGGTATGCCACAATTGATATCGCTAATGCATTTTTCTCCATCCCTCTAGCAGCACAGTGCAGGCCACAGTTTGCTTTCACTTGGAGGGGAGTCCAATATACTTGGAATCGGCTGCCCCAGGGGTGGAAACACAGCCCTACCATTTGCCATGGACTGATCCAGTCTGCGCTGGAGCAGGGGGAAGCTCCTGAACACCTGCAGTACATCGATGACATCATTGTGTGGGGTGACACTGCAGAAGAAGTTTTCGAGAAAGGGAAGAAAATAGTCCAAATCCTTCTGAAGGCTGGTTTTGCCATAAAACAGAATAAAGTTAAAGGACCTGCACGAGAGATCCAGTTTTTAGGAATAAAATGGCAAGATGGACGCCGTCAAATCCCAATGGATGTGATCAACAAAATAACAGCTATGTCTCCACCAACTAGCAAAAAAGAAACACAAACTTTCCTAGGTGTCGTGGGGTTTTGGAGAATGCATATTCCAAATTACAGTCTGATTGTAAACCCGCTCTACCAAGTAACCCGTAAGAAGAATGCTTTTGAATGGGGCCCTGAGCAACGACAAGCCTTTGAACAAATTAAGCAGGAAATAGTTCATGCAGTAGCCCTCGGGCCAGTCCGAACAGGACCAGATGTAAAGAATGTGCTCTACACCGCAGCCGGAGAGAATGGTCCCACCTGGAGCCTCTGGCAGAAAGAACCTGGGGAAACTCGAGGTCGACCCCTGGGGTTTTGGAGTCGGGGATACAGAGGATCTGAAGCCCGCTATACTCCAACTGAAAAGGAGATATTGGCAGCATATGAAGGAGTTCGATCTGCTTCGGAAGTGGTCGGTACTGAAGCGCAGCTCCTCCTGGCACCCCGACTGCCGGTACTAGGCTGGATGTTCAAAGGAAGGGTCCCCTCTACGCATCATGCAACTGATGCTACATGGAGCAAGTGGGTTGCACTGATTACTCAGCGGGCTCGAATAGGAAACCCCAGTCGCCCAGGAATCTTGGAGGTGATTATGGACTGGCCAGAAGGCAAATACTTTGGGATATCACTAGAGGAGGAGGTGGTTCGTGCTGAAGAAGCCCCCCTGTACAGCAAGCTACCAGAAAATGAGAAGAAATATGCCTTGTTCACTGACGGGTCCTGTCGTATTGTGGGAAAGCATCGGAGATGGAAAGCTGCTGTATGGAGTCCTACACGACGAGTTGCAGAAGCTGCTGAGGGAGAAGGTGAATCGAGTCAGTTTGCAGAAGTAAAAGCCATTCAGCTGGCTTTAGATATTGCTGAACGAGAAAAGTGGCCAGTTCTCTATCTCTATACTGATTCATGGATGGTAGCAAATGCCCTGTGGGGGTGGTTACAGCAATGGAAGCAGAACAACTGGCAGCGCAGGGGCAAGCCCATCTGGGCTGCGGCATTGTGGCAAGATATTGCTGCCCGGGTAGAGAACCTGGTTGTAAAGGTACGCCATGTAGATGCTCATGTGCCCAAGAATCGGGCTACTGAAGAACACCAAAACAACCAGCAGGTGGATCAGGCTGCTAAGATTGAAGTGGCTCAGGTGGACCTGGACTGGCAACATAAAGGTGAATTATTTATAGCCCGATGGGCCCATGACACCTCAGGCCATCAAGGTAGAGATGCAACATACAGATGGGCTCGTGATCGAGGGGTGGACCTGACCATGGACACTATAGCACAGGTTATTCATGACTGTGAAACATGTGCTGCAATCAAGCAAGCCAAACGGTCAAAACCTCTTTGGTATGGAGGACGATGGCTGAAATATAAATATGGAGAGGCCTGGCAGATTGATTACATCACACTCCCTCAAACCCGCAACGGCAAGCGCCACGTACTTACAATGGTGGAAGCAACCACCGGATGGCTGGAAACATATCCTGTGCCCCATGCCACCGCCCGGAACACTATCTTGGGCCTTGAAAAGCAAGTCTTATGGCGACATGGCACCCCAGAGAGAATTGAGTCAGACAACGGGACTCATTTCCGAAACAACCTTATAGACACTTGGGCCAAAGAACATGGTATTGAGTGGGTGTATCACATCCCCTATCATGCACCAGCCTCTGGAAAAGTTGAACGATACAATGGACTGTTGAAGACTACACTGAAAGCAATGGGTGCTGGGACATTCAAAAATTGGGATACACATTTGGCAAAGGCCACCTGGTTAGTCAATACCAGGGGATCTGCCAACCGAGCTGGACCTGCCCAATCAAACCTGTTACGCACTGTAGAAGGGGATAAAGTTCCTGTAGTGCACGTAAGAAACATGCTGGGTAAAACAGTCTGGGCTACTCCTGCCTCAGGAAAAGGCAAACCCATTCGTGGAATTGCTTTTGCTCAGGGACCTGGATGCACTTGGTGGGTAATGCAAAAGAATGGGGAGGTCCGGTGTGTACCTCAAGGGGATTTGATACTGGGTGAGAATAGCCCATGAGTTGAATTGTAGTATGTTAATTATTATATAATAATGTATGTCATCACTACCATGATTGCTATATATCATAGATGAAAATGGTGATTAATTAGAATGTATTGGACAGAGTGTAACCTGAGCATGACATAAATGGTATGGAATAAGGGGTGGATATCTGTCCTGGTTCCAGTCAGGACAGAGTTAAGTAGCTCATAGTAGCTGGTAGGGTGCTATGTTTTGGATTAGGATGAGAAGAGCGCTGATAACATGCTGATGTTTTAATTGTTGCAGAGCAGTGTTTACACCAGGCCAAGGACTTTTCGGCTTCTTGCTCTGTCCTGCCAGCGAGCAGGCTGGGGGTGCAGCAGGAGCTGGGAGGGGACAGACCCAGGACAGCTGACCCAAACTGGCCAAAGGGGTATTCCATACCATCTGACGTCATGCTAAACAATATATAGGGGTGGCTGGCCGGGGTGGGGGGCCGGCTGCTCGGGAATAGGCTGGGCATCGGTCAGCGGGTGGTGAGCAATTGCATTGTGCATCACTTGTTTTCTTACACATTATTATTGTTAATACTATTACCATTATCACTATTATTATTATTATTGTTATTATTATTTTCCTGTCTTAATAAACTGTCTTTATCTCAACTCACAGGCTTCACTTTCCCGTTTCTCTCCCCCATCCCAGAGAGGGAGGGGGGAGGGTGAGCGAACGGCTGTGTGGTGTTTAGCTGCCAGCCGGGTTAAACCACAACAATCTCTATACTGATTCATGGATGGTAGCAAATGCCCTGTGGGGGTGGTTACAGCAATGGAAGCAGAACAACTGGGAGCGCAGGGGCAAGCCCATCTGGGCTGCTGCATTGTGGCAAGATGTTGCTGCCCGGGTGGAGAACCTGGTTGTAAAAGTACGCCATG
Source organism: Anser anser (assembly GCF_964211835.1). Lineage (NCBI taxonomy): Eukaryota > Metazoa > Chordata > Aves > Anseriformes > Anatidae > Anser > Anser anser. Next base: position 121,427 of record NW_028154222.1, on the reverse strand, counting down.
TAGATGCTCTCATGTGCCCAAGAATCAGGCTACTGAAGAACATCAAAACAACCAGCAGGTGGATCAGGCTGCTAAGACTTAAGTGGCTCAGGTGGACCTGGACTGGCAACATAAAGGTGAATTATTTATAGCCCGATGGGCCTATGACACCTCAGGCCATCAAGGCAGGGATGCAACCTACAGATGGGCTCGTGATCGAGGGGTGGACCTGACCATGGACACTATAGCACAGGTTATTCATGATTGTGAAACGTGCTGCAGTCAAGCAAGCCAAGCGGTCAAAGCCTCTTTGGTATGGAGGACGATGGCTGAAATATAAATATGGAGAGGCCTGGCAGACTGATTACATCACACTCCCTCAAACCCGCAACAGCAAGCGCCAAGCGCTTACAATGGTGGAAGCAACCACCGGATGGCTGGAAACATATCCTGTGTCCCATGCCACCGCCCGGAACACTATCCTGGGCCTTGAAAAGCAAGTCCTATGGCGACATGGCACCCCAGAAAGAAATGAGTCAGACAATGGGACTCGTTTCCGAAACAACCTTATAGACACTTGGGCCAAAGAACATGGTATTGAGTGGGTGTATCACATCCCCTATCATGCACCAGACTGTGGGAAAATCAAGCGATACAATGGACTGTTGAAAACTACACTGAAAGCAATGGGTGCTGGGACATTCGAAAATTTGGATACGCATTTGGCAAAGGCCACCTGGTTAGTCAATACTAGGGGATCTGCCAACCGAGCTGGACCTGCCCAATCAAACCTGTTACATACAGTAGAAGGGGATAAAGTTCCTGTAGTAGTTCCTGTAGTGCACGTAAGAAACATGCTGGGTAAAACAGTCTGGGCTGCTCCTGCCTCAGGAAAAGGCAAACCCATTCGTGGAATTGCTTTTGCTCAGGGACCTGGATGCACTTGGTGGGTAATGCAAAAGAATGGGGAGGTCCGGTGTGTACCTCAAGGGGATTTGATACTGGGTGAGAATAGCCCATGAGTTGAATTGTAGTATGTTAATTATTATATAATACTGTATGTCATCACTACCATGATTTCTATATGTCAATGTCCAATTAATGGTATCACAGTAACAGCCACACAGATAATAATGAATTTTGATTGAAATGGACAAGCACAGAGATGTGATGGAACGAGAACAAGCTTCAACATGCAGTGATCCAACATCACACACCATCTCTTCTGCCCTGAAAGACTGCTGAGACAGATGGAGCCCTAGTCAGTCACGGACTATGCAAACCCAGTGGACATTCTATATAACATAGAAGAAATTGGTGATTAATTGGAATGTATTGGAAAGGGTGTAACCTGAGCATGACATAAATGGTATGGAATAAGGGGTGGATATATGTCCTGGTTTCAGCTAGGACAGAGTTAATTTTCCTCCTAGTAGCTGGTAGGGTGCTGTGTTTTGGATTAGGATAAGAGTGTTGATAACATGCTGATGTTTTAATTGTTGCAGAGCAGTGTTTACACCAAGCCAAGGACTTCCCAGCTTCTCGCTCTGTCCTGCCAGCAGGCAGGCTGGGGGTGCAGCAGGAGCTGGGAGGGGACAGACCCAGGACAGCTGACCCAAACTGGCCAAAGGGGTATTCCATACCATCTGACGTCATGCTGAACAATTAATATGGGGGGGCTGGCCGGGGTGGGGAGGGATGGATCTGCTGCTTGGGGACAGCCGGGTGGTGAGCAATTGCATTGTGCATCACTTGTTCTATACACGTTAGCAGTATAGTAGTACTGTTGTTATTATTTTCCTGTCTTTTCTGTCCTAATAAACTGTCTTTATCTCATCCCATAAGCTTTCACTTCTTTTTTGTGATTCTCTCCCCTGCCCCATAAGGGGGTGGGGGGAGGGTGAGTGAACAGCTGTGTGGTGCTTAGCTGCTGGCTGGGTTAAAACACAACAGAGAGTGATTACTTAAATTATTTACTCAAAAATCATTTTATTCTGAACTTCAGTATCCTTTGTTTTCTTGAAATTTTTGAAGGCCAGGTTGGAGACATTTTATAAAGATTATTATTTTTTTCACTGTTAGCAGATGCAGTTCTGGACATTATATTATTTTCTAATACATGGAGCAAGTCAGAGTACATCATAAGGAAGAGGCTCTTCACTGAGAGGGTGGTCGCACACTGGAACAGGCTCCCCAGGGAAGTAGTCACTGCGCCAAGCCTTTTGGAGTTTAAGAAGCGTTTGGACTGTGCACTCAGTCACATGGTCTAAAATTTGGGGTAGACCTGTGTGGTGCCAGGAGTTGGACTCGATGATCCTTATGGGTCCCTTCCAACTCGGGATATCCTATGATTCTATAGATGTTACTACCTCTGACTGTAAAATCCCTGGCTGCTCTGTAACAAGTCTTGTATGTGTCTGCACTGTAATCTATTTTTAAAGTGTTGTGTGGAGATATGAGCTCTGCTAACAGGTGCTTGCTAGGTTCTGCACTATGCTTACCCTATAATGGTCTTACACTTCCTGGTTAGAAGTTGCTGCAATATATTGCCAGTTTGCCTGCTTATTTAATGGTTGTGATTTAACCTGTCAGACAGTTAAATACTACACGCTTGTTTGCTTGCCACCACCCCCAAGTGGGATTGTTAGCGTAGCAACCACATAACCACCAAGTGATTATATGAAGGTGCTTTATTCAGCGCTGGAAGCCGGGGCAGGTGCCCAAATCTGGCTTCAAGTCCCGTTACTTCCCAGCCGTTATTTATACATACAACATTGCGTCAGGTATACATATTCATTACAGGTTGCAACATCAGCCTCGCTTTTCATTCTAATTAGCTCCCCTCCCCTTTGCACATGCGTGGCGCACTCTGGTGGTCGTCCAGGTGGTCGTCCAGATGAAGTAAGGAGTCTTCCTCTCCGCTAAACTCTTTCACCTTTCTCACTCGACGCATGCTCCCTCCGCTCCTTGGTTCTGCTTCAACTCATTTCATCATCTCCAGGCCCTTATCCAAGGTCAGGTTGTACCTATTCCCTCCCGGGGTTCCCCTCCAACGATTCTTTTGATTGTTCAATGTACTCCCTAAGTTTCCAGTATACATAGATTACTTGATAATGTAAGTACATTTAATAATATTTAATTATACCGTATGATCCATCACCTGAGAAACATTAATAGAACATCCATTCGATTCTCCCCGACACTAACAGGATGGGGGAGAAAATTGAAAAGTGCAAGAACTCATGAGTTGATGAGATAAGGATAGCTTAATAATAATGGGGGGGGGGGGGGGGATAAACCAAGTGATGCACAATGCAATTGCCCAGGCAGCCCCCGAGCAACAGTCCCCTCAATTTTTATTGTTCTGTGTGACATCCTATGGTACGGACTATCTTTTTGGGTCAGCTGTCCTGGTTCTGTCCCCTCCCAGCTTCTTGTGTACCCTTAGCCTCCTTGCTGGCAGGACAGCATGAGAAGCTTGAAAAGTCCTTGATTTAGTGTAAGCACTGCTCTGCAACAGCTAAAGCAGTGTGTCACCTGCATTATTTTTCTCCTAAGTCCCACACACAGCACTGTACCAGCTACTAGGAGGAAAACTAACTCTATCCCAGCCAAAACCAGGGCATTATTGAAATCCTTCAGGAGTGAAGGAGGGTGAAATCTGTAACTGACAGTTCTGGTGGCAGGAGTCCTTTTTCCTTTTTCCTCCTGGTGAATGTGGGGGGTGGTAAGATTTTTATATATTCAAGAAAATGCAGAAGTCTTATTAAAAAGCTACCTAGCATTTTCAGAACGGAGGAAAAAGAGGAAAATTTTCGGGGGGGGGGGGGGGGCTGTAGTCTCATGGTCACCGCCTAAGCGAAAAACTGACACTTAATTACCATGTTATATTTGTGTGCATGTATTTGTGCAGTTAAACAGTTTCATGTATAACAATTCTTAATTTCTGGCATTTAAGCATAATAGGAATTGACAGGTTTGAATATTTGAAGTCTTAAAGTTGTTCCAGAATCCTGTTCTTCTGATCTTCAAAACTCCATTTCCAACTGGTATTTTTTTTTTTGTCCTTTTGTGGTGTTTTGGATTAAAACACCTCTTTTCTCAGTGGACTTTACTCCTTCAGATGTTTATGACCAATGTTTAAATATATCTTAGTTCCTCATTTTGTGAGGCAAAGCAAGCAGAGAAGTTTTCTTAGAGGCTTCTTTTGTCCATGATGACTGAAGTAGTTTGCTATTGCCCTTGGAAAAATTTTGAATTTATGATGTTATTCCAGATGTGGCCTTACTTGTATCTTGTTTTGTGATGATATAAAAAAGAAAATGTTCAGGGAAGAATGACTATGCTGTTTAAGATTTGTTTTTTTGTTTTTTTTTTTTCATTTAATTTGGTAAGCTGAAGCTAAAGATAGTTGTTTTAGTTTCATCTTTTTGTTTTTTTTTTTTGGTAATGTGGAGTTCTGGGAGTTGACTCTAGATGATGTTTTTTCTTAACCTTTTCACAGAAGTCTTGACTTCTGATTCACGCAGTTGCTTTCAGTTTCCCTTTTCTCAACACGTTGCTACTCTTTCTACTACTCTTTCTAAAACAGAGGCAATATATTAAGCTTTCCTGAATACTGTTGTGCTAAGACAACTATGTTTTAAAAGTGTCTCCAGCTACTTTAAAACTGATGAAAAATACTTTGTCACAAAAGGACCCTATCAACTCCATCATAAAAAAGAAAAACAAACTGACCTTTTTGATTGTTTGATTATACGGTGTAGTGTTCTCGTTTCAGCTGTTAATGTGGCTCAAAGTGGGTGGCTTATCTTTACGAGATCAAATCTCTTCACTGTACATCGTTTGGAACTAGTTGTTCATTTTTACTTGGTATTCACTGCCTTATTGATGTTCAGACCTCACAAAACAATAGAATTAAATTTTCAGTAATTAAATACTGGAATAATTGTTGCATGTTACCTGAAACAAAATTCTTTACAGACTTCTTAGATGACCCTCAAGAAACAAAACTGAATTAATTCTTTCCTTGCTGCAGTCTATTCTGCTATCCACGTGCATAGCAAAACATACATTTTGTGAAGATTTTAATCTAAATCTATACCAATGGAAGGCTTTTTTTATGAAGTCGCTATGCAGAACTTGAATCAGACATCAGAAACTATTGCTACCGTGAGACTTAATCAGACTGCTAAAAATATTCAGGAAACTGAAATGCATTTGAATGTTAATGGTAAGAGGATAGCAATATTTCAGTGTCTTTTTCTTGCCTTTTTAGAATTTTACAGCTCTGTTTCAGTGATGGACAACCTAAGCCAAGTTAGCTTTCAGGATACTTTTACTAAAGGCAGGTATGTTTTGAGTTTGTGCTTCTAAGGAACGATGAGTTCACTGTGACAAATTTTGGGCTTAATTTTTTGTTACCAAGAGAGCTTCTGAAAGCAGTAGAATCACCGTATTCAGATCTATGGAGCTTACCTCAATACGTTTCTGATAGTCGTTTTTTAATGTTGGGTGTACAACAACTGTTTTATCATGGAATCATAGAATGGTTTAGGTTGGAAGGGACCTTAAAGATCATATAGTTTCACCACCACCCCCCCCCCCCCCCCCAGATGGGCAGGGACGCCTTCTACCACCTTCCACGAGACCAGGTTGCTCAAAGCCCCATCTAACCTGGCCTTGAACACTTCTAGGGATGGGGCATCCACAACTTCTCTGGGCAACCTGTTCCAGTGCCTCACCACCCTCTGAGTGAAGAATTTCTTCCTAATATCTAATCTAAATCTACCCTCTTAGTTTAAAGCCATTACTCCTTGTCCTATCGCTACGTTCCCTGACAAAGAGTCCCTCCCCAGCTTTCCTGTAGGCCCCCTTTAGGTACTGGAAGGCTGCAATGAGATCTTCCTGGAGCTTTCTCTTCTCCAGGCTGAACCACCCCAACTCTCTCAGCCTGTCTTTCTAGGAGAGGTGCTCTCTGGTCATCATTTATCAATGTTAATGAACAGTGGTTGATCTGATGTATGGTGTGTATATAAGAGAAGGCTTGCTAGGAGACGAGTTCTTCATGGTCTGTCATTATAACTAAATCACTCTTGTTAATGCTTGTATGGGTGCATACTACTTATTTTCATTCTATTCAAATACCTAAGGTGTGAATTTTTAGTTAAATGTGGGACAGTCCTATATTTCTCAAAGGCGGAAATGTTCTTCGAAATGTTCTTCTAAATGTTCTTCTAAATGTTCTTCTAAAATGAATTGCTTATCGGTGCTACTTATTTGCCTTAGGCTCATGAGTCTTTGCAAAGGTAACTGTTTGATGTCAAGCTGGAAGGATATATCAAGTGAACTAAATAGGTCTCTTCAGTATTTTTATTAACATCTGCAATAATGAAATAGAGCATACTTATTAAATATATAGGTAGTACAAATCTGAATAGAGGTTGCAGTTGCTTTGGGGGATACAGAATGCAGAAATGTCTCTGACTGCTGGGGATAGATGAAGTAATGGACTTGAATAGCAGGGGAAAAAACAAAAATTGTCAGATCTTGTAGAAGAAATCTTTGAAACGATGTAAGAGCAATTCAGTGCTGGAACGTGTTGCAGAAGAAAGTGGTAGTCTAACTTGTTGGTGTAACTTAATTTGAACTCAACCAAAAATCAAACTGATGTTTGGCAACCAAACTGATTGTAAATGGTTTAGGCATAGCAAATCTTGCCTGAGGTGACAGTAGTCTTGCTGGCCTTCCGTTCTCACTTTGTGATCTGTTTTCAGTTTGCCAAAAATAACTTCCTGGGGATGAAGAGTACTCTAGTGTTGATACTTGTAATGAAGCAGAGCTCGTACTTGTAATGGAAACGTTTTCTGTATTAAAATACATTCTAAGGCAAGCTTGTTGGCAACATCGGAAAGGTAGCAACTAGGAATATTTATGGAGCCTGGTAAAACATGGGGTTGGTAACTTAAAGCTGGATAGGCTGTATATTCTAAAATGTGGTTTAAAGAAAAGCTAACCGATCAGGTGGATGATTAGTTGCGTGGCACTAGCCACGCTCAGGGTTTTGGGTTCTACAATCTCAGGTGCACTTTTGACCAGCCATGTTGGCACTGGATGGTGCGCACTTGACCAGGTGGTGCAAGAGCATTCTGCGTAGCAAGTTGGCAGGATTTATTATCAGAGCTTTGAACTAGATTTAGCGGAGGAAGGAATGTACCTCTGACAGAAAAGAACTAGGGACTGCTGAAACTTTAGGAAGCAACAGGGGAAATAGTTGTGAATTGTCACAAAGGAAGGAGGAATTGTCACAAATAGGAGGGCTCCTATAAAAAGGTGATGCGGCTGATAGCCCAGCTGAAGTGCCTCTACGCCAATGCGTGCAGCATGGGAAACAGGAGGAGTTGGAAACCATAGTGCAATTAGAGAACTATGGCCTAATTACCACAGAAATGTGGTGAGATGAATCACACAGCTGGAACACTGGAATTGAGGGCTGCAAGCTTTACAGAAGAGAGACAGGGAAGGAGGGGAGGGGGTGTGGCCCTCTGCTAAGAAATGGATAGATTGCAAAGAGCTGCTTCTGAGAAACAGTCACAGACAGGTTGAGAGCTTATGGGTAAAAGTTAAGGAGCAGACCAATAAAGGACACCTTGTGGTTGGGGTCTACTACAAGCTGCCTTGTCAAGGGGAGTCTGTTGATGAGGCCTTCCTACTTCAGCTATAAGAAGCATTGTGCTTGCAGGCTCTCATCCTGATGGGGGATTTCAAATGCCTGAATGTCTGCTGGGAAAGCCACACAGCAGGCTGTAAGCAATCCAGGAGACTCTTGGAGTGCATCACAGATAACTTCCTGGTCCAGGTATTAGACAAACCAACCAGAGGAGAAGCGTTACAGGGACCTCCCCTGATAGCCAGGACTGCCGATAAATGATGGAAAGCGGCTTGGCCAGCTCCTCCGCCAGTTCTCTCAGTACCCTCGGGTGGATCCCATCCGGCCCCATCGACTTGCATACATCCAAGTGCTGTAGCAGGTCGCCAACCATTTCCTCGTGGATAGTGAGGGCCACATCCTGCTCCCCATCCCCTTCCACCAGCTCAGGGTACTGGGTATCCAGAGAACAACTGGTTTTGCCGCTAAAGACTGAGGCAAAGTAGGCATTAAGCACCTCAGCTTTTTCCTCATCCCTTGTAACTAAGTTTCCTCCCACATCCAGTAAAGGATGGAGATTCTCCTTAGTCCTCCTTTTGGTGTTGATGTATTTGTAAAAACATTTTTTGTTATCTTTAACAGCAGTAGCCAGATTGAGCTCCAGATGAGCTTTGGCCCTTCTAATTTTGTCCCTGCACAGCCTCGCAACAGCCTTATAGTCCTCGTGAGTGGCCTGCCCTCTTTTCCAAAGATTATAAACCCTCTTTTTTCTCTTAAGCTCGAACCACAACTCTCTGTTCAGCCAGGCCGGTCTTCTTCCGCGCCGGCTCGTCTTTGGGCACGTGACGACAGACTGCTCCAGAGCCATTAAGATTTCCTTCTTGAGGAGTGCCCAGCCTTCCTGGACTCCTCTGCCCTTCAGAACCACCTCCCAAGGGACTCTGCCAACCAGTGTCCTGAACAGCTCAAAGTCAGCCCTCCGGAAGTCCAAGACAGCGGTTTTACTGGTCCCCTTCCTGACTTCGCCAAGAATAGAGAACTGAACCATTTCGTGGTCACTCTGCCCAAGACAGCTCCCGACCACCACATCTCCCACCAGTCCGTCACTGTTCGTGAACAGAAGGTCTAGTGGGGCACCTCCCCTGGTAGGCTCTCTAACCAGCTGCGTCAGGAAGCTATCTTCCATGCTCTCCAGAAACCTCCTAGACTGCTTTCTCTGGGCTGTGTTGTGCTTCCAGGATATGTCTGGGAAGTTGAAGTCCCCCACGAGAACAAGCGCTGACGATTTTGCAACTTCTGCCAGCTGCCTGTAGAACTCCTCATCCGTCTCCTCATCCTGGTTCGGCGGTCTATAACAGACCCCCACCAGGATGCTTGCCTTGTTGGCCTTCCCTCTGATCCTAACCCATAGGGACTCAACCTTATCAGTCCCAGCCTCAAGTTCCACAACATCAAAACACTCTCTAATATAGAGCTAATATACTCTATATAGAGTATATATAATATACTGGACCTGGCGCTCACCAATGCGGAAGAGCTCATTAACGAGGTTGAGACTGGAGGCAGTCTGGGCTGCAGTGACCATGCCCTGGTTGAGTTTGTGATCTCGAGGAATATGGGCTTGGCAAAGAGCAAAGTCAGGACCCTGAACTTCCAAAGAGCAAATTTCAAGCTATTTAAAGACCTGGTGGATGAGATACCCTGGAACACTGTCCTTAGCTCTGTTCAGCTCCTTTGTCCCTGGCAACTCTTTAAGGATGTTTTCCTTAGAGTGCAAGAACTCTCCATCCCCCTGTGTAAGACAGAAAGCAAGCAGGGAGGGCAGGAAACTGGGATGGCTGTGCAAGGACCTGCTGGTCAAACTGAGGTGCAAGAAGGAAATGCACAGGCAGTGGAAGCAGGGGCATGTGGCATGGGAAGAGTACAGGGATGCTGCCTAGACGTGCAGGGATGGGATCAGGAAAGCTAAAATGAAAGAAAAAACAAGCAAACAAACAAAAAAACAGCTTTAGTATGACCTCATGGCAAAAAAAAGAAGCAGCAACTTGACTAAGTAGTGCAGTTTAATACTTACAAATTTGTTAAACTTCTTTTTAGTTGTTGAAATTTCTCTTGCTGGAAGTCTGCAGTAGCCCACTTCAGGCCAAAATGCAATGATAATTATCAGTTATCTAGTTCAGATTCCACAGTGCTTGTTAAAACTTATCAAATTACAGCAGTTTTAGATTGGAGTGACCCACATCTGTGTTCACTAACAGATTTGCACTCTGTTGTGCATAGACATGGAATACATGTTTATTTGCTTTTCCCTATAACATGCACTTGGACGTTAATTGCGTTTTCACTACCTGAATTTCTAATAATGTGTATATCATACTTAAATATTTTTGAGTCATTGATAATTTTGCGGTATCTAGCCGTAGAGCATGATTCAGATACCCTTATAATTCAGGTAGTGTTTCATCCATTTCTTTCCTTTCAGTGCTATAGTTCAGCTTTAAGCAATAGTTTATATTACCTTGCATTCTCTTGTTTACTGAGAAATGTTTCTCTGCCTGTGGGGAGAACAAGGAGTAGAAAAAGTACTCTCGGGTTTTGCCTTAAGCCATTACCTTCTCTTGCCCATTTTCGAACTAGTGAATTTTACTGGATTTTGGCAGTATTTCTGGATATTCAGGCTCTGTTTCCATTCAATCTAGAGGAAAATACGGGGTTCTTGGCATCTAGTTTTCTCATGAAGAATCTTAATGTGGTCTCTGAGATTAACTTTCAGGGGCTAATTTGGGAAACCAGCTTCTTCTAAGAAGCTAGTGAAATAGCTTCTATAATCCATTCTAGACAGTATCAGAAAATATTTCAAGGAGATAATTTTGCCACAGCTTTCTGATCAGACCTCACGCAAGGTGCTTCATCCAGTTTGTAAGAGGAAATAAAGGAATGAATGTTAGTTCTAATTTTATGATCTTTGTGAAATATTTGATTAGTGTGACACTTTGGTAATAAAAGGACAAATGTGACGCTGTAATGAGATAAGGCTAGCTAGATTACAAATCATATCTGTTTGAGACAACAATACCAGACAACAGAAGGGAGGTAGTGATTATACCACAAGTATAATGTTCTTGAAATGAGTACTTTTTAGATGTTTATCTTGTTTTTCCAGTTACAGGGACTTGCCATGAGGTGCTGAAGCCTTGTCTCATTGATTCAGAGAGACTGGACCTAAATGGCGCAGCATGACTTTGCTCCAGCCTGGCTTAATTTTCCTACTCCACCATCATCAACAAAGGTATGTTTTTGCTGTTCTGATCAGGCAGCTTCAATATTACAGAAGTCTAAATGTCATAACGTCAATCATAATAAAATAATAAAACATAATAAATATGGGAAGGGTGATAACGGATGATATATATCAAGTCTTGCTGTCATGATTTAAATACTTGAACCTTGGTTCTCAAGCTCATATCTCTAGTAGGGGGTTTCTGCTTGAGCACCTGAGTTCAAGGAAAGAAGAATGTGGACACATTTCTAGAGCTGCTGTTAGATTAAAATTTCCTTCATCAGTAGCTTAAAATGAATTATTGTATTGCTGGAAAAACTGAGAGGCATGTGCTTGATGTTCTTGCTTCTGATTTTGCTTTGTCCTATATGTTTTAGAGAACGTTTTTTCTTATTCCATCATCAAAGTGATTAAAAAAAATGCTTTTGAAAATAGACCTTCTGAAATGTCTCATCAGTTACTGGGGGTAGTGTGTGGTGCTTTCAAATAGTTGTGCACCCTCACTGTTGGCTGTTCCATCTAGACTACAATTACTTCATTTATGAAATGGAAAAGTTAGCTTGAGAACAAGAAATAGCGGTCCCTAGAATACTTGGAAAACAAGGAAAGTCTTGAAAGTCTTGAATATGTTTCTTGTATAAATGTGTGTTTTTTGTTTTTTTTTTTTTATCCTGGCATATCCTTCTACTCTTTCCTAATTTGTGTGACTGCAGAAGCAGAGGCAGCACTGGATATTTCAGACTCCTATTATCTGTTTTATTTTTCTATTTGTAGACCTGCCTTCTTTCCTTCTTTGTTCTAATCTTTTTGAATGCAATATCTGTATCTACAGCTATGAGAGTGGTATTGCCTTGCTTTAATGTATTTAAGTTTCTTGCTGTCTTCATGTCCATGGAAAATATTTAGCCTTTATAAACTTTGGAAATGAGCTTGTGCTATTGTTCAATGCATAGTCAGCAGTCAGTATTAGTTGACTCCACTGCTTTACTTATGTATCTACACACACATGCATGCATGCACTTTTTTATTCAGGTCATTGAATGTTTTTATTGCTCTATTTATCTTCTATGCTGAACTAGCTAGCTTGTTTATTGTAGTCTATCAGCAACTGTCAGTTGCTATTACGGGAATGTTAGGCTCATCTGTTCCTGAGAGCTGTATATTTTTGATCTGCTTGATTTCTGAGAGATTCAACTCCTTGATCTGCCTTTTCCAATTTAATACACTTTCAATAGGAAAAGTAATTAGAGCTTAATTTAATATAGTGTCCCAATTATAAAACAATTTTTCTCCATGTGTTTCATGAATCTGCTGGAAGGGACTTACCTGCATACTTAAAATGCCAGTACAGCATGATAAAAGTAAGTTCCAGCATTGCCCAAGTACTATTCAAATATATCTGAGGTGTGAGGTTTTTTGTTGCCTCCTTCCTGAATTGTGCAAAGCTTCATTGCAAACATCTGTCTTCCATGAATCTTTACCTGAAGGAGTTTAGATAAACTTTCATTTCTTCCAAAAGCTTTGTAGTTGTATGCTTTCTCCGTTATAGTCCTTGTGCTTCGTTGTCTGTATTGCAGCTTATTTCCTTGCGTTACCTCTTCCTTTAGCGATGAGCATTTTGCGATACTCAGCCCGTTTGGATATTAAGCGCTTAGTCTTTTTGGTCCTACCCATGTGTAGTAATTCCTAATTTACATCATAAGGCTTGTTCTGTCATTCCTTCACGAGAAAGATCTCAAATGTTGTGGCCCCCTGCGTGCCCCCCCCCCCAACACTTCCTAGAATAGGTGTTTGTTTCTGCTTCCCATATCTGAACAAGGCAGCTGAAGAAAAGAGCAGATAAGAGGGATGGAGATGAAGAAAGAAGGGAAGGCATCTCATGTTTCATGCAGAATGGGGCTGGGATGAAGCTGTGGTATCAACAACATCTGGATTGGAAAAGGAGAAACTGAACTCTGACCTGTTTCCCTGAAGAGGCACTTTTATTAACTGTATCTTCAGGAGTTTGGTTCCCTCTCAGTGCTGCGTAGCTGAGGCTTTCCCTCATGTAGGTAAAGGTTAGTATTAGAAAAACCTGATACAAGGAATCTGGGAATGTGAATGAACTCTCATAATGTGACTGAAATGAATTACATCTTGATTAAAATCCAATTCACCTATTGCTCCTGGTTTCCTTTTAAGGTTAAGCTTTTGATATATAAGTGATAGGGAGGTGATATAAAGCTGGGTAGCCACTGCTGAGCAGCTTTAGTTCAGGTCTGGAACTATGTTGTGGTTTAACCCAGCAGGCAGTTAAGTACCACACACAGCTGTTTCCCCCCCAGTGGGATGGGGGAGAGAATCAGGAAGAAAAAGTAAAAGCTCATGGGTTGAGATACAGTTTAATAGGACAGGAAAGGAAGAGAGAACTGAAGTTCAACAAGGCCAAGTGCCGGGTCCTGCACCTGGGGCACAACAACCCCAATCAGTGCTACAGGCTGGGATATGAGTGGCTGGAAAGCTGCCTGGCAGAGAAGGACCTGGGAGTAGTGGTTGATAGTTGGCTGACTATGAGCCAGCAGTGTGCTCAGGTGGCCAAGAAGGCCAAACGGCATCCTGGCTTGTATCAGAAACAGTGTGGCCAGCAGGACTAGGGAAGTGATTGTCCCCCTGTACTCGGCTCTGGTGAGGCCGCACCTTGAGTACTGTGTTCAGTTTTGGGCCCCTCACTACAAGAAGGACATGGAGGTGCTCGAGAGAGTCCAAAGAAGGGCAACAAAGCTGGTGAGGGGTCTGGAGAACAAGTCTTATGAGGAGCGGCTGAGGGAGGTGGGGTTGTTTAGCTTGGAGAAGAGGAGGCTCAGGGGCGACCTTATCGCGCTCTAGAGGTACCTTAAAGGAGGCTGTAGCGAGGTGGGGGTTGGTCTATTCTCCCACGTGCCCGGTGACAGGACGAGGGGAATGGGCTAAAGTTGCACCAGGGGAGGTTTAGGTTGGATATTAGGAAAAACTTCTTTACTGAAAGGGCTGTTAGGCATTGGAACGGGCTACCCAGGGAAGTGGTTGAGTCACCATCCCTGGAGGTCTTTAAAAGACGTTTAGATGTAGAGCTTAGTGCTATGGTTTAGTGGAGGACTTGTTAGTGTTAGGTCAGAGGTTGGACTAGGTGATCTTAGTGGTCTCTTCCAACCTAAATGATTCTGTGAAATATTGTTAATTGAATGTACAAAGCAAGTGATGCACAATGCAATTGCTCACCACCCGTTCAACCACCAGCCCATCCCTGAGCAGCGGTCACCCCACCCCAGCCAACTCCCCCATATTAATTGTTCAGCATGATATCCTATGGTAAAGACCATCCTTCTGGGCGGTTTGGGTCAGCTGTCCTGGTTCTGTCCCCTCACAGCTCCTGCTGCACCCCCAGTCTCCTCGCTGGCAGGGCAGTATGAGAATCTGAAAAGTCCTTGGCTTAGTGTAAGCACTGCTCTGTAACAACTAAAACATCAGCATTATTTTTCTCCTAAATCCAAAACAGAGCCCCATACCAGCTACTAGGAGGAAAATTAACTCTATCCTAGCCAAAACCAGCACAAACTAATATTTGCTTCAATACAGTACTCTAGTTGAGCAGATGTGAATAGCTGAGCCATCTTTGGATATGGACAAAACTTTTTTGGGAAGGATTTTTATAAATTGTACATGGGCAATACAGACTGTTAAACTCAATAGTTTTTGCAAGGTTACTGTTAATTCATGTTAAGCGATAAGATTTCAGAAATCTCTTTTGCTTTGTTTCTTGGCTGGCTGAAACAAATCAGATAATTTCTCAACTTCTAGAAATTGCCAATAGATTTCCTGTGGATTATAAAGCTTACTGTTGTCTTTGCAACAAGAGGCTTGACTGATACCTCCATCATGTGGGGAAAATGCAAATGGGATGATCTTTGCATATCACTTAGCAAGTTTAGATGCTTTATATTGAGTACAACTCAAAACACTAGATGTGAAATGCTGACAGTTATACTTTGCGAAAGTGTGATTGTTCTTCAGGGTTATACCAAAAATGAAATTCTAAAGGCAGTATTATTCGGTTGTCGTGTGTAAATGAACAGGTGAAGCAATCTTCTAAAACTCAATTTATAATCAGCAAATCTGGACCTTTCTTAATTTTTTAGTGGCTTATTCAAAGCTTGTTTATAAGGAATTAATATTGAGGTTCCTTATGATAATTTAACTACTTAAATCTTAAGTTTCTTATGGTTTTCTCTTTTTTTCCTCTCTCTAGGTTTGCAAGGAAATAATTCATTTCCCAGATCTCAGATTGAGAGGGAAATCCGTTTTCATGTGACTTATGTACAGTTTGGAAATGCATGCTTTGTATTTTGAACATATCTAGTGCTTTTGTGAGTTTGAATTTTAAGCACTGGATTTTTGAACAGCACTTGAGCATGACAGGTCTTTATCTCAACCCATGAGTTTTTACCTTCCCCCCTCCCCCCCCCCTCATGATTAATGAAGAATGAATCTTGATGGAACCAGAGAAGTGCAGTGGTGATGTTACCAGAACTGGCTTTAGCATGCAACAATCCAAAACTACATAGCATCTCTACTGTCCAGAAGGACCATTATGATGGAGGGAGCCTAAAATCAATCCCACTGTGGGTCCGTGGGGCGTGTAAGCGAATGGCTGGCTTAAATTGCAACAGAAGGGTAGCCAGAACTTACAAAAGTTTTCTAAGGATTCTTTGGGGGTAGCAGCTCATTACTGAGGTCTAGATTAAGACAGAATGCAAATGTGTTTTTATTTTTTTTAATTTTTATTTATTTATTTATTTATTTATTTTATCCTAGTCTTGCTGCTATCAGAATAGAGTGTTTTGCCTTTTCTGTCTCAACTCAGAATGTGTAAGAATAGCAACTGGTATATTGTGGATCATGATTTGTTATGTGTTTACAAGTATTATGTGAATAAGCCATTACTGCTGTCTTTTAGGGGGTAGACTGAGGAGTGGGAGGGGGAGGGTTTTTCTCAGGAGTAAGCTTCAGGCAGCAAAATCAATACTTTTGTGTAGTGAAGCTAATACTCCCAAGAACTGCTAAACTTATTTTGCTCACGTAGTACATTTTTCACATAGCTACAAAAGCAAAAATGCCCAGCTATTATGGCACTGGGGAATGTTTGATTTCTTGCACATGTGCAATACAGTGGGCTCAGTGCACAGTAAGTCTGGTGCTGGAGGGAAGGGGAAACTTTTTGCTGTTGTTGGGAGATGTGTGGCACGTAGAACAGTAAGACAGCATTATTTTTGCAGAAAGAAAAGTTATTCTTGAATTTTTAAGGTGTAGTAGCGAAAGAAATGCTATAGTGTTAAAATAGTAAAGGCAGATAGACATAATAGGGAAGACAGCTTCTGTAAGATGTGATACTTTTTGATTTAATCCCCTTAGGTATGAGTTCTAGTGAGGATGTATTTTGATTTGAGTGCTATTCTCAGCATAAGGTTTTAACTTATGCAGTATTTCCTACTGGTATATTAAAGATTTACTTTAAAATGTCTATAATCCCTACTTATAAGCTGATAATTTGAAGTATATTTGTGAATCTATACTTTTGACTGTTTTGTTTGTATTTCATAACTAGTTGTGTTTGCCTTATTAAAATTTAATTACAAGGCTAATATAATAAACTGGGTCTTTTGGGTACTGCTGCATGTGATCAAAGCAACTCCTTGTTTTCTGTGCAATGCATGTGTGGTCTCTGACAACCCAAACTAAGATCCCAGATTTTGAAATATCCTGCCTTCCAAATTATGTTCTCGTGTCCTTTCTTACCTTTTTTTTTCCCCCTCTGCTGCAACACGTGACACTTGTCTTCATTCTGCTGCCAAACCAGAATAAACACTTGACTTTTTTACCCTGTGTCGCAAGCATGGTCCTCAACACTGTTTCGGTGTCCTGGAGTGGAAGATACAGCTTCCACTTCTGCTGGCATGAAAGGTGATGAACATGTGCATACCTGAGAGTTACTGTATTGTCTGCCAAAGTCCTTTTAAAAATGGTTTGAATATACCACGAGTAATGCATGTTACAGTTTTGTTATTAATCAGATATCTCGGGTCTACTACTTTTGCTCCTTTACAGTCATCACTGAACTTTGAGAGACATTCTGAAAACTTTTTGTGGGCAGAGAATCGTTATGAAGTAAATCGCAGAAGACGCAACTCCTCAGATGGGCTTGATTCTAACGTTGGACGACATTATAGAGGTATAATTTAGCTTTCATGGAATGTTTTTACATCATTGATGTGTAGCACTCTGGCTAGGAAAAAAATATATGATGATAATAGTTGTCCTATGCTAAATGTTGTGTTCTGTAGTAACATTAGAGGTGATGGAAAGATGGATCATCTGGGAGAGAATGTGATGAGTAAGGGTTAGTCAGAGTAATGCGATTCCAGGTGTATTTCTATCTTAACTCGTTCTAATTCTTAATTTTCTAGCTAATGACATATAAATGAGTAGTCAGGAAAAGGGGTTGAGTAGTCTTAATGTTGGACTATAATCCTCTTTCTCTAGAACTGTTTTATGAGATTCTTCCCTACTGCTTATATGAATAAGTCCACTATGCTATCACATCCCAGAGTATGGGGCTGCTTGCTTGACTCCTCTAACAATTTTGCAAAAGTAGACTGTTCTTCCAAAACTGGTTGTTATTACATTTCTTTAAAACTTAAAAATCTAAGGGCATTTTGGAAGAAAAGAGAAGAATGGTTGGCGTTCACAAGGCAGAAATGGTACAGAAAATATAAACTATCGTGGGGGATACCATGGCGGAGGTTCCCGTGCTCATACCAGCACTTCCCACTGTGGAAAAAGCCAAGGCCTGCATGAAAACAATGTACCTGATAATGAAACTGGGAAAAAGGAAGACAAGGAAGTACCTAAACAGTTTGAGGCTGAGGATTTTGTAAGTTAATTGTAATTATAATAAACAAGATTCTATTGTTTCTGCAAGTTCCATTTTGTCCATTACAAGCTACTTCATGAGATTTCACCAGTTACAGGTTATCGTGTAAGGGATCGCCCTTCCCATAGGTAAGGGGGTGTTAGTCATTTGTCCGCTAACTTGTTTCTCTTTTCATCTCCATTTTTATCACTGTATATTTATTACTGTCAATTAAATGTTTAAGTGAAACTACAGTTGGGTTCCAAGTTGATTTTTTATAGTATTTTTGCCACAGTAAACTGCGGCACGTGTAATTGTGTAGAATTTAATACATACCTCACTGGAAATTTGAAGTACTAACAAAGTTATTCTGCCGCTGGTCCTTTGAGGTTTCATGTTTCAACCTACGATTTTAGGATATAAGAGGAAGGATAAACTTCCTCTTTGAAGAACCATACATCACTTTTTTTTTGGTTTGTTTTTGGCTTTCTTCAGATAGTTTATATAATGGTATTGACTGCTGCTTGAGATCACAGAATCACAGAATTGTAGGGGTTGGAAGGGACCTCGAGAGATCATTGGGTCCAACCCCCCTGCCAAAGCAGGTTCCCTAGAGCAGGTTGCCCAGGTAGGCGTCCAGACGTGTCTTGAATATCTCCAGAGAAGGAGACTCCACAACCTCCCTGGGCAGCCTGTTTCAGTGCTCCGTCACCCTCACTGTGAAGAAGTTCTTTCGCATGTTAGTGCGGAAATTCCTGTGATCCATTTTGTGGCCATTGCCCCTTCTCCTGTCCCCACAAACCACTGAAAAGAGGTTGGCCAAATCCCTTTGTCTCCTACACTTAAGGTATTTATAAACATTGATAAAATCCTCTCTTGGTCTTCTGTTCTCAAGGCTGAGCAGACCCAGGTGTCTCAGCCTTTCCTCATAGGGGAGGTGCTCCAGGCCCCGTATCATCTTTGTGGCCCTCCGCTGGACTCTTTCCAGGAGATCCCTGTCTTTTTTGTACCGGGGAGCCCAGAGATGTCTTATTGGAGAAGAGAAACAAGTGAGCACTGGTATATTTGGGTTTGCAGAGGGAAGTTTCTAGTCTGTCTCCATTTAAAAGTCTTGGACAGCAGAGGTTATACTTCTGATATTGTTGCGGTTCTTTATTTCATTGGTCTTAGTATTCAAGACTCTTTGAATTTTGTTTTAAATAATGATAAACTTTCCTTTCAGCCGTCTTTGAATCCTGAATATGAGAGGGAACCAAACCAGAATAAGTCTTTAGCTGCAGGTGTGTGGGGTGAGTATTGTTGATGTTCTTAAATATAAAAATATAGTACAGATTTGAAGTAGTTTTATTAGAAGCATAATTTATTTTAGAATATTACAAAGATACAGATGGAAATTGAGGAAATTTCCTCAGTATTATTACAACGTGAGTATCTCTTTGTAAGAGAGGTAATGCTTCTATTTGAATATCAGTCTGGTCTGTAGATACAACCACAGCTAGGGTTCTTGTCCCAGAACAAGTATGCATCTTTTTGTAAAGATGTCAAGAATTTATCTACCAAGAGGAAATGTCACAAAGGTGGGTCACCTAAACTAGTGATGTGATTGCTAGTTGAAGACTTCATGAAAGAATGCTTCTGACTGATTAGAATAGTTAAAGAGCTGGGAGAAAAACCTAGGAGGGCTGGAAAGAGCAGGTTAGCTTGCAAAGACTTAAGGTCTCTTCCTGGAAGCAAATTTCTTGAGCTGATCTGTGTGTTGATGAATTACTTGTAACAAAGCCAACCCTGAGAGTGGGCATTGAACTGAACTGTAGTCTGGGATAACTTTCTCATCTCCACCTGATTTGTACTGTAAAATGATAGCCATATTTTTCTTGAAAGTGGGCTTTTGATACTGAATTGTTCACTAAGAATGTGGCAATAAGGTTTCCCCTGAGCCTTCTCTTCTCCAGGCTGAACAAGCCCAGCTCCCTCAGCTGCTCCTCGTAAGACTTGTTCTCCAGACCCCTCACCAGCTTGGTCGCCCTTCTCTGGACTCGCTCGAGCACGTCCATGTCCTTCCTGTAGTAGTAATACTATTATCATTATTATTGTTATTATTATTTTCCTGTCTTAATAAACTGTCTTTATCTCAACTCACAGGCTTCACTTTCCCGTTTCTCTCCCCCATCCCAGAGAGGGAGGGGGGAGGGTGAGCGAACGGCTGTGTGGTGTTTAGCTGCCAGCCGGGTTAAACCACAACAGTCCTTTTGGCGCCCAACGTGGTGCACGAAGGGTTGAGATATCGACAGATTTGACCAGTGTGCTAAACTAAAATTGGTATAAGTATTGGACCTGCTTAATAGTTGCTAGGCACGATGTTGATTGCCTTAATCTCCAGTCTGCTGTACCTGTATTCCAAATTGAGTTTTATAGCGCGTTACTTACTGTATGTGCTCCGTGTCATGCTGTTTATCCTTTCCGGGCCCTGGTTTAAGATCGTTATGGTACTGTGCGGTGTAACAATGGCTTATGAAATGATGAGATTTCTGGTCATGACTCTAACCTGGTATTTGTACTCAGCACTGTCGTCGACTCTGTTCTTTGGAAACCATATCTCAGAAACTATTAGCAATTACACCTACTGCCTTTTTTTGTCAGGGAGCCAATCTGTGGAGGGGACAGGGGAAGATATTTTTTCCTACTTGTTCACTCTCCCTTTCTCCTTCACCACCCTCTTATCCCCCGAGATAGTTACGATTATTCTCCAAGATGTTGAATATCCTTGGGATACTCAGACCAGCACGTTCTCGTTGTTATGTCTCCTGAATGTGCTTCAGGTTTTGCTTAACGTTAAACAACTACTTAGGAATCTCATCCGGAGATCTGTCTTGAGGCGGGATAGCTGCGAGTGGCAGGGAGTGTGGGAGGATACGGGCAGGTTTCTAGAGCAGTGGTCACCTCCAGTGTTTTGGACATTCACCCCTGAACAACTGCAAAATCCTAAAAAGCTGGCAGAATGCTTGAAAAAAAGGTGTCATGACTCTGGCAGTTCCAAAGTGACACAAATCACTGTAGCGTGCTGGGGTCTGGCTTGTGCCTATCGAGCTGCAATTGATGCTACTAGCAACCTAGCTCCAGCTCCTGCAGCCGCTCCAGTTCCAGCTCCTGCAGCCGCTCCAGTTCCAGCTCCTGCAGCCGCTCCAGTTCCAGCTCCTGCAGCCGCTCCAGTTCCAGCTCCTGCAGCCGCTCCAGCTCCTGCAGCCACTCCCGCTCCTGTGGCTGGGTCAGAGAAACGAGCTGTAGCAGTGCAAGTTGACCCCGCAGAGGGTATTCCAACCCCTGTGGCAGACCCTGTGGCTGGGTCAGAGAAACGAGCTGTAGCAGTGCAAGTTGCCCCTGTAGACAATGTGAAAAAATGGTGTAGAGATTCAGGTCGTTTAGAACGCAGACAGTCTTCTGCTAGGTCTGGGTATAGAGAAGACGAGGCTGAGCCATCAGAGGTGCAGGAAGATGAAGATGAAGATGTCGAAAAATTAACAGTAACTACCCGAACCCTACACCAGCGTGAGCTACAAGATGTGCAAAAAGATTTTGGTCGCTGCATAGGTGAGCAGCTTGTCACCTGGCTGCTCCGGTGCTGGGACACCGGAGCCAATTGTGTGGAATTAGAGAGACATAACAGGAGACATAACAACGAGAACGTGCTGGTCTGAGTATCCCAAGGATATTCAACATCTTGGAGAACTATCGTAACTATCTCGGGGGATAAGAGGGTGGTGAAGGAGAAAGGGAGAGTGAACAAGTAGGAAAAAATATCTTCCCCTGTCCCCTCCACAGATTGGCTCCCTGACAAAAAAAGGCAGTAGGTGTAATTGCTAATAGTTTCTGAGATATGGTTTCCAAAGAACAGAGTCGACGACAGTGCTGAGTACAAATACCAGGTTAGAGTCATGACCAGAAATCTCATCATTTCATAAGCCATTGTTACACCGCACAGTACCATAACAATCTTAAACCAGGGCCCGGAAAGGATAAACAGCATGACAGGGAGCACATACAGAAAGTAACGCACCATAAAACTCAATTTGGAAAACAGGCACAGCAGACTGGAGATTAAGGCAATCAACATCGTGCCTAGCAACTATTAAGCAGGTCCAATACTTATACCAATTTTAGTTTAGCACACCGGTCAAATCTGTCGATATCTCAACCCTTCGTGCACCACGTTGGGCGCCAAAAGGACTGTTGTGGTTTAACCCGGCTGGCAGCTAAACACCACACAGCCGTTCGCTCACCCTCCCCCCTCCCTCTCTGGGATGGGGGAGAGGAACGGGAAAGTGAAGCCTGTGAGTTGAGATAAAGACAGTTTATTAAGACTGGAAAATAATAATAACAATAATAATGATAATAGTATTACTACTACAGGAAGGACATGGACGTGCTCGAGCGAGTCCAGAGAAGGGCGACTAAGCTGGTGAGGGGTCTGGAGAACAAGTCTTACGAGGAGCGGCTGAGGGAGCTGGGCTTGTTCAGCCTGGAGAAGAGGAGGCTCAGGGGCGACCTTATCGCTCTCTACAGTTACCTTAAAGGAGGCTGTAAAGAGGTGGGGGTTGGTCTGTTCTCCTACGTGCCTGGTGACAGGACGAGGGGGAATGGGCGAAAGTTGCGACAGGGGAGTTTTAGGTTGGATGTTAGGAAGTACTTCTTTACCGAAAGGGTTATTAAGCATTGGAACGGGCTGCCCAGGGAGGTGGTGGAGTCACCATCCCTGGAGGTCTTTAAAAGACGTTTAGATGTAGAGCTTAGCGATATGGTTTAGTGGAGTACTTAGTGTTAGGTCGGAGGTTGGACTCGATGATCTTGAGGTCTCTTCCAACCTAGAAATCTGTGATACTGTGATACTAATAATGTGTACGAAACAAGTGATGCACAATGCAATTGCTCACCACCTGCTGACCGATGCCCAGCCTATTCCTGAGCAGCCAGCCCCCCACCCCGGCCAGCCACCCCTATATATTGTTTAGCATGACGTCAGATGGTATGGAATACCCCTTTGGCCAGTTTGGGTCAGCTGTCCTGGGTCTGTCCCCTCCCAGCTCCTGCTGCACCCCCAGCCTGCTCGCTGGCAGGGCAGAGCGAGAAGCCGAAAAGTCCTTGGCCTGGTGTAAACACTGCTCTGCAACAATTAAAACATCAGCATGTTATCAGCGCTCTTCTCATCCTAATCCAAAACATAGCACCCTACCAGCTACTAGGAGGAAAATTAACTCTGTCCTAACTGAACCAGGACACATTTTCACTTTTTCCTGTTTTACAGCCCCCGTCCACTACAGCTCCGAGCACTGTAATTTTTCCAGAATCGTTCTTGCAACTTATATGACAGCTCTGGAAAACACCTACTGACCTCCTGTGTTAGAGCTATGGGTTCATATTATTCTCCCAAAGTGGTCTGAATTATAATAATTATAAAAATATCTTCCCTTTGATCTAAATCTAATAAAAGATTTTAAGTGGAAAATTAACAGCAGATTTCTCTGTAAAACGGCATACAATATACCTTGTAAAATTAATCATGTTAAATAGTTGAAAGACTGTGAAGTAAACTACTTCAGAAATCAGCAAATTGCCAGTCAGAAAATTGAGGAGAATTCCTATTGAGAAAATGTGTATAGAAGCAAATATGTACTTCTCTGAATTGGGGATTCTTCCCACTGATGTGACTTTTTGTGCTATTATGTTGATCAGAAGCTATTTTTGTCTTAACAGAGCTGAGGCTTCAAGGGAACAGGGTGAAGAACTGGGTTTGATGTATCTGGAGGGAATAAAACTGAATAGAGCTAAGGAGCATTGGAGTGGGTTATAAGGGCATTCTGGACCAAAGGTGCAAAGTATTAAACCTCCCTTTTTTTTTAGGTTTTGAGTACATGCAATGTATTCTGGCATAGCCTATCTGTCTCTCACTGATAATTTTAACCTGATAAGTCCCTAATTTGTGTATACAACTTTGGAAAAAGTGAAAGAGATCAGGGATCAGAGGATGAGGTATTACTAGAGCTGCATGTGACCATGACAACTTTCTTAATGTGAGAAACAAAGTTGTGTTTTTGCAGTAGAGAACTAATTTTCTGTATTCCAAGGTAGTTGTGTAGTCACAACAAGGAGAAATGCTAAGTAGATAAGTGGACAGTAGAAGGCCTCACTGTTCCAAAATAAGGTAGAAGCTTGAGAAAAACAGGATGAGCAGCGTGAGAACAGTAAAACAAAGATCACAAGTTCTCAAAACATAAGAAAGGAGAAATTAAAGGGTTGATAAAAAAGAAAAATTGTACATATATGGTATAGAGGAGCGTCGAGTAGCTTGTGAACCTGTAGTACTCAGCCAATGAGGAAGCAGGGGAGGTGATCAGTTGTCGGGTAATAGGGAATAAAAGGTTACGATTTGTTTACTAAAATGCGCTCCTAATTGACAGGATTCCCGCCATTGCATTCGCGAATAAAATAGCTTCACAGAAGATCCTGTCTGAAGAAAATTATTTGAGATTTCTTGCCACCACAGACAGGAAGGTGCACCCTGCTGATTTCAGCGGTCCCGTCGGGGGTGGTGGGCCGTCTCGGTATGGCCGGCAAAGGACCGAGACTGTTAATTTGAAGACAGGCTCTGCGAAGCTCTGGGGAGAAGGGAGGCCAGCACAAACATACACAGACACAGCCCACATATAGTCCAGCCTGGATCGGGAACAGGCACTGGGATTACGGCTGATAACCCGGACCGGGAAGCCGTGCACGGACCGAGGTAAGGGAAACTTTACCGTATCTTGCTTTGGGTTGGGTTCGGGGAGACTCTGGTGTGAATGAGCGTGAGTGTGAATGAGACGCACTTTTAGTTCGGAGCGCATGTGAAGTCCCGATCCATGAGGCTCGGTGGTCCTGCGAGGGGATGAATGAAGTCCCCTCGGCTGGAGATGGACAAAGCAAAAGAGAGAGGAGAGGAGTGAAAGAGAGTCTCGGGGGGGTTGGGCCCTTAGGTGTACGGTACCCCGAGCATGGTGAAGTGAGGTGCTCGGCAGTACACCCCACCTCTCTCCTAATCCTAAGTGAAGGCGTGTGGTACCCTGTGGGCGGTAAAGTCCCCAGCAGCACGTCAGGAAGAGATGGGGATTAAGGGTTCCAAGAGTCAGCAGGGTGGGGTTGGAGACCCTGGGACTGTGCCTAAAGATAGCCCTTTGGAGAGAATGATAAGGATTTGGAAAAACAACCCAAAAACTAGGGTAAAAGATTTAAAAATATATAATAAAAAATGGTTTGATATTGTGTAATTGTCTGGCCTAAAAAGCTAATAAAAGGAACTTCAGTATTTTGGCCCAAATACGGGTCTGATGAAAATTCAGGCTTGAAATTTATATGTAAACAATAAGGTTCCATTTTTGGAGGAGGAATCAAGTTATGCTCCCTATAATCCTAATATTGCACCGGATGCAGCGGCAGGTGCTCCAGGAGGGGAGACAGGGACTGCAATTGAAGCTGTCCCTGGAGAAGTCACACCGGGGAGCACAAAGCGGCAGGAGCGGAGGCGGGTCCCGGTGGGGCCTCGGGGCCGTGCAGGGCCGACACGGGGCCAGTGCCACTCTCCCCCCTTACCAGCAGAGAGGTTAGGAGTTTTAAGAAGGAAATGGAAGTCTTTCATTGAGGGCCTAGCAGAACAGTCGAATCCGTTTCTAAGGACTAATTTGTATTCCGGGGGGAGAAATGTCAATCTTGGGTACGTTATTCACTGGAGAAGAATGTTTAGGAGGGGAATGATTTGCCAGGCAGCTATGCAAGAATGGGAAAGAACCCGGACCAAGAGTAATTCCGATAGAGCAGAAATATCTGCTTATCTAACTGTGATAATAACAACCCACAACACAGAAATCATATGAGAGACTCGGGGTCAGAATTAGAAAGTACTCGGGGATGAATCCTGAGGACCCAGTAGCCCAAGGGCTCTTTAAAGTTCATTTTGTGATTAAAGCCTGGCCAGATATACAGAAAAAGCTCCAGAAGGTGGGAGGATGGAGTGAACAGTGCGGGTAGTATGAAGGTGTACGCCAGGAGGGGAGATGAGAAGGAAAAGCAGAGAGCGAAACAAATGGTATTCACAGCGTACTGGGTAGTGAGGCAGAGGGTTGGAGATAGAGGGCCCAGGATGGAAAGGAGAGGAAGAGAGACGAAGGAATGGCAGACAAGGAAAGCTACTTGTGTTGCAGCCTAAATCCTAGCAGGGACAGGCTTTGAGAAGATGTTTTAAGTGTGGCCAGGCCGGCCACTTCCAAATAGGAGTATCTGGAGTGGAAGAAGGAGGAGAGATTGCTGTTATAAATTCAGAATAGGGGAGTCAGGGCTTCTCAGAAAGCTAGTTCCTTGATAAATGAAAAAGCGTACCTCAAGGGTTCCTCAAGTGTACCTCAATGGGGATCACTCTACAATTATCGTTATGGGCAAAACAGACTTAGCATAGGAAGATTAATAAAATTTATTACCTATTGCTGACGGGCTGGAGCGGTGAGAAACAAAGAAACAAGCTGGGGGCACCTTCCCCCATCCACTCTCTTCCACCTCTTCCCTGCCCTGAGTGGTGCGGGGGAGCCACGAGTGGGGGCCGCAGTCAGTCCATGGTGCTTCGTTTCCACTGCTCCTTCACAGTCACTCTCCCCCCTGCTCTATTGTGGGGTGCCGACCTTCCTGGGCTGGTCCTGTGCGGGTTTCTCCACGGGCAGCGAAAAACGGGCTCTTTGGGAGCTGCTCTGGTGTGGGGTCCCTCTCATGGGGTGCTGACCTTCCTGGGCTGCTCCTGAATGGGCTGCAGCGTGGAGATCTGCTCCGATGTGGTACACCATGGGCTGCGGGGGTCTGCCTTCCCCACCAGGGGCCTCTCTGTGGGCCGCGGGGGGGCTTCGGCTCCGGCACATGGAGCACCTCTGCACTGCACTCCCCCTCCTCTGCACTGACCTTGGTGTCTGCAGAGGAGGTTTCTCACTCCTCACTCTCCCAGCTGCTGTTGTGCAGCAGTTTTTTTTTCCTTTTCTTGTATGTGCTCTCGTAGAGATTTAAACTGCATTGCTCGTGGCTTGGCTCTGGGTAGTAGTGGACCCCTTTGGAGCCGGCTGAAACTGGCCCTTATCTAACATGGAGCAGCTGCTGGATTCTTCTCACAGGGGCTACCACTGCAGCCCCCCCTACCAGAACCTTGCCATGTGAACCCAATACACTGAGGCAGCTAGGTCATTACTGACCTGTAAAGTATCAGGGCTTAAATTGACTAATGAAACCCTAAATGTGATGGGGGTAGAAGGGACTGGGATAACAGTGCCACTTTTTGGGGACACCAAGCTGAGACTAGGGGATAAAATGATCTCTGGGCAATTATTGCATGTACCCAAGGCAGGGACTAACTTGTTGGGAAAGGATTTGATAATGAAGTTGGGCATTCAAATAGTAAATTGTTAGGCTGGAATAACGGTGTTATTAATGGAGTGCTCTCAGACCCTGGGAGCAAAGATATATTTGCCTTTGAGTGGAAAGACCCTGAAATGGGGGTGGAAACAGCAATACAGATGGACAATTTTACCTCAGGGGTTTACAGGGCCACCAATTTATTTGGGCAAGTTCTAGAACAGATTTTGGAGCAATTCCAACCTCCAGAGGAGGTGTTATTGTTACAATATGTGGATGATCTTTTATTGCCAGGACAGGAGAAAACAGTTGTGAAGGAAGCCACTAACAAGCTATTCAACTTTCTGGGAAAACAGGGCTTGAAAGTATTGGAAAATAAATTAAAATTCGTAGGAAGAGAAGTCAAGTATTTAGGGCATCTAGTGTCTGAGGGAGAATGAAGAACAAATCCAGAGAGGATTCAGGGAATTGTTGAGCTACCCCTACCCAAAACCAAAAAGAAGTAAAAAGTCTTAAGAGAGAGATTTTTAAGGAATTAGGAGTCACAATGTCCAAAGGAAAATACATACTCCCTGATGGGAGAGAAATGCTGAATAAAGTACTAATGAGGCAAACATTAACTGTTTTACATCAAGAGGGTCATTGGGGAATTCAGGCAACGTGTGATGCTGTGCTATGGAAATATGTATGTGTAGGAATATATATATATACTCTGGCTGAACAAGTATGCAGGAGTTGTGTAGCATGTCAAAAGATAAATAGGAAAATTTTCTGCAGTCAGCCCAAAGGGGGGCAAGAACCAACAGTTCAACCCTTCCAAAATGTACAGGTAGATTTTTACAGAACTCCTTAGAGTAGGTAGATTTAAATATTTATTAGTCTTGGTCGATCATTTGTCAGGGTGGGTGGAAGCTTTCCCTTCAGTATCTGCTACTGCGAACATAGTAACTAAAGTAATTCTAGAACAAATAACTCCCAGGTATGGAATTGTTGGAAATAGTGACTCTGATCAAGGAAATCACTTTATGTCAGAAATATTGCAAGGGCTAATGTGGACTCCAGGAATTAAGTGGAAATTTCACACTCCTTGGCATCCTTCCTCTTCTGGAAGGGTGGAGAGGATCAGACAGTAAGCAGCAATTGACTGAGTTCTGGAAACTCGGCTTCCCCAAATGAAGTGCTTACCTTTGGCACTTCTCCAAATTCAAACTGCACCAAGAAAAGATGTGGGAGTTTCACCATATGAAATATTATTTGGATTGCTGTACATGGACAAAGGGAATGAATTACCTCAAATTGAGACAAAAGATGCTTTTCTTAAGAACTGTATACTCGGGCTGTCGTCCTCTTTGTCATCTCTCAGGACCCGTGGACTGTTAGCTCAAACCCCACCCTTGGAAGCCCTCATCCATCCATTCCAAGAAGGAAATTGGGTTCTGATGCGAACATGGAGAGAATCGAAACTGCAACCTGAGTGGGACGGACTGTTCCAAGTGCTCCTGACTACTGAGACGACAGGAAGAACGGCTGAGAAAGGGTGGACTCATACCTGGGTAAAAGCATCAGTTAACCCTGATACCTGAGAGACTGCATTAACAATGACTTTTAAGGTTAAAACTGTTGAAACTATCTGTTGTAAACCTTTAACTTCTCCTTAGAAGAATTCTTAATGAATTAACGAGTAAAAGGGATTGAATGACACAGAATTGGAGTGTTTCCAGGGAACACTCCCTGGAAGTGGGAGAAGGGGGCTATTTAATCCCCACCAGAAGAATCCTTATTAGTTTGTGATTTTTATTGTTTTTCTTAATTATTTCTTAATTATTATCGGTGTGTGTATATATATATATATATATAGAAAGGCTGTGTTTTAGGTTTATCTTAGTAATACCTATTCTCAATGGATTAGTGATAGGATGGAAGGAAAAATCAGCATTTCCAATTAATCCAGAACATCTCTTGAGTTCTATCTCCAAATAATTGTTGGATTTGCACCCAGATGCCTAGAAAGACTGAAAAGGCCTTGTCCCTGATTGCTATTTCCAGCAGCAACTGTGTCTGGATTCTCTAGATTTCTAAAAATGACAGATCATACACAGTCCCGGGAAGGAATAGATTTTGAAGTTGAGTTCCCTACACATAATCCTGGCTACAACATACTGTGTTATCAAAGGTGCCTTTTAAACAACAATGATAGAAAACTCCGGGGGCAATATTACGGACCCTGGGTGTGGAAATATCCATGAAATAGGGAATAATCCATACTGTACTGAATATGGTAGCCACGGGAGTGCTAATATACATAATGCACACCAGATACAACATGAGAATCCTGTAACCGGATGGCCTGTCCCGAATGGCAAGGGGTGGTACTGGCTATGTGGCAATAAAGCCAGGAAGGTGTTGCCCCTAGGATGGAAGGGAGCTTGCATCCTGGGGGCAATAATTCCAAAAGTAACTATTATTGAAGACCCACAAAGCCAAAGCCCCCTTGAGACCACACGCAGAATTAGGCAGACTTCACATAATCTTCTATTAAAATTCTCTAGCATTTTACAGTTTTGCAAGGTGGTTTTTACCTTGGTTAGGGGTGAGTGAATTAGAAAACGCTATTGTAAATATCTCAGCTATAATTGAAGAACTAGAAAATAAGTTTGTTTGCAAAAATAGTACTCTAGAATCAAATTTATTAATAACCTCATAAGGAGGAGCATGCACTGTAGTTAATACTAGTTGCTGTATATATGTAGATCAAATGGGATGAATTTGACTGATCTCAAAAATATTTGGGGAAAAAAACAAACACAACAAGATCCTACATAGAGTAACTCAAGATCACACTTCCTGAGGACTTAAAAAAATTTGGGAGAAACTAATTTTGTGATTACCTGAATAGAATTGGCTCAAACAACTATTTGTTGGTATTGTAATAATAATGGCATATCTATCATCCCCCGTGACATCCGAAGAAGAATATTGCACCTTAATGTTGGAAAAAGTCAAGAGTGCGGTATGTGAAGAGGTGCAAAAACAACAATAGGAGTAAGAAAAGAAGAGGGGGGAATTGTGAGAAACAAAGTTGTGTTTTTGCAGTAGAGAACTAATTTTCTGTATTCCAAGGTAGTTGTGTAGTCACAACAAGGAGAAATGCTAAGTAGATAAGTGGACAGTAGAAGGCCTCACTGTTCCAAAATAAGGTAGAAGCTTGAGAAAAACAGGATGAGCAGCGTGAGAACAGTAAAACAAAGATCACAAGTTCTCAAAACATAAGAAAGGAGAAATTAAAGGGTTGATAAAAAAGAAAAATTGTACATATATGGTATAGAGGAGCGTCGAGTAGCTTGTGAACCTGTAGTACTCAGCCAATGAGGAAGCAGGGGAGGTGATCAGTTGTCGGGTAATAGGGAATAAAAGGTTATGATTTGTTTACTAAAATGCGCTCCTAATTGACTGGATGCCCGCCATTGCATTCGCGAATAAAATAGCTTCACAGAAGATCCTGTCTGAAGAAAATTATTTGAGATTTTTCTCACACTAAAAATATGCGTTTCTGCGAAGTCTTCAGATTTCTGTTGTGAACGTTGTACCTCCAGATACATCAGGAGTAGGTATGTCTACACTTTATGCTGCAGTGTAATTTGGAGGTCCACAAACAGTTTATATATTGAAATTAGAGTTGCTTCAGCAGTACAGCATGTGACACAAGTTAATTTATTCTGTGTCTTGGAGCAACAGATGTCAGCAGAATAAATTAAACAATACAGACCTCCACTGCTTAAGTACCTAAACTAGTTTAGGATCTCTGCATTGTCTGCAAACCCAACTCGGGTACATCCAAAGAAACTGTTCACTTCAGGACACAGCCTTTAGCCTCTTGCATTCTCAGGATGGGACAAGGTCTGGAGCACTGTTGCAACTGTGCGTTGCTGTGATGGACACTACAATTCAGGCAGATCAATGTTCACTATAGCAAGTATGGCACGGGCACCCGTGGGGGGAGGCAGCGGAAAGCCCCTGAGGATACTGCGCTTAGGCGGGAAGAGGGCGGTTAAGGCCGTGCTCCTCAGGCCACGGCTCTGCGGTGGACACCGAGCACCCCTACTAGGCAGGGCAGGGCAGGGCCGAGCAGAGCAGAGCAGAGCAGAGCAGAGCAGAGCAGAGCAGAGCGCCCTCGGCAGCCAGAACGGGAGGGAAGTGGCGCCGCCGGAGGTGGGATCCCGGAGCTGCCCCTGCTCCAGCACCGCCTCCTTCGTCCCTACACAGTCCTGCTGGCCCTTCCGCTCCCTCCTGGCCGGTTCCGGCTGGGACTCGGCGGTTGTCATTGGCTTAACGGCCTCATCCGGGTAATTGGCGTAGCGCTGTTGCTCAGCCTGATCGTTCCAATATGGCGGAGGTGAGCGGGGAAAGTGGGCTGAGGTGTTGGGGTTCGGCCGGCCTCCCGCGCTCACCCCGTAAGGCGTCTCCAGGGTGGCGCAGGGGGCTGGCGGAGCGGCGGGGCAGCCGAGCGACGGGGCGGACGGCGGAGTCGCTGGCGTCAGGGCACTGGGAGCCCGCGCGACTAGGCCGCACAGCGGGTGCCTGGTTTGTAGATTGCGAGCGGCCGACAGGCCACAGCCGGGCGCGGATGGGGCACGGGACAGGCTAGCGGCGGCGTCGCAGCACGGGCGATGGAGAAATGCCTGGTGGGAGGGAAGAGGAGGAGCGAGCCCTTGGCTGGGAGCGGGGAAGAGGCCGCGGTCGGTTCGTCTGCCTCCGTCTCTGCCTGCCTCCGTCCTGTCTGTGAGAAAAATCTCAAATAATTTTCTTCAGACAGGATCTTCTGTGAAGCTATTTTATTCGCGATTGCAGTGGCGGGTATCCAGTCAATTAGGAGCGCATTTTAGTAAACAAATCATAACCTTTTATTCCCTATTACCCGACAACTGATCACCTCCCCTGCTTCCTCATTGGCTGAGTACTACAGGTTCACAAGCTACTCGACGCTCCTCTATACCATATATGTACAATTTTTCTTTTTTTTCAACCCTTTAATTTCTCCTTTCTTATGTTTTGAGAACTTGTGATCTTTGTTTTACTGTTCTCACGCTGCTCATCCTGTTTTTCTCAAGCTTCTACCTTATTTTGGAGCAGTGAGGCCTTCTACTGTCCACTTATCTACTTAGCATTTCTCCTTGTTGTGACTACACAACTACCTTGGAATACAGAAAATTAGTTCTCTACTGCAAAAACACAACTTTGTTTCTCACATGTCCCGTTGGGGATGGAGTGAACAAGCGGGAGCGCCGGGCCGGGCCGGGTGCGGCTCCTGGGGGGCTTTTGACAAGGGAGGAGGGAATGGGAGCAAGACGTAGGGAGTGGATGAGGGAAAGAGGAATGGGAGGGGGGTGAACAGGATGGAGGGGTGAGCAGGGTGGGAGGCGGGGGCTGGGGTCAAGGTTGTGGTTGAGGCTGGCGACCCATGTGAGTAGAGCGGCAGAAGGGGGACGGTGGGAGAAGGAGGAAGCTCCGGTGAGGAAGGGAAGGGGGAACATGAAATAGTGAATCCTACTTGCTGCAGAGTGAGATGCTTCACCTTGATCTCTCCTCTCCCCGCAGGCTTCCTTTGGGAGTTCGAGCCCAGGTTCGTCTTTGCCAGCTCCTGCCCAACACACTGCCTGCCACCCACACGCCGTGGTGTCCCTCCTGCTCCTTTCTACAGATATCCCCTCTTGCCTCGTAGCTTTTCTAATGCTTCGCATTCATGTAACTAATTGCCTGCCTGATTTTTAAAAGAAAAAGAAGTATGTTGTGGAGTTCTTTCCTTAACTCCAGTTGCAGTTAGTAATTGGCTGCTTGGAGTTCAAAATGAAATCAAAGTCTTGTAGTGCTTTTAAGTCAGCATCTCAGTAAAGCCATGTAGTCTGGAGAAAGAGAGACTGCTTCTCTTGCTGGTAACTATAGGCTTGTGTGACTTCTTGATAGTATCAGAAAACATTTAAAATCATAGTGACATGCAGTTGTTAAGGCTTGAACCACGGTTAAGGTTCTTTGGAATACCTTCATTTACACACATGTATTTAACATCAGTAGGGCTACTCATGAATAAGTATCTGGGGAGTGCATTTGCTTCTGCATAGCTGCTTTCTGTGTTAGCTGTTTTTCTTCTTTAACTACTCTTACTAATTTTAATGAGCTTCTTTTACTTGGATATGGTTTTAAATTGGATATTGAGTGTTCAGAGCCACCAAGTGGGACTTGTTTTTATCTAAAGTCTGTGAGTTGTATAGACCTTCTACTTCAGTTATTCAAACATAAAATGAGTTAGAACAGCAATTAGAAACAATAATCTTGAGCACGTTTGTGTGAGTGATTAAGACAGTTGACAGTTCTTGAAAAGCTGTAGGATCAGAATGTAATAGGCAACAGCAGAAAAATTGTGTGCAAAGTCATTATTGTAATTGGAGTAGCATTATAAGCAATGCTGAGAGATCCATGAGACCATAATATGAATAGCATGTGAATAAAAATATTTTTGGCCTGAATGTTTCCTTATGGTACGGTATTGTGAACTTGCACAGTATTGTCTTAATCTAAATGGACAAAGTTTATGTTTAAAAAAAAAAGCTGAATCTAATGATAACCTTTCTAACAGTTGACAAAATGCACTTAAGCCATCAAAAAGTAGTTATTATTTTATGAGTATCCTCTTGAATAATGAAAACATATCTTGGACCACAGAGCTGTTGCAATGATTTGTTAATTAATGTGATCCATTAGAAGCATTTTATTTCCAATATATTTTCCTCTATATTTCTTGAGACACTGCCATATTTGTTCTTTCTTTCTAGATCAAGTGCTAAGAGTTTAGCCATGCAGATTAGATGCTTTATTAAAACTAGCTTAACTAACCTGAAGTGTGTCTCACTTTATTTTGCTGTTAGTTAGAAGTTGATTCATAAGCTGCGTTAGCCGTTTACTAGTGAAAAACTAGGCTAATTACCATATAACTCATTCAAGAGTCAGAGATTCTTGATTTGTAAGGTACAACTGGCATGCTTGCAGCATCTGAAATCTTGTGACATGTATGCTTTATACCTTAATGATGATTTCAAGTATACTTTGAACAGTCTTATCCAGTAAAATGCTCATTTGGGATTGTACTTATTGAAACTTTGTTTCAGTAGTTTAGATAGTTCTTTCAAGTATTTACTCTATACTGCAAGAGAGAAAACTACATATTACTTATAAATATGAAAAGGGAAGGCCAGCTAAAACAGCTGTATTTGTCAGGTAGTTAGGAGTTTGTTCCAGTTATTCCACTGAGAGTTCCCTGTATGTAAAAGAATTCACGTAACCTTATTTTTTTTTCTGTGATGTAACTTCATATGTTGGTGTAGAAAAAAATTACTCAGATTTTTCTTTTTAATAGTTGGCTCTTTATCATCTGAGGATCATGACTTTGATCCTTCTGCTGAAATGCTGGTACATGATTACGATGATGAGCGAACTCTCGAAGAAGAGGAAATGATGGAAGAAAGCAAAAATTTCAGCTCTGAAATTGAAGATTTAGAAAAGGTAAGAGTGACTCACCCTCTTCAAAACATCTGTATGTGTTGTACCTCTTTTACTGAAAAGAATGCTCAATGTGTTCTTTAGTCAGTATTGTAGTTTCTTGCAAAATGCCTTTACAGCTTTTTTATTAAAAAAATAAATACAATAAAATCAGTTTTAGTTAGGATATAGCAGTGCATCCTCACAAAAAGGTGGAATTTAGCTTTTCAAATATATTAGTGCTGTGTTAAGTTCAGGTTCTTTTTTATTTAATAATGCCTTCGCTTTGGAGGAGAAATTACTGAAGCTGGTTTTAGAGTTGTATTATTGTTGTGGTTTAACCCGGCTGGCAGCTAAACACCACACAGCCGTTCGCTCACCCTCCCCCCTCCCTCTCTGGGATGGGGGAGAGAAACGGGAAAGTGAAGCCGGTGAGTTGAGATAAAGACAGTTTATTAAGACAGGAAAATAATAATAACAATAATAATAATAATAGTGATAATGGTAATAGTATTAACAATAATAATGTGTAAGAAAACAAGTGATGCACAATGCAATTGCTCACCACCCGCTGACCGATGCCCAGCCTATTCCCGAGCAGCCGGCCCCCCCACCCCGGCCAGCCACCCCTATATATTGTTTAGCATGACGTCAGATGGTATGGAATACCCCTTTGGCCAGTTTGGGTCAGCTGTCCTGGGTCTGTCCCCTCCCAGCTCCTGCTGCACCCCCAGCCTGCTCGCTGGCAGGACAGAGCGAGAAGCCGAAAAGTCCTTGGCTTGGTGTAAACACTGCTCTGCAACAATTAAAACATCAGCATGTTATCAGCGCTCTTCTCATCCTAATCCAAAACATAGCACCCTACCAGCTACTATGAGCTACTTAACTCTGTCCTAACTGGAACCAGGACAATTATCTAATATCTCTTCTAATTTTTGTAAGTCAGAAATAAGTTGAAATTGCACATTTTGAGTACTATTAAGTGACAATTAGCTGTATTTCATTCTGTTGGTCAGTTTTTGTTTTTCCAATCCAGAAACGAACTGGAGCTACTCATCTTAAACACTCTATTACTTTAGGTCCCGATCCTGGAAAGACTTGGACATGAGTTTATGTTTACCCATTGTGAAAAGTCTTTGCAGGACTAAGACCTTAGCTGACTAAAGAAAACAAGTAATTTAATCAGTATACGAGTTCAACAAGAAATTTTTGAAGGTAATTTAACTTTTAAAGGTATAAATATCAGAAAATATTTCTAATTCTTTGATGGCTTGAGTCAGGTAACTAAAAAATCTCCGTGGTTTGTTGTTTTATTGTCTTAGGATGCAAATATATTTAGAAAAATCACTTGATCAAAAACTGTTGGAAAAAAAATTATAAATGCAGCCTTTCTCTTGATTTTTTTCATTAGCTGTCTTTCTCCTATTACCTTCTCAGCAGTCATTATAAAATATATTGTGCAGGAGATGGAAGTGATAAAAAGTTGCCATTTTGGTGTACTTTTGTGGGTTTTTGAATGCACACATGCAGTTGTAATTATGTAGGACTAAAATCTTCAAGTTTTTCTGCAATTCTCTCTTGTAGGGGAGTGGTTGTGTTTCTACTGTCTTGAAGAAATACAGGCAAATCATGCTGTACAGTATGAAACAGATAAGGAGTAAATATTTAATAATCAATTACTGTTTAGTTTCATCTAGCAAACAGTTTTCTTGAATAGCTTAATGGGACTTCACTATATGCCAAGAGAGATGGTGATGAATCATTTCAGTCCTGTGCCTGAAAATATTTTAAACCTTGATTCAAGTTTCCTGCTTTCAATAAAGTTTTTCTTTGTTTTTTACTTTTGTTTTTCAAAATATGTCTTATCCTTTTAGGCCTGAACTGTTTACAAGTATTTGGCAATATGTTGAAGTGTTTGTAAATCCTTTTGTATTAGGAAGGAAACATGCCATTGGAAGACTTGCTGGCATTCTATGGCTACGAAACCACGATTCCAGTTATGGCAGGTTCTAGCACAGATAGCTCTCCAAGTGAGCTTGCAGATGAACTTCCAGATATGACTCTAGATAAAGTAAGTTGGAACTGTTTTTCCCAGTATTACAGATTGAAAGCAAAAATCCAGGTGACTTCAAATAATATTTCCCTATCTCTTAATGTTACAAAATGCATATCTTTGTCAATTTCAATGTACAATCAAGAATTACTATATTATTATGAATTCTTTCATTTTCAAGGACATTGAGGATCTGATTCTAATTGTTCGTATTGCACTTAAAAATGCAGAGCGACTTCAGTGGCACTATATTACTACAAATGAGAAATTACTAAATTAACAGTTGTTCTAAAACACATCCAAAGAACTGTAGATTTTATTTTTTAGAGGTGGAATTTTCCTGAAAAGATATATATTTTATTTTAATGTATGCAATGTCCAGAAATAATAATTTGGGCTTCCAACATACGTGTTATATACCAAAACTGTGGATGACTTGAAAAGGCTCTCCTGAATACTTTGGAATGTTTCTTTCTGATGTATATCATTTAGAAAGGTCTCGACTTTGGGGGGGGGAAGAGAGAGATTGCAGCACACACGGTTGTTGCATTCGTTGGCTGGAAGGTCGCACTCAAAGAGTTACAGTCAACAGCTTAATGTTCAAGTAGAGATCAGTGAGGAGTGGTGTTTCTTAGGAGTCAGTATTGGGACCGGTGCTATTTAACGTCTTTGTTGGTGACATGGACAGTGGAATTGAGTGCAGTCTCAGCAAGTTTGCCGATGACACCAAGCTGTGTGGTGCGGCTGACACTCTGGAGGGAAGCCATCCAGAGGGGGACCTGAATAGGCTTGAGAGGTGGGCTTGTGCAAACCTCATGACAAGTTGAACAAGGCCAAGTGCAAAATTCTGCATCTGGGCCAGAGTAATCCTAAGCACAAATGCAGGCTGGACGGAGAATGCATTGAGAGCAGTTCTGAGGAGAAGGACCTGAGGGGTGCTGGTTGATGAAAAACTCAACGTGAGCTGGCAATATGTACTTGCAGCCCAGAAAACCAACCGTATCCTGGGCTGCATCAAAAGAAGCGTTGCCAGCAGGTCAAGTGAGGTGATTCTTCTCCTCTATTCTGCTCTCGTGAGACCCCACCTTGGAGTACTGTGTTCAGCTGAGGCCCCCAGCACAAGAAGGACATAGACCTATTAGAACAAGTCCAGAGGAGTTGTGGATGCCTCATCCCTGGAAGTGTTCAAGGCCAGGTTGGATGGGGCTTTGAGGAACCTGGTCTAGTGGAAGGTGTCCCTGTCCGTGGCAGGGGGGTTGGAATTAGATGATCTTTAAGGTCCCTTCCAACCCAAACCATTCTATGATTCTATATTTAAAAAAAAAATGCTGCTGGGGGGGGGGGACACAAAAACTAAGAACAACAAAGATAACACCCTTCAGCTTCTGTGATTTGCAGGTTAATATCAAATTCTGAAGTTTTAATCTGTTTTTTTGTCTGTAAGACATATGTAGCTAGTAGTTTGGATCCTAAAATTTGTATGTAGTAAGCATATGCTTTTTTTTTTTTTAAACTTTTTCTGTAAGTGATGTAATGGTAAATTCCACAGAAAGTTGGGTATAATGATGGCTCTGCACATCTGATTTTCATTAGGATTCGCAGTTGTGTTGAGGCTACAAAAATGTAGTCGACTTGTTGTCTAATACAGTTCTTTCGCTCCCTAACTTTTATACAGAGGTATTCAAACGTCTGCTGGTGGAGGAAGTGAGCTTTTTCTTTTTTTAATCTATGAAAACTTAATTTTGTGTGTGTTTTGGGAAGATAACCGGTTGTCTGTTTTCTGTAATTGTCCTCAGCAAAAGCCTACAAAAATGCCTGGCTGTTTTGTTTTCTTTTTCCGGAGTTTAAGGGGTAACAGCCTCTTAAAGCTTCAGTGTATCTATGATGTAAAGAATAACAAAATTCTAAAGTTTTGAGGCAATTTCCATTGGTGTTTTTCATTGGAAGCAGTTGGAGGAACATCTGAGGTTGATGGTTGCAGAGGTTACTTTTTGTTGACTTTATTTTAATGGAAGACGGGAAATGAACCCCTGCGTTCAACTCTGAAATTAGTGGCTATATTTGTTCTCAGATTTAGGAGGAGCAAACTCCCTTTTTAATTAAAGGAATACGGTCTACTAAAATTACTTACGGTAAAATAATTCATTTTATTTAATGGGACTTTTTTTTTTTCTGAATCTAAATGCTCATTGGTCTATACTTAATAGACATTCTGAAGTTTTAATTTTTATTTATTTTTCAAATGATACAGGAGGAAATAGCTAAAGACCTTTTGTCAGGTGATGATGAAGAAACACAGTCCTCTGCAGATGACTTGACACCATCGGTTACTTCACATGAGGCTACAGACTTCTTTCCTCGGCCA
The DNA here is from genome assembly GCF_964211835.1 of Anser anser. Taxonomy (NCBI): domain Eukaryota; kingdom Metazoa; phylum Chordata; class Aves; order Anseriformes; family Anatidae; genus Anser; species Anser anser. The sequence continues at coordinate 82,233 of NW_028154222.1, read as the reverse complement.
TTAAGATGTAGGAAAACTAATTTTATAACAGTACTCAAAACAGTCCTGACATTATATACAACATCCTAGCTTAAAATATCAAAATTGCAGAGTACTGCTGACTTTTCTGGGAGTTGAGAAACAGTGCTTTGGGGGGTATTGGACATGAATGTTGTCTTTGGTTGTTATTAATAATTACTTGAAAGACCTTGTTGTGGTTTAACCTCGCAGGCAGCTAAGCACCACGAAGTCGTTTGTTTGCTCCCCCCCAGTTGGATGGGAGAGAGAATTGGGGGGGGGGAAGGGTAAAAACACGTGTGTTGAGATTAAGACAGTTTAATAGGACAGAAAAGGAAGGGAAAATAAGGATGATGATGATAAAAGAATATACAAATCAAGTGATGCACAATGTAATTGCTTACCCCCTGCTGACTAATGTCCAGCTCATCCCCTGAGCAGCGCCCCCCTGCCAACTCCTCCCAGTTTTATTGTTGAGCGTGACGTCAGATGGTATGGAATACCCCTTTGGCCAGATTGGGTCAGCTGTCCTGGGTCTGTCCCCTCACAGCTCCTGCTGCACCCCCAGCCTCCTTGCTGGCAGGGCAGTATGCGAAGCTGAAAAGTCCTTGACTCTGTGCAAGTGCTGCTCTGCAACAACTAAAACATCGGTGTGTTATCAACATTTTTCTTATCCTAAATCCAAAACACAGCGCCATACCAATTACTAGGAAGAAAATTAACTGTATACCAGATGAAACCAGGACAGACCTATATTTGGTACTGTGCTCAAAGCAAAAATACAATTAATTTTTCTATGTGTACAGTAAATTTTCATAATTAATAGTTAACATGGTGTTGAGGAACACTCTCCTATGATTTTCAGTATTTTGGTGAATGACATGAATGTGTAACCCATTCTTTTTAGTAGAGAAACACTAACTTTTTTTGCTAATTGCTAATTTTGCTGCTATTTTTAAGCCAGTGACTCCTCCATTCAGCTTGAGGATGTGAACCGGGCTGTGATTTTTTTGTGACTATTTCATTTCACACATACAGCACTTTTCTATAGGTTTTCATAGGGCGAGCAAAGTGGTTTTATATGGGATGGGACCTTTAAACCCATGACCACCAACATTTTGTTACCTGTGGAGCTATGATGGGAAAGATTTGGGAACCAGTGTTTTAGTTATCCAACCTGGATCATATGTTCTTCATTGCCTACTGCAGCTCATTTTTCATATTCAGCTCATATTCAGCGGTATACTAGAGTTAGAGCACTGTGAAGGATTTTATCATGGTTTTAATTTGGCAAGTATCTTGAGCTGGTTTTTTTTTGGGGGGGGTGGGGGGGTGTTCTCATCCTTCCAGAGAAGAAGGATGATAAAGGTGATGTGCTGCCTCAGTTACCTGCAGTTGTAGTTCTTCGTGCATTGCTGATTGTGTAGTGAAGATATTCATATTGAAAGAGATGCAAAAACCTTTAAAAAAAAAAATGTTGATGCCCTTTTTAAATTAAGCAAACCCCAAATTTGCTGGCACTTAAACGTTGCTTGGGAACTGTTAATGAATATGACGCTGAAAGTGTGGCAGCTTTATGGAAAAATGATTAGCCCCTCATTTTGCTCAGGATTAAGAAATAGTCATGTTTGTTTTCAGCTACCATGGTTTTCTATCAGAATGTTGCTCTTTCTCTATTAGAATGTTTAGTTGGACATTTTAAAATCAAATATCCACCATTTCAGGAAGGGAAATGTCAGTTTTCTCTGCTGTTGGCAGTTTCATCTTTTTTCCATTTCCTGTGTGTTTCTCTAATATTAAGATAATGTTAATTTTTAAGTTAAGTATTTATAACACTTAATCCAAATTTAATAAAATAATATATTATTTGGAAAAATAATTGCATATTATTATCCAGGCATATTGTTATTTCATAAGTTTGTTTTAGCTTCTTGCCTGCTACTTCTAACAGCAAAGAGAGACTGGTAGTAGTAGTAATGACTACAGAAGAGCCTCAGTCTATACGTTCTTGGATATTGTCTGATGTTGACAATTCTAGCTCGGTGTGATGAAGTTAAAATTGCAACCCCACTTTTGAGTGTGTTATAGTTTGAGAATACAACATAACTTTAACTTTACTTTAACAGTAGATTCCATTCTACCAGTGATTATACATCTATAAAAACAAAATTACTTCAGAACCCAGTACCACAGTGTTCCAGATTCTAAAATATGAGTAGTTCTGTGAAGTACTGTCTTTGAGTTACATGGAGTGTTCTGCTGTCTTTCTTCCCAAGGGGAAAAAAATAAAAGACTAAAAAGAATAAGCGATGAGCTGTCTTGCGCTTATTCTATTTTGTATGTTGCTGTTGTATCTACACTCTACGTTGAGGCAGCCTTGTTTAAAAGAATGTTTTGAATATCCATTAAAACTTCCAATTAAAAGCTTTGGTAGGTAATAAAGACTTGCCTTCAGCATTACTTTTTGTGATCGACTGGGTTGTAGCCCTCAAAGTTTTGTTTTCTCATACCTTTTCTGTAATGTATAATCATTCATTGAAGGGAAGAGGGGCGGAAAAAAAGAGAAGAAAAAATATTTTATTTCCTTTTGACTGTTAGAAATGCAATAGGTTGTCTTAGTTGCATAAATGTTTCAGTTCTGCAGTATACAAGTACCAGTGCTTTCTGACTTGATGCTATAGTTTGATAGAAGTATAGATCAACAGACTGATGATCAGTGTCTCCCTGAATAAAAGCAGGTGTTCCTTTCAAAAGTAAAAGATACCCAGCAGTTTCTCGTAGTAATGTTTAAACTGAAAATGCTTCCTAGCTAAAAACAAACTTTTTTGTGTCTGAAGCAAACACTGCATGTGATGGAGATAAAGAATCAGATGTTGAAGATGTAGAGGCAGACAGTGGTAATTCATCTGAAGATTTGAGAAAGGTAATAACTATTTCTTAAAGCAAACAAAAGCAGTTAAAACAAAAAAAAACCTTTACTATTAAGAAAAATGCATTAATATTTGTAGTATGTAACTAAAATAGTACATTAATTCTGGAATTCTCTGCTGAATGCCAAGCAAATGTCCTTTTTTTTTTTTTTTTTTTTAATGCTTCCATGTGAAAAAATATTTTAGGCTAATGTTTTTCTCCTGTGTTTTTTGTTACATCTTCAGGAAATAATGGTTGGTTCACAGTATCAGGCTGAGATTCCCCCTTACCTTGGCAAATACAGTGATGATGAAAAGGGTAAGTTCTTTCAATCTGTTTTACTTTTTATCTTACACTTATATGTAGCAGTTGATGGAAAAATATTATTTAAATTTTTAAGGTAAAGTCAGTGGCTTAGTGAAAATCTTAAAATCTTAAAACCTTAAAATACTAGAAAACCAAGTGATACAACCGCATAATTATTTCTCAGAAATGTGATTCTACAGCTTTGAGAAGGCATACTCAAAAAGACATAGGAGTGTGGATTACAGTGTTAATTATGAAGTATTTAATAATCTTAGGAGGCAAAAAACAGTGGGTCTCCTCAGAGTATCATAAGTGTCATAAGTGGGCCATGAGTGTGTAACTTAGTTGACATTGAAGATCTTCAAAACGTTTTTTTGTTTGTTTTTAGTAAAACCGTGTAGGCTGCAAAATGTATATAGAATCATTAAGGTTGGAAAAGACCTCCAAGGTCATTTGGTCCATCTATCCCCCTACTAACAATGTCACCCACTAAACCATGTCCCTAAGCACCAAGTCCAACCTTTCCTTAAACACACCCAGGGATGGTGACTCCACCACCTCCCTGGACAACCTGTTCCAATGTCTGACTACTCTTTCTGAGAAGAAATGTCTCCTAATTTTCAACCTAAACCTCCACTGGCACAACTTGAGGCTGTTTCCTCTAGTCCTATCACTGGTTATCTGTGAGAAGAGGCTGACCCCCAGCTCCCCACAACTTCTTTTCAGGTAGCTGTAGAGAGCAATAAAGTTTCCCCTAAGCCTCCTCTTCTCCAGACTAAACAACCCCACTTTCCTCAGCCGCTCCTCATAAGACTTGTGTTCCAGACCCTTCACCAGCTTCGTAGCCCTTCTCTAGATATGCTCCAGGGTTTTGATGTCCTTCTTGTAGTGAGGGGCCGAAAACTGAACATAGCACTCGAGGTGCAGCAGAGGTGCCAGAGCAGAGTACAGGGGGCCGATCACTTCCCTGGTCCTGCTGGTTACACTGTTCCTGATACAAGCCAGGATGCCATTGGCCTTCTTGGCCACCTGAGCACACTGCCGGCTCATGTTCAGGTGAGCATCAATCAGCACCCCCAGATCCTTTTCCTCTGCACAGCTTTTGAGTCACTCTGCCCTAAGCCTGTAGCGTTGCATGGGGTTGTTGTGCCCCAAGTGCAGGACCCGGCACTTAGCCATGTTGAACCTCATCCCACTGGCCTCTGCCCATCAACCCAACCTGTCTGGGTCCCTCTGCAGGGCCTTCCTACCCTCCGGCAGATCGACACTTCTCCCCAACTTGGTGCCCTCTGCAAACTTACTGAGGGTGCGCTCCACTCCTTCATCCAAATCACCAATAAAGATATAAAAAAGGATGGGCCCCTACACTGACACCTTGGGAAAACCACTGGTGACCGGTCGCTATGTGGATTTCACTCCATTCACCACCACTCTCTGGGCCTGGCTGTCCAGCCAGTTTTTAACCCAGCGAAGAGTGTACCTGTCTGTTGTGGTTTAACCCGGCTGGCAGCTAAACACCACACAGCCGTTCGCTCACCCTCCCCCCTCCCTCTCTGGGATGGGGGAGAGAAACGGGAAAGTGAAGCCTGTGAGTTGAGATAAAGACAGTTTATTAAGACAGGAAAATAATAATAACAATAATAATAATAATAGTGATAATGGTAATAGTATTAACAATAATAATGTGTAAGAAAACAAGTGATGCACAATGCAATTGCTCACCACCCGCTGACCAATGCCCAGCCTATCCCCGAGCAGCCGGCCCCCCACCCCGGCCAGCCACCCCTATATATTGTTTAGCATGACGTCAGATGGTATGGAATACCCCTTTGGCCAGTTTGGGTCAGCTGTCCTGGGTCTGTCCCCTCCCAGCTCCTGCTGCACCCCCAGCCTGCTCGCTGGCAGGACAGAGCAAGAAGCCGAAAAGTCCTTGGCCTGGTGTAAACACTGCTCTGCAACAATTAAAACATCAGCATGTTATCAGCGCTCTTCTCATCCTAATCCAAAACATAGCACCCTACCAGCTACTAGGAGCTACTTAACTCTGTCCTAACTGGAACCAGGACAGATATCCACCCCTTATTCCATACCATTTATGTCATGCTCAGGTTACACTCTGTCCAATACATTCTAATTAATCACCATTTTCATCTATGATATATAGCAATCATGGTAGTGATGACATACATTATTATATAATAATTAACATACTACAATTCAACTCATGGGCTATTCTCACCCAGTATCAAATCCCCTTGAGGTACACACCGGACCTCCCCATTCTTTTGCATTACCCACCAAGTGCATCCAGGTCCCTGAGCAAAAGCAATTCCACGAATGGGTTTGCCTTTTCCTGAGGCAGGAGTAGCCCAGACTGTTTTACCCAGCATGTTTCTTACGTGCACTACAGGAACTTTATCCCCTTCTACAGTGCGTAACAGGTTTGATTGGGCAGGTCCAGCTCGGTTGGCAGATCCCCTGGTATTGACTAACCAGGTGGCCTTTGCCAAATGTGTATCCCAATTTTTGAATGTCCCAGCACCCATTGCTTTCAGTGTAGTCTTCAACAGTCCATTGTATCGTTCAACTTTTCCAGAGGCTGGTGCATGATAGGGGATGTGATACACCCACTCAATACCATGTTCTTTGGCCCAAGTGTCTATAAGGTTGTTTCGGAAATGAGTCCCGTTGTCTGACTCAATTCTCTCTGGGGTGCCATGTCGCCATAAGACTTGCTTTTCAAGGCCCAGGATAGTGTTCCGGGCGGTGGCATGGGGCACAGGATATGTTTCCAGCCATCCGGTGGTTGCTTCCACCATTGTAAGTACGTGGCGCTTGCCGTTGCGGGTTTGAGGGAGTGTGATGTAATCAATCTGCCAGGCCTCTCCATATTTATATTTCAGCCATCGTCCTCCATACCAAAGAGGTTTTGACCGTTTGGCTTGCTTGATTGCAGCACATGTTTCACAGTCATGAATAACCTGTGCTATAGTGTCCATGGTCAGGTCCACCCCTCGATCACGAGCCCATCTGTAGGTTGCATCTCTACCTTGATGGCCTGAGGTGTCATGGGCCCATCGGGCTATAAATAATTCACCTTTATGTTGCCAGTCCAGGTCCACCTGAGCCACTTCAATCTTAGCAGCCTGATCCACCTGCTGGTTGTTTGTGCGTCGTCTAGGTCCTTATAAATTACTTCCCGTACGGCCAATTCCCTCAGGTACTGAATTCCCTTCTCCATGGTGGTCCATTTGCTTGGTAAACATACAAGTTCTTCCTTGAAGAGATACCTTTCCTTCACAGCTGACAGGAGACGCCTCCAGAGGCTGCGAGATCGTGCTCCATCTCCAATTGCTTTGTCAATGCATGCGTCCCTAGCAAGGGATCCCAGCCGCCTGGCTTCCTTGCCCTCCAATTCCACATAATTGGCTCCCGTGTCCCAGCACCGGAGCAGCCAGGTGACAAGCTGCTCGCCTATACAGCGACCAAAATCTTTTCGCACATCTCGTAGCTCACGCTGGTATAGAGTCCGGGTAATTACTGTTGATTTTTCGACATCCTCATCCTCATCTTCAGTCTTCTGCACCTTTGATGGCCGGTGTAGAGTCCGGGTAGTTACTGTTGATTCTCCGACATCCTCATCCTCATCTTCAGTCTCCTGCACCTTTGATGGCTGGTATGGAGTCCGGGTAGTTACTGTTGATTTTTCGCCATCCTCATCCTCATCTTCAGTCTCCTGCACCTTTGATGGCCCAGCCTCGTCTTCACTACGCCCAGACTTAGCAGAAGACTGTCTGCGTTTTAAACGACCTGAGCCTCTATACGGGCGGCGGGAGGGGTGGCGGCGGCGGCGGCGGGGGGCATGGCGCGGCGCGGGGCCTGAGGGCGGCGGCATGGCGGAGCGGCTGCAGGAGCTGGAGCTGGAGCGGCTGCAGGAGCTGGAGCTGGAGCGGCTGCAGGAGCTGCAGCTGGAGCGGCTGCAGGAGCTGCAGCTGGAACGGCTGCAGGAGCTGGAGCTAGGTTGCTAGTAGCATCAATTGCAGCTCGATAGGCACAAGCCAGACCCCAGCACGCTACAGTGATTTGTGTCACTTTGGAACTGCCAGAGTCATGACACCTTTTTTTCAAGCATTCTGCCAGCTTTTTAGGATTTTGCAGTTGTTCAGGGGTGAATGTCCAAAACACTGGAGGTGACCACTGCTCTAGAAACCTGCCCATATCCTCCCACACTCCCTGCCACTCGCAGCTATCCCGCCTCAAGACAGATCTCCGGATGAGATTCCTAAGTAGTTGTTTAACCCTCCACAAAATCTGAAGCGCATTCAGGAGACATAACAACAAGAGCAGGCTGGTCTGAGTATCCCAAGGATATTCAACATCTCGGAGAGCCACCGTAACTAGCTCGGGGGATAAGAGGGTGGTGGTGAAGGAGAAAGGGAGAGTGAACAGGTAGGGAAACATGTCTTCCCCTGTCCCCTTCACAGATTGGCTCCCTAACGAAAACAGGCAATAGGTGTAATTGCTAATAGTTTCCGAGATATGGGTTCCAAAGTATAGAGTCGATGTCAGTGCTGAGTACAAATACCAGGTTAAAGTCATGACCAGATATCTCATCATTTCATAAGCCATTGCTACACCGCACAGTACCATAACAATCTTAAACCAGGGCCCGGAAAGGATAAACAGTGCAACAGGGAGCACATACAGAAAGTAGCGCACCATAAAACTCAATTTGGAATACAGGTACAGCAGACTGGAGATTAAGGCAATCAACATCGTGACTAGCAACTATTAAGCAGGTCCAATACTTATACCAATTTTAGTTTAACACACTCTGGTCAGATTTGTCAATATCTCAACCCTTCGGGCCCCACGTTGGGCGCCAAAAAGACTGTTGTGGTTTAACCCGGCTGGCAGCTAAACACCACACAGCCGTTCGCTCACCCTCCCCCCTCCCTCTCTGGGATGGGGGAGAGAAACGGGAAAGTGAAGCCTGTGAGTTGAGATAAAGACAGTTTATTAAGACAGGAAAATAATAATAACAATAATAATAATAATAGTGATAATGGTAATAGTATTAACAATAATAATGTGTAAGAAAACAAGTGATGCACAATGCAATTGCTCACCACCCGCTGACCAATGCCCAGCCTATCCCCGAGCAGCCGGCCCCCCACCCCGGCCAGCCACCCCTATATATTGTTTAGCATGACGTCAGATGGTATGGAATACCCCTTTGGCCAGTTTGGGTCAGCTGTCCTGGGTCTGTCCCCTCCCAGCTCCTGCTGCACCCCCAGCCTGCTCGCTGGCAGGACAGAGCAAGAAGCCGAAAAGTCCTTGGCCTGGTGTAAGCACTGCTCTGCAACAATTAAAACATCAGCATGTTATCAGCGCTCTTCTCATCCTAATCCAAAACATAGCACCCTACCAGCTACTAGGAGCTACTTAACTCTGTCCTAACTGGAACCAGGACACTGTCCAAGCCACGGGCTGCCAGTTTCTCCAGGAGAATACTGTGGGAGACCATGTCAAAGGCCTTGCTGAAGTCTAGGTAGACTACATCAACAGCCTTTCCCTCATCCACCAGGCGGGTCACCTTTTCATAGAAGGAGATGAGGTTGATCAGGCAGGACTTGCCTTTTATGAGCCCCTGCTGACTGGGCCTGTTTCCCTGGTTGTCCCGCATATGCTGTGTGATTACATTCAAGATGACCTGCTCCATCACCTTTCCTGGCACCGAGGTCAGGCTGACAGGCCTGTGGTTCCCTGGTTCCTCCTTATGACCCTTCTTATAGATGGGCGTCACATTAGCGAGTCTTCAGCCATCCGGGACCTCTCTGGATGACCACGACCACTGATGCTGGAAAGCAACTCGGCAATTGCATCCGCCAACTCCCTCAGCACCCTCGGGTGGATCCCATCTGGCCCCATGGACTTGTGACAGTCCAGGTGGAGCAGCAGGTCTCTGTTTCCGCCTGAACTGCGGGGGGGGGGGGGGGTTCTTCTGCTCCCTGTCCCAGACTTCCAGGTTGGGAGGCTGAGTACTTGGAGGATAACTGGTCTGGCTAGTAAAGACAGATGTAAAGAAGGCATTAAGAACCTCAGCCTTTTCCTTATCCTTAGTAGCCGTGTTCCCCCCTGCATCCAGTAAAGGTTGGAGATTCTTCTTGGCCCTCCTCTTACCATTAATATATTTATAATAACATTTGCTTATGGAAAACGTAAAGCAATAAACTATTTTCAGTTTCCATAGCATGAGTAGAAGGTGTAGGTATTGATACGTTTTGTCTTTTACAAAGTAAGATGTTTTAAGTATAATGTTATTCCTGTCGAAGTTCAAGTTCAAAACTGCGATTGTGCTAGAATAGAAAAAATAACTTGAGTTTTATTTGGTATCTTTAAAAGTCTTCACTATGATAAAATTATAGCACATAGAGTTGTGTAATTCAGAAAAATATTGAAAGAAATTTGCTCATGGGTGAATCAGCTGTGAAGTTAAAGGAACAGTTTGGGTGATATTTTAATAAATGAAGAACATTCTGTTTTTTCCTAAGTTATTAATATTCTGTTAATTACTTGTGTTGAAACTGCAGTGTTCCATGGGAATGTTATTCTAGTGAAGCATATCAAGTCTTTTCACCATTACCGACTGCTTTTGAAAGAATGTTCCTTTGCCGTAGAGAAGAATGTTTACTATAGAGCTGGAAGCATTAGCAAGTGGACATCTGTTGTGTTGCCTAAGAGACCTAGAGCAGTTTACTGTTTTCTAAGATTCAGGCATGATGCTTACTAGTTGTAAGAAATGGAGGAATAAAAATAAGATTTTTCTGCATAGTCCTTTTACTATTTATACTTTTTGACTTTTTATTAGCCAAGAACTAGAGAATAACCAGGGGATGACCAGGAAAGAGTTAGTGCTAGAGAGAACCAGTGAGAGTTTTGTTTGCTGGCTTGGCCAGCAAAGAGCTCTTGGCCAGCTCTCAGATTGAAGAGCCCAAGGAACTTCTCTTGAGAATATCAGGCATGGACTCCAACAAGAAATACTGGATTATCTTGGTTAATAAGAGGTTGAAGCTGGGTGTCAGCAGTGCTCAGAGGCATTGGACCTGACTGTATGGGTGGAGGTACTCTGGAATACTGCATGTACTGAGAAAAACAAGATTTAGGATTTGGAATTACACTGCAGTAATTCAGAAATCATCCACTTCTACGTAATGTGAATCTGTGAAAGCCTCTTCTGTACTCCTTGAAGAGGTGGCGTTGGCAAACGTGTTTATATTTCTGCTGCGTAGTCCAAGCTACTGGAGTTGTGATAGATGGCCATTTAGTTCTTCTATAAACCTTACGCTTATAACATGTCTGTTTGAAAACTTTCTTAAGCTGTCTGAAAGCTTTTTCTTAAGCCATAACAACACTTTCTGAGTAGATGTAATTTTATTCTTCACCTTTGCTTTATATTCTTTCCTGCAGTTTTATGAGATGTTTGAGAATCTTCTTTGCCTCTTCTACTGTACCAACCATTATGCTTGTGTGTGTTTGGACTGAATAATTTCAATTTTGCATTGCCAAGAGATTACATGAAACGTTATATGCAATGTTAATCATATCTATTGAACAAAATAAAATTTATAGTTTAGTGTAGAATTTAAGTGTGTGCACAGACTGACAGAGTTTCAGTGCAACTCTTGTATATGACCAATATATTGTCTGTCAAATAAGCTACTTAAGACGTGCATACATGACTTTAGTGTACTATGAAGGAAGACTATACATCCTGTTTGCTTGTAAAATATGCAATGTACAAGTTGTTTACAACATTTGGTTGTTAATGAACAGAAAAAGAAATTACAAAATTAAGATCTAGATTCCATTTCGGTAAGGTAAATTTTGGCAAATTTTAATTGAAAATGACCATTTAGCAACCACCTCTTTTTTTTCCATGACACACAATATTTAAAATATGAAAGTAATACCCTACACTCTTTTACTGTAAACTATAGATTATTTGTTGAAAGCAGCTGAATAAAACTGAGTGGATTTGCTAGTTTGCTTATACGAAGATGATGTGTACATATACATAATTTGACTTGAGTCATCTAGCAGTTAACAAGCTGATCCTCTATAAAGAAGCTGCCTGAAGAGTTCAGTCCCTTATCTCGTCCTCATGGAACCTGAATCTCTTCACCATACCATGTTGCAGAGTCTGTCTCTTAACTGAGGCTTTTGGGCAAAAAGTGAGCTGCAATTCACAAGTACCATGATGGTATTTGATTTCATTTCTTCTGTGTTCCTGTTCTTTGTCTGTGAGATAGCTTTTTATGTTAGTCTTAAAAATGTCACACCTGTTGTTAACGGATTTCTGTTTTAGCAGCCTATGAAAATGAAGACCATTTACTTTGGAAACCTGGTGTGATTTCAGAAAGTAAAGTTAAAGAATACCTTTTTGAAACCTCCTTAAGAACAGGAAATGAAGAAATGATTGGCAGAATTCCTGAAGGGCTATATACAAGGGACAATGAGCAAGTATGTTTTATATCCTGTACTATTTGTGACTACTCCATTTCTTTTTTTTTTTTCCTCATTAGATATGACTGGGGTCAGGATCTTATTGGTAATTTTCATAGAATAATAGAATGGTTTGGGTTGGAAGGGACCTTAAAGATCATCTAATTCCAACCCCCCTGCCATGGGCAGGGACACCTTCTGCTAGGCCTGGTTGCTCAAAACCCCATCCAACCTGACTTTGAATGCTTCCAGGGATGGGGCATCCACAACTTCTCTGGGCAACCTGTTCCAGTGCCTCACCACCATCATAGTAAAGAATTTCCTCCTAATATCTAATCCAAATCTACTCTCTTTTAGTTTAAAGCCATTAACCATTCTCCTGTCACTACACTTCCTGACAAAGAGTCTCCCTCTCCAGCTTTCCTGTAGGCCCCCTTTAGGTACAGGTAATCTGCTATAAGGTCTCCCCAACATCTTCTCTTCTCCGGGCTGAACAACCCCAACTCTCTCAGCCTGTCTTTGTAGGAGGGGTGCACCAGCCCTCTGATCATCTTTGTGATCCTCCTCTGGATTCCTTCTAATAGGTCCATGTCCTTCTTGTGCTGGGGGCCCCAGATCCAAACACAGTACTCCAAGTGGGGTCTCATGAAAGCAGAGTAGAGGGGGAGTATCACCTCCCTTAACGTGCTGGACACGATTCTTTTGATACAGCCCAGGGTGTGGTTGGCTGCGAACACATTACCAGCTCACATCAAGCTTCTTGTCAACCAAGACCCTCAAGTCATTCTCCTCAAAACTGCCCTTACTCCATTCTCCACCCAGCCTGTATTTGTGCTTGGGGTTGTCTCAACTCAGATGCAGGATCTTGCACTTGGCCTTGTTGAGCTTCTAATGAGGTTTGCATGGGCCCACCTCTCAAGCCTGTCCAGGTCCCTCTGGATGGCATCCCTTTCCTCCAGTGGGTCAATCGCACCACACAGCTTGGTGTCATCGGCAAACTTGCTGAGGGTGCACTCGATCCTGCTGTCTGTTTTGCCAACAAAGATGTTAAATAGCACCAATCCTTGAGGAATGCCACTTATCGCTGGTCTGCACCTGGACATCGAGCCATTGATCGCAGCTCTTTAAAGAACATGTTTAAAATTATGAATATTTGAATGTTGGCAGTGTTGTGTTCTGTGATGTTTCTGATTGCCATGCTCTTGACAAATCCAGCCTTTTTTAATAATTGCATGTAATATTTTATATTTGTTTAATTAAACCTTGCCTCAACTTTTAGATGGTTTTGCTTTTGGCTGTTATTTTAATTTTTTTTTATCATGTATAAAGACAAATTCTTTTTTTTTTTTTTACATGAGGTGCACTCACCGAAAGGCTAGTTTCAGTTGTTTAGATTGGATATTTGCAGTCTTTGACTCTTTTACAAAGACTTCTTTTATTTTATAGGCGCTGTATGAACTTCTCAAGAGTAGCCATAATGTTAAAGAAGCAATTGAGAGATACTGTTCAAGTGGAAAGGCATCTCAGGGTAAGAAGAGTACCTGAATTTTTCAGAAATGTGTGTTTGAAAAAAGTTTTTTTTTCTGTGCAGCTTTTTATATTCTTGAGTAGCAATCAGATTGCTAAGCATGTCCCTTTCCATGATGTCTTTTGCACAGATTAGGTATAATCTGACTGTTGGTCATCTGGAAGTTTCTGCTAGAGATGTTTGCAACTTTTATAAAGTTCGCAGGATCAGCTTTTACACCTTTTCTCCCTTTTCCTCCACTGCTGTTATAAGAATGGCACGGACTGAGAGATGGGTGGGAAGCTGTGATTTTGTTCTCATGAGTCAGTTCTCACCCATGTTACAGTGCCTTTTTGAGATCATGGTCAACTACAATCTGATGATATTTATACCAGTACCAGGAAAGCATAGCTGGCTATATAAAGGAGCCTCACTGTCTTCCACACTGCATCAACGTTGTGCTACGTCACTCCTAAACTGGTTCCCACCATATTATTCTGTAGGTCTTTGACAGAATGTGGAGAGCTTTGAGTTAAGTGGAAAATGAACTTCTGTCTTGCTTGCCGCTAACTTTATTACTCCCTTAAATGATAAGCTCTGATTTTCATTTAGCAAAGACAGTTCTTGTGTTTTAACATTCATGTTGCATAAAGCAAAAATGGACTACGAACCTTGCTGTAAGTTGATATTGTAGCAGATATTCCCTACTCAGAGCTGGATCCAGAGGGAACTTGAATGTTTACAAGTTAGGTGCCTGGAAATATAAGTACCTAAGGCACAGCTGAATGGGACAACAAGGAACATCAGAGTAGTGCTTCAGAAAGCTCATGTACAAGAAGAGTGTATATAGAGCTAAACAATAAGGAGATACCAGTTGCAGAGCCGTGTCCTAAATTCCACGCCTCTCTAGGGTTTAGATTACTATTCAGGCATTGAAAAATACTTCTGCCCATTTGTAGTTCAGAGCCTCAGATTTTGTCCTAAGGGCTAGTACTCGCTTCCCACCCCCTAAGTTAGATGGGACTTAAAATACTGTTGTGGTTTAACCTGGCTGGCAGCTAAACACCACACAGCCGTTCGCTCACCCTCCCCCCTCCCTCTCTGGGATGGGGGAGAGAAACAGAAAAGTGAAGCCGGTGAGTTGAGATAAAGACAGTTTATTAAGACAGGAATATAATAATAATGATAATAGTATTAATAATAATAATGTGTAAGAAAACAAGTGATGCACAATGCAATTGCTCACCACCCGCTGACCGATGCCCAGCCTATTCCCGAGCAGCCGGCCCCCCCACCCCGGCCAGCCACCCCTATATATTGTTTAGCATGACGTCAGATGGTATGGAATACCCCTTTGGCCAGTTTGGGTCAGCTGTCCTGGGTCTGTCCCCTCCCAGCTCCTGCTGCACCCCCAGCCTGCTCGCTGGCAGGACAGAGCGAGAAGCCGAAAAGTCCTTGGCTTGGTGTAAGCACTGCTCTGCAACAATTAAAACATCAGCATGTTATCAGCGCTCTTCTCATCCTAATCCAAAACATAGCACCCTACCAGCTACTAGGAGGGAAAATTAACTCTGTCCTAACTGGAACCAGGACACCTGGCTGGCAGCTAAGCACCACACAGCTGTTCGCTCACCGTCCCCCCTCCCTCTGTGAGATGGGGGAGAGAATCAGGAAAGTGAAGCCTGTGGGTTGAGATAGAGACAGTTTATTAGGACAAAAAAGAAAAGGAAAATGATAATAGTACTACTGTTATAAATGACTGAGTCCCAAATAGGATTACAATCAAAGTTTACAATTTATTAAATGAATAGAGGCAAGCAAACAGCGCTGGGTGCACTGGGAGTCTCTGCTCCACCGGGACGCACACCTGTTACGTAAGGCGGCTGGTTTTTATGCTCCTAGGCTAATACATATTCATTACTACTTCTAGAAGAGGCAGGGTTGTTATAATTGGTTTCCCGAATCCGAAGTCCTCCCAGGTGCGCCTGCTTATCAGTCTCTGTTACTTTCTCGGGGGCCGCTCGGACAGGGAGGCTCATGTTCTTCCTCCTTATCTAGTGGTCTCTTGGCCGGCTGTCAGAAGTTACTGCACGTCCGTGCAGAGTCAGCAGCTTTTCTCTGAAGAAATCCCTTTGTTCTCTTCTCACCTAAACCCAGGCCTGAATGTTAACCCTTCAAATCCCTTAGTGGCACGAATTGCTGGACCATTCCTTACACTACTAATAATAATTTGTACAAAGCAAGTGATGCACAATGGAATTGCTCACCACCTGCTGACCAATGCTCAGTCTATCCCTGAGCAGTTTGGGTCAGCTGTCCTGGGTCTGTCCCCTCCCAGCTCCTGCTGCACCCCCAGCCTGCTCGCTGGCAGGACAGAGCGAGAAGCTGAAAAGTCCTTGGCCTGGTGTAAACACTGCTCTGCAACAATTAAAACATCAGCATGTTATCAGCGCTCTTCTCATCCTAATCCAAAACATACCACCCTAACAGCTACTAGGAGGAAAATTAACTCTATCCCAGCTGAAACCAGGACACTTTAAAGCTTGAGAACACTGTAGAAAGGAGTGCAAAATTAATTGTGTGAGAAAGAAAGAAAATGACTTTGTAGTAGAATGGTTATCACTTTCATCTGGGAGCAGAAAGGTCTTGGTTCCAGTGCCTGGTTCCAGAAACGCTTTGAGATGTTTTTTTTCCCCTGTTGACTTTAAATACAGTACAGTACAGTTCTAGAAATAAATGTCTGGAAACCTTTCTTGTAAAGATTTTCATGCATCTACACCATGTTTGCTATTTCATTTTCGGAATTATTCAGCACCAACTCCAAACACACTTTAAGATACTCTGGGTAACACTAAAATACATGCAACCATTCCACCTAATGTTATAAAGGGAAGAGTGACAAATGTAATATGCAGGTAAAATAATAAGCAATTATTTCCCTCAAACATTAAGCGCAGCAAAATTGTAGATTGGACTTAAGCATAGCTTTTGTGTAACAGCACAGCACCATAACCTGGTATGTAAACTATAGGGAATACAGCCCTCTTCTCTTGTATAAGAAAACTTGCCCAAATGCTGAAGTCTACAATGTAGATCTACGCATCAGGCTCAACTGCAGGTGTGGATAAGAAAAATTCTACTCTGCTTAGGCCTTAGTGCCTAAGTTAGACTATTTGAAATGCTTTTGACGTTTTTCCTTCCTCAAGAAAAAAGATTACAGACCTTGAACCCCGAAAAGCACTATTACTTTCACTGGCCGAGGCGATTAGCTCTGCGGCAAACGTGTGCAGGGAGTTTCCCTGAATCGAGGGAGCGGCCAGGAACCGCCAGCCCTCGTGAGGGCGGTTGACAAGGCTTGGGCGGAGCCAGGAGCGTCCCCCGCGTTCCGCCCCCCCCCCCCCGCCCCCACTACAAAGGCAGCCTCTAGGGAGCGCGAGCGACCAGGAGCGGGGCAAACGGCAGGGCGCTGAAGCTTGGCCAGCTTGATCAGGGAGCGGTGGTATCCACCCGGCAGAAGGCCGTGGCCTCACAGAGCTCGGCACCCACCACAACCGATGCAGCCTTCCAGACAGAGATCCGGGGGGGAACGTGCTGCCACCCAGGTGTCAGGCTGCCAGGTGTGCCCTACTCTTATGCCACTACAGGATGGTAGTAGTGAGCACAGTTGTGGGAGGTGTGCACAGGTTGAAGAACTGCTTTGCCTGGTGGCAGAGCTTTAGGAGGAGGTGGGACAGGCTGAGGAGCACTAGAGAGTCAGAGAAGGAGATTGACTGGTGGGGTAGTACTCTGCTATCACTGAGATGGGTTCCTCAGCCAGCTGCTGCACAAGAAATGAAGGTTCCTCTACTCCCTTGCTGCCAGGCAGAGGGAGGGGACCTAAGAGAGAGGGGGGAGTGGAAGCAGGTTCCTGCTCAGTGCAGAAGGTGAACCCCCCCTGCTGCCTACCTCACCTTCCTAGGTGCCCCTACACAACAGGTACGAGGCTTTGGAAATGATGGGCAGGCAAAAGATGTGGACAAAGGTCCCTCCACATTGAGGGAGTTGCCCGAGGCAAGTCAGCCTATGCCCTGCATCACAACAACCTCCACCAAGATTAAAAGAAGGGTTATTGTCATAGGGGACTCTCTTCTGAAGGGAACAGAGGGCCTGATCTGTCATCCAGACCTGACCCATAGGGAAGTCTGTTGTCTCCCTGGAGCCCGGATAAGAGACATCACTTGGAAAGTCACTCGCCTAGTACGGCCTTCTGATTATTACCCTTTATTGTTTTCAACGTTGGCAGTAATGAGGTAGAAAAGGGAAGTTCAAGAGCGATCAAGAGGAACTTTATATCTCTGGGGTGATTGGTTGAGGGATCAGGTGTACAGGTAGTGTTTTGCTCTGTCCTTCCTTCCAGTAGCAGGGATCAATACTGAAAGGAACAGGCAGAGACAGCAGATCAATATGTGGCTCCGAGGCTGGTGCCGCCATGTTGTGCGTTAACCCAGCTGGCAGCTAAGCACCACACAGCCGTTCGCTCACCATCCCCCCTCCCTCTCTGAGATGGGGGAGAGAATCAGGAAAGTGAAGCCTGTGGGTTGAGATAGAGACAGTTTATTAGGACAGGAATATAATAATAATAAAAATAATAAAAATAATAATAATGTGTACGAAACAAGTGATGCACAATGCAATTGCTCACCACCTGCTGACCGATGCCCAGCCTAAACCCGAGCAGCCGGCCCCCCCCCCACCCCGGCCAGCCACCCCTATATATTGTTCAGCATGACGTCAGATGGTATGGAATACCCCTTTGGCCAGATTGGGTCAGCTGTCCTGGGTCTGTCCCCTCCCAGCTCCTGCTGCACCCCCAGCCTGCTCGCTGGCAGGACAGAGCGAGAAGCTGGGAAGTCCTTGGCTTGGTGTAAACACTGCTCTGCAACAATTAAAACATCAGCATGTTATCAACACTCTTCTCATCCTAATCCAAAGCATAGCACCCAACCATCTACTAGGAGGAAAATTAACTCTGTCCTAGCTGAAACCAGGACACTTTAAAGCTTGAGAACACTGTAGAAAGGAGTGCAAAATTAATTGTGTGAGAAAGAAAGAAAATGACTTTGTAGTAGAATGGTTATCACTTTCATCTGGGAGCAGAAAGGTCTTGGTTCCAGTGCCTGGTTCCAGAAACGCTTTGAGATGTTTTTTTTCCCCTGTTGACTTTAAATGACAGCCAAACAGAATTTTTTGGATCACCATTATGAACGCAGGATGCTTGAAAATTCCTCCTTTATTATATTTAGGCCTAAAGCCATAATCAAGATAGGAAAGCAACAATACTTAAGACAAGACTGACATATGTAAATAGTTTGAACCGCTTTGTTTAAATCATATATTAAAAAACATATATTAAGAAAGGCTGTAGAAAACCACGAAATAAATTGGCTCCTTGTCTGCATCTTTCTTTTCTTAGTGATTTTATTTGTAAAGCTAAAATTCACTTTTACAAGCTGCAGGTTTTTAAGACAAACTGGTTGTTCCTTCGCTCTTTTTACAAACAACTGCTGCTCTTTGTGTCCTATGCAAGAAGTACTTTGGAAAAAAATAATCTCACTGATATCTTGGTGATATTTTAAAGTCTTGTGAGTTGGTTTTTTTTTAATGACAAATTTCATAAGAAATAAATCAGATCTTTTGAATGTCCTTTGCCCTCAAGGATAAAATATTTTAGAAATCAAACTCTTATGATTCTCTATAAACAAGAATTGTTAGATTTCAGGTAGGATATCTGTACAGTAGATGAAAGAACATGGGTCTAAATAACTGGCCTATTGTTTTTTGGATGCATTTGGATATTCGTGTATTAGCAACACATTTTATTCTCTGTAATAGTTTATTGAGCGAAAATGCACTTGTCGTGCTGTTCTTGTTATTGTCAGAAGAGATGACAGCATGGACAGAAGAAGAATGCAGAAGCTTTGAACATGCACTTCTGATTTATGGAAAAGACTTTCATCTCATACGGAAAAACAAGGTTAGTGTTTTTACAGTTAAATGGAAGAATTGGTAGATGCTGAAAATCTGTAAGAGCAATGCATTTGTCCAAAGTCACGCAGAAGAGTGAAATAAGAACCAACATACTAGAACCAGCTTGGTGTTTTTGTGTTAACTTTATCTCGGATGTCATTTGAAAAGGTAGATGAATCAGTGTGTTATCTCTGAAATTGACTTAAATTGGCATCACTTCCATTTATGCACTTATGTTTTACTTTAGTTTAAATGTTTGCCTTGCCTAGTATAGTACTTCATGCTGCGGCTGTAGGAGGGGAAAAATGCCTCTTTACTTAATTTTATCAACAGGAGGGTGTAATTGTACAGAAACAGGTTTAGCTTATTTGTGTTTTCAGAAGAAAGTGCTATAGGCATTGATCAGGACTTTGTTTTCTGGCTAACGAAAGAGTTCTAATCTTGATCTGGATTGCTTCTGATTCATTCCTCTGTGCCTGAAGAATAAGGATTGGATAGTTTTTGATCAAAAATGTGTATCACTTGGTACAGTTGACAGTATTGGACACTTCCAAATTTTATGTGCGTTTCCTTTATGTTTTGATAGCATCTTGAGGGTTTTTTTTGTTTTCTTTAGGAGACTGGTGTGTTTGTCATATTTCAGGTAAACTTTACAGTGTCGTGGTTGCTGTTGAGCAATAGTTGACTAGTCCTGCTCAATACCTGGCTTAACTTGTCCTATGATAAACGTTTGGGCAGTTCAAATTTTAAATGGACCTTACCAATAAATAATAATTCCCCAGAGATGCAAATAAATCATTTAAAAATATTTTTAAAAAAATCCAACATGCAACAAAGCACACGATTTGCAGTATCTGTTGCTATGGACTAGAATTTGTCTAAGAAATCCAGTCGTTTTTATCCAAGTAGGTAAAACGTCAGAAAATTTGGGGAGAGTCCTGGGACCCAGCATAAACTGACGTCACTTGTATATGGAAAGTATCAGCTAGTCAAGATTTAGTGCATGGAGAAATTTAACGACAGATGCTTCCTCATCACTGTACTGCAAAGCATTAGCTGAGACTTCAGATACTAGGTGGTGCATATGGACATATATTCATTTTCTCCCCTGCCTGGTATGTTCTTGTCTAAACTAGCAAGGCTTATTACTATGCCCAAGGCGTTTTGGATTTGCCTCCGATGCTTCTGTAAGCTTGATCAAGCTCAAGTATAGTTTACTGCCATACTATATCAGGATGGAGTTGTATATTCTAGTATATAGTGAAACTTAAACAGGAACTGTGGGCTGATGATGATTTGAAATGTTTCTGCATCCAAAAATTGGTATATTTTATAAGAATATAGGTAGATGTAACAGCTTTTTCTCCAAGAAACTGACTTTGCATAGCAATGTCCATTTTGGGGGTGAAAAAGATGAACAGTTAACAAATCAAAATGAGTCTCTTAAGTCCTTAATACCTTCAAGACAACAATTTTTACTGAAGGGGGTCCAAGACAGCGGGTCAATATTCAAGCATCACTTCCTCCAAGCTCAAGATCGGTGCATCCCTATGAGTAAGAAGGCAAGCAAAAAGGGCAGGAGACCTACATGGATGAGCAGGGAGCTCCTGGCAAAACTCAAACAGAAGGAGGAAATTTACAGCATGTGGAAAAATGGACGGGCCACTTGAGAGGAATATAGGGATACTGTCAGAGTATGCAGGGATGTGACAAGGAAGGCCAAGGCCCATTTTGAATTAGATCTGGCAAGGGATATCAAGGGCATCAAGAAGGGCTTCTTCAAATACATCAGTAGAAAAAGGAAGACCGGAGAAAATGTTGGCCCACTGCTGAATGGGGCGGGTGCTCTGGTGACAAAGGATACGGAGAAGGCAGAGTTGCTGAATGCCGTTTTTTGCTTCAGTCTTCATTGCTGATATCAGCCCTCAGGAATCTCAGACCCTTGGAGACAAGAGAGGAAGTCCAGAGAAAGGAGGACTTTCCCTTGGTCGAGGAGGATCGGGTCAGAGATCATTTAAGCAAACCTGACATCCACAAATCCATGGGCCCTAATGGAAAGCACCCACAGGTGCTGAGGGAGCTGGCCGATGTTATTGCTAGGCCGCTCTCCATCATCTTTGAAAGGCTGTGTAGAACAGGAGAGGTGCCTGAGGAGTAGAAGAAAGCCAGTGTCACACCAGTCTTCAAAACGGGCAAGAAGGAGCACCCAGGCAACTACAGGCCAGTCAGCCTCACCGCCATTCCTGGAAAGATCGGGGAACAGCTCATCTTGGAGGTCATCTCCAAGCACATGGAAGATAAGAAGGTGATCAGGAGTAGTCAGCATGGATTCATCAAGGGAAAATCATGTTTAACCAATCTGATAGCCTTGTATGATGAGATGACTGACCGGGTAGATGAGGGGAGAGCAGTGGATGTGGTCTACCTTGACTTCAGCAAGGCTTTTGACACTGTCTCCCATAGCATCCTCATAGGCAAGCTCAGGAAATGCGGGCTAGATGAGTGGACAGTGAGGTGGACTGAGAGCTGTCTGGATGGCAGGACAAAGAGGATTGTGATCAGTGGTGCAGTGTCTAGTTGGAGGCCTGTAGCTATTGGTGTCCCTCAGGAGTCAGTACTGGGTCCAGTGTTGTTCAACCTATTCATCAATGACCCGGATGATGGAACGGAGTGCACCCTCAGCAGGTTTGCTGATGGCACAAAGCGCAAGGAGTGTCTGATACCCCAGAGGGCTGTTCTGCCATTCAGAGGGACTTTGACAGGCTGGAGGGTTGGGCCGAGAGGAACCTCGTGAAGTTCAACAAGGGCAAGTGCAGGGTCCTGCACCTAGGGAGGAATAACCCCATGCACCAGTACAAGCTGAGGGCTGACCTGCTGGAGAGCAGCTCTGCAGAGAGAGACCCCGGGGAGTCCTGGTGGACAGCAGGCTGACCATGAGTCAGTAATGTGCCCTTGTGGCCAAGAAGGCCAATGGTATCCTGGGGTGCATTCGGCAGAGTGTTGCCAGCAGGTCAAGGGAGGTGATCCTCCCCCTCTACTCAGCCCTGGTGAGGCCACACCTGGAGCATTGTGTTCAGTTCTGGGCTCCCTAGTACAAGAGGGACATGGAACTACTGGAGAGAGTCCAGAGGAGGGCTACTAAGGTGATTAGAGTGTTAGCGTAGCAACCACATAACCACCAAGTGATTATATGAAGGTGCTTTATTCAGCGCTGGAAGCCGGGGCAGGTGCCCAAATCTGGCTTCGAGTCCCGTTACTTCCCAGCCATTATTTATACATTCAACATTGCGTAAGGTATACATATTCATTACAGGTGGTAACATCAGCCTCGCATTTCATTCTAATTAGCTCCCCTCCCCTTTGCACATGCGTGGCGCACTCTGGTGGTCGTCCAGGTGGTCGTCCAGATGAAGTAAGGAGTCTTCCTCTCCGCTAAACTTTTCACCTTTCTCACTCGACGCATGCTCCCTCCGCTCCTTGGTTCTGCTTCAACTCATTTCAGCATTTCCAGGCCCTTATCCAAGGTCAGGTTGTACCTGTTCCCTCCCAGGGTTCCCCTTCAACGATTCCTTTAAATGTTCAGTGTACTCCCTAAGTTTCCAGTGTACATAGATTAATTGATAATGTAAGTACATTTGGCAATGCTTAATTATACTGTATGTCCCATCACCTAAGAGACATTAGTAAAACATCCATTCGATTCTCCCCAACACTAACATTTCCCCCCTTTGAAAATACTTCACTCATACCAAGAGCAAGTATTTTCATTACTATTAGGTTGAATCAGGTTAGTAGAGGTTAGTGAGTATAACTTGATATAGAGATTAGTAAGTATAATCTTAACGCATCTTCGTTAGTCTACTATCTTATTGATTCCTCTATGCCTGCTTGTTAACGCTAGTATTATAGGATGGGGGTGGAGTAAGTGGGATAGGGTGTTCTGGGTGATTCCCAGTAACCTACTAACCTCCTTAACCACATTGGCAATGAAATGTGGTCCCCTGTCTGAAGAAATACCCAATGGTACACCAAATCTAGGGATTATTTCCTGTAGTAACCATTTTACCGTTTCCTTTGCTTGGTTGGTGCGACAGGGAAGGGCCTCCGGCCATCCTGAAAAAGTATCAACCCCTACCAATAGGTATTTATAACCTCTTGCTTTAGGCAGTTCTACGAAGTCTATTTGCCAGTAATCTCCAGGCTCTATCCCAGCTCTAGTTCTTCCCATCTCAGCATGTTTCCTTGCTACCGGATTATTCTTTAAGCAAAGCTCACATTTTGACATTACTGACTTTGCCATTGTTAACATGTGTACCGAGATGACACCTCGTTTCAAATAGGTCACCATTGCTCCTGCACCCCAGTGACATTCATTATGTTTTATTTGTAAGATTTCTCGCATTACTATAGGAGGCACTATAAGTTGTCCTGTCGCAGTCACATACCATCCGTCAGGATTCTTCTGGGCCTTCATCAAATTTGCAAGTCTCTCGTCTTCTGCTGAATACTTTGGGTCTTTAGGTAATTTAAAACAAGAGAGGCCTACCTTCGATGGAATTAGAGCCATTGCTTTCCATACTTCACGCGCAACCTTCCGGGCCGTCAAATCTGCCAGTCTGTTACCTTCTGCAATCTCTGACGCCCCTCCTTGATGGGCTTTACAATGCATTATGGCCACCTGTTGGGGTTTCTGTACAGCTGTT
The DNA here is from genome assembly GCF_964211835.1 of Anser anser. Classification (NCBI taxonomy): domain Eukaryota; kingdom Metazoa; phylum Chordata; class Aves; order Anseriformes; family Anatidae; genus Anser; species Anser anser. The sequence continues at coordinate 58,299 of NW_028154222.1, read as the reverse complement.
ATTAATTTCAATATTTCTTCCTGGTATTTTATATTAGTCCCTTGTGAGGATAGCATTCCCCTTTCTTTCCATAATGCCCCATGTACATGAACTACCCCGAATGCATATTTTGAATCTGTCCAAATATTCACGTTCTTACCCTCGCTTAGTTCCAGGGCTCATGTCAGGGCAACTATTTCTGCTCGTTGGGCTGAAGTCCCCGGAGGTAGGGAATTTGCCTCAATCACTACCTTTGATGTTGTTACCGCGTATCCTGCATAACGAGTCCCATTTTCCACAAAGCTGCTTCCATCCGTGAAAAGTTCCCAATCTGGTCTCTCCAGAGGCTGATCTTTTAAGTCTGTTCTGCTGGCATAGGTATGTTCGATGATCTCCACGCAATCATGACTGAGGTCTCCTTCCTCCGTAGTTGTTCCTAGAAACACTGCTGGGTTCAATAAGTTAGTAGTTCTTAAGATTACATCATCTTGCTCAGTTAGTATAGCTTGATATTTCATCGTTCGGCTGGGCGATAGCCAGTGGCCCCCCTTTTGCTCCAATACCGTAGTCACCATATGTGGCATGAACACCTCAATTCGTTTCCCTAATGTGAGCTTCCTGGCTTCCTGTATTAAAAGGACTGTGGCTGTCACGGCCCTTAAACACGAGGGCCATCCAGCGCTTACCGCATCCAATTGTTTAGAAAAATACCCCACAGGTCTTTTCCAGCTCCCAAGTCGCTGGGTCAGTACTCTTAACGCCAATCCTTGTCTCTCATGCACAAACAGCTGGAAGTCCTTTGGTAAGACCGGCAAGCCCAAGGCAGGCGCCTTTATCAGGGCTTCCTTTAATTTCTTAAAGGCCTCTTGTTGTGGCTTTCCCCAGGTAAACGTACAGGCCTTTTGGGTTTCATAGAGGGGCTTTGCTATGAGTCCATAGTCCATTACCCACAGTCTGCACCACCCGGCCATACCTAGGAAAGCCCGTAGTTCGTGCAAATTTCGCGGCTCGGGGATTTCGCAAATAGCTTGTATTCGGTTAACTCCCAATTTTCTTTGTCCTTGAGAAATTTCACATCCCAAATAAATTACTGTTGTGCACGCGATTTGTGCCTTTTGTTTAGAAACCTTGTACCCATTTAGTCCCAATTGATTCAAAATATCAATAGTTACCTGAATACATTCTGACTCTCCTTCGGTAGCTATTAATATATCGTCCACATATTGTAACAGCAGGTATCGATCCTTTGGTACCTGAATTTGTCCTTGGTTAATCCAATCTTCTATTTCTTTAGCTAGTTGACCGCCGAAGAGGGTCGGGCTATTCTTGAATCCTTGAGGCAATCTTGTCCAGGTCAGTTGCATCTTCCGTCCGTTCCGTGGATTTTCCCATTCAAAAGCAAAGAGTTTTCTACTATCCTTGTCAATGGGTATGCAGAAGAAGGCATCTTTTAAATCAATTACCGTAAACCACTTATATTTCTCTTTTACAGATGTTAACAATGTATAAGGATTAGCCACCACTGGGTGAATATCTTTTGTTATTTCGTTTATTGCCCTAAGGTCCTGCACTAGCCTGTATTCCCCATTAGGTTTCTTTACTGGGAAAATTGGGGTATTATATTCAGATTTGCATTCCTCCAGAATGTGGTAGCTAAGAAATTTATCTATAATCTTTACTATTCCTAGCCTAGCTTCTAGCTTCAATGGGTACTGTTTAATCCGTACCGGTCGGGCCCCTTCCTTAAGTTCAATTTTTACTGGCTGGGCTACTTTTGATTTTCCAGGCACGTCCGTTTCCCAAATTGCAGGCATTACTGCATTTTCTACCTCTTTTGGGATATGAGGAACAGCCTTCTCTTTAATCATTAATATTTGTCCCACTTTTGATTCCGGGATTCTCATAATCAATTCTCCATCTTCAAACATTATGGTAGCGTTTAGTTTAGTTAGCAAATCCCGTCCCAAAAGAGGAATAGGGCATTCTGGTACATATAAAAATTCATGCGTAATTTCTTTACCTCCAAACCGTAAATCAAGGGGTTGTAAGAACGGCCGTATTTCCTCCTTCCCCTGCCCCTTAATCCTGCATGTTCTCTCCCTTGAATTACTGCTAATAAGTTCTGTTGTTGCCTTTTTGTCGTTTCCTTTTCCCTGTTATTATACACTTTCCAGGTTATTTCCAACAGCCTATCCAAATTTCTCAAATCTGCACCTTCCAACTTTTGCAATTTCTTCCTAATATCCTCTTGGGCTTGTCCCAGGAAAATGAGTGCTAATTGAGCTTTAGCTTGCTCAGTCTCTACGTCTAAATCTGTATATTTCTTAGCAGTTTCTTTCAATCTCTCTAAAAAGGCGGAAGGTGATTCCGCTTTTTCTTGCCTGACATTATACAATTTTGACCAATTTATGGTCCGGGGCATGGCATTCTGTACCCCGACTTGTACCCAATCTTGATATCTCTTCAGCCTCCTTATTCCATCCCCTGTGTTATAATCCAATTGGGGATCCTCAGTGGGGAAGTTTTGATCTAGATTTCCAAGCACTAATCCATTTCGTATATCTTCTCGGGCTCTCTCTCTGGCTGCCCGCAATACCATGTCTTTTTCTGTCGAGTCCATCAAAGTATCCAGGATCACCTGGAGATCATCCCAATTGGGATTTTGGGTTTTAATTATCATTTTCATTACCCTAGCTACTTTATCTGGGTTTTCCCTGTAGGTGCCGGCTGCTTGTTTCCATATCATTAAATCCCCAGCCGAAAAAGGCACCTTAACATATACCGGTCCTTCTGTCCCCACTCCTTGCCTGAGGGGAGCGATTATTTTCCCTCCCTGTTCATTTATAGTTTCTCCTGCCCTTCGCTGTTGCCGGGTCCTATGTGACACAGGGGAGGCTAAAGTCGGGGATTCTCCATCACTACTGCTATCTTCCTTTTCTCTTTTCCCTCCCTGTCCTGGCTCTTCCGGCGGAGCCGACGGCGCAACTTCCAAATCAATATTTCCATTATTCATTTCCCCATAATACTTATTATTCTCTATTGCCTGATGCTGTATACAGCGTCCCTCCTTAGTACATGCACAACAACGTTCCTCAGTTGAAACCTCAAGCACCATTATTCCACAAGCATGCTGCCATTCAGGCTTTCGGCGCAAATAAAAGAATAATTCCACATACGGCAGTTCATCATATTTTCCTTCCCGCTTGCAAAATAGCATCAATTGTAAAATTGTATTATATTGCAATGTTCCATTCTCAGGCCAAGTTTCTTGGTCCTCTAGTTTATACTGTGGCCACCAAATATTACAATAATCAATCAGCTTTCCTTTCCGCATTTCTTGACCAAAACCTCCCTCTTTCCAGTGTGCTAGCAAACACCCCAGCGGGGATGTCCGTGGGATAGGTACATCTTTTCCCAGAATTCCTTTAATCTTTTTCATTTTGAGCTTATGATACAAACCCAAAAGCTGCCGGAGCAGCAGCACACTCTCCCAGAAGCTGCCGGAGCAGCAGCACACTCTCCCAAAAGCTGCCGGAGCAGCAGCGTGCTCTCCCAGAAGCTGCCGGAGCAGCAGCACGCTTTCCCAAAAGCTGCCGGAGCAGCAGCGTGCTCTCCCAGAAGCTGCCGGAGCAGCAGCACGCTTTCCCAAAAGCTGCCGGAGCAGCAGCGTGCTCTCCCAGAAGCTGCCGGAGCAGCAGCACGCTTTCCCAAAAGCTGCCGGAGCAGCAGCGTGCTCTCCCAGAAGCTGCCGGAGCAGCAGCACGCTTTCCCAAAAGCTGCCGGAGCAGCAGCGTGCTCTCCCAGAAGCTGCCGGAGCAGCAGCACGCTTTCCCAAAAGCTGCCGGAGCAGCAGCGTGCTCACCCAGAAGCTGCCGGAGCAGCAGCACGCTTTCCCAGAAGCTGCCGGAGCAGCAGCGTGCTTACTACATACCAATAATACCAGGTGCTGACCCTTCAGCACAAACCAATACAATTACCAATACCAAACCACCAATGCCGAACCTGCAGAACTTTCGCTCTGTCTAACGGACGGCGCCTAGGCTTACCCCGGGAGCTCCCTGCCCAACCGAGCGTGGCTTTCGCCGCGTCTGACCGGCAGGCTTTCCCAGCCAAATCGGTACCGAATACCCAAGTTGAAAGCACCTTTGCTTACCACTCCAGTGGTACGTCGTGAGCAGCGGAGGTCGGTCGTGGTCGACTGCTCCCCGAGAATCCCTCGGTGCCGGCTGGAGCGAAACCGAGACACGAGCCGCCTCAGCAGTGCCCACGCTGTCCCATCTGGGTCGCCAAAATGTTAGCGTAGCAACCACATAACCACCAAGTGATTATATGAAGGTGCTTTATTCAGCGCTGGAAGCCGGGGCAGGTGCCCAAATCTGGCTTCGAGTCCCGTTACTTCCCAGCCATTATTTATACATTCAACATTGCGTAAGGTATACATATTCATTACAGGTGGTAACATCAGCCTCGCATTTCATTCTAATTAGCTCCCCTCCCCTTTGCACATGCGTGGCGCACTCTGGTGGTCGTCCAGGTGGTCGTCCAGATGAAGTAAGGAGTCTTCCTCTCCGCTAAACTTTTCACCTTTCTCACTCGACGCATGCTCCCTCCGCTCCTTGGTTCTGCTTCAACTCATTTCAGCATTTCCAGGCCCTTATCCAAGGTCAGGTTGTACCTGTTCCCTCCCAGGGTTCCCCTTCAACGATTCCTTTAAATGTTCAGTGTACTCCCTAAGTTTCCAGTGTACATAGATTAATTGATAATGTAAGTACATTTGGCAATGCTTAATTATACTGTATGTCCCATCACCTAAGAGACATTAGTAAAACATCCATTCGATTCTCCCCAACACTAACAAGAGGACTGGAGCAACTGTCGTAAAAGGACAGGCTGAGAGAACTGGGCATGTTTATCCTGGAAAAGAGAAGACTGAGGGGAGACCTCATTAATGTATATCAGTATCTGAGGGGAGGGTGTTGAGAGGATGGAGCCAGTCTCTTTTCAGTTGTGGGTCTAGGGTCTAGGCTGACGGGCCTATAGTTCCCTGGGTCTTCCTTACGACCCTTCTTATAGATGGGCATCTGTTGTGGTTTAACCCGGCTGGCAGCTAAACACCACACAGCCGTTCGCTCACCCTCCCCCCTCCCTCTCTGGGATGGGGGAGAGAAACGGGAAAGTGAAGCCGGTGAGTTGAGATAAAGACAGTTTATTAAGACAGGAAAATAATAATAACAATAATAATAATAATAGTGATAATGATAATAGTATTAATAATAATAATGTGTAAGAAAACAAGTGATGCACAATGCAATTGCTCACCACCTGCTGACCGATGCCCAGCCTAAACCCGAGCAGCCGGCCCCCCCCCCACCCCGGCCAGCCACCCCTATATATTGTTTAGCATGACGTCAGATGGTATGGAATACCCCTTTGGCCAGTTTGGGTCAGCTGTCCTGGGTCTGTCCCCTCCCAGCTCCTGCTGCACCCCCAGCCTGCTCGCTGGCGGGACAGAGCGAGAAGCCGAAAAGTCCTTGGCCTGGAGTAAACACTGCTCTGCAACAATTAAAACATCAGCATGTTATCAGCGCTCTTCTCATCCTAATCCAAAACATAGCACCCTACCAGCTACTATGAGGAAAAATTAACTCTGTCCTAACTGGAACCAGGACAGATATCCACCCCTTATTCCATACCATTTATGTCATGCTCAGGTTACACTCTTTCCAATACCTTGTAATTAATCACCATTTTCATCTATGATATATAGCAATCATGGTAGTGATGACATACAGTATTATATAATAATTAACATACTACAATTCAACTCATGGGCTATTCTCACCCAGTATCAAATCCCCTTGAGGCACACACCGGCCCTCCCCATTCTTTTGCATTACCCACCAAGTGCATCCAGGTCCCTGAGCAAAAGCAATCCCACGAATGGGTTTGCCTTTTCCCGAGGCAGGAGCAGCCCAGACTGTTTTACCCAGCATGTTTCTTACGTGCACTACAGGAACTTTATCCCCTTCTACAGTGCGTAACAGTTGTGATTGGGCAGGTCCAGCACGATTGGCAGATCCCCTGGTATTGACTAACCAGGTGGGCTTTGCCAAATGTGTATCCCAATTTTTGAATGTCCCAGCACCCATTGCTTTCAGTGTAGTCTTCAACAGTCCATTGTATCGTTCAACTTTTCCGGAGGCTGGTGCATGATAGGGGATGTGATACACCCACTCAATACCATGTTCTTTGGCCCAAGTGTCTATAAGGTTGTTTCGGAAATGAGTCCCGTTGTCTGACTCAATTCTCTCTGGGGTGCCATGTCGCCATAAGACTTGCTTTTCAAGGCCCAGGATAGTGTTCCGGGCGGTGGCATGGGGCACAGGATATGTTTCCAGCCATCCGGTGGTTGCTTCCACCATTGTAAGTACGTGGCGCTTTCCGCTGCGGGTTTGAGGGAGTGTGATGTAATCAATCTGCCAGGCCTCTCCATATTTATATTTCAGCCATCGTCCTCCATACCAAAGAGGTTTTGACCGTTTGGCTTGCTTGATTGCAGCACATGTTTCACAGTCATGAATAACCTGTGCTATAGTGTCCATGGTCAGGTCCACCCCTCGATCACGAGCCCATCTGTATGTTGCATCTCTACCTTGATGGCCTGAGGTGTCATGGGCCCATCGGGCTATAAATAATTCACCTTTATGTTGCCAGTCCAGGTCCACCTGAGACACTTCAATCTTAGCAGCCTGATCCACCTGCTGGTTGTTTTGATGTTCTTCAGTAGCCCGATTCTTGGGCACATGAGCATCTACATGGCGTACCTTTACAACCAGGTTCTCTACCCGGGCAGCAATATCTTGCCACAATGCCGCAGCCCAGATGGGCTTGCCCCTGCGCTGCCAGTTGTTCTGCTTCCATTGCTGTAACCACCCCCACAGGGCATTTGCTACCATCCATGAATCAGTATAGAGATAGAGAACTGGCCACTTTTCTCGTTCAGCAATATCTAAAGCCAGCTGAATGGCTTTCACTTCTGCAAACTGACTCGATTCACCTTCTCCCTCAGCAGCTTCTGCAACTCGTCGTGTAGGACTCCATACAGCAGCTCTCCATCTCCGATGCTTTCCCACAATACGACAGGACCCGTCAGTGAACAAGGCATATTTATTCTCATTTTCCGGTAGCTTGTTGTACAGTGGGGCTTCTTCAGCACGGACCACCTCCTCCTCTGATGATATCCCAAAGTATTTGCCTTCTGGCCAGTCCATAATCACCTCCAAGATTCCTGGGCGACTGGGGTTTCCTATTCGAGCCCGCTGAGTAATCAGTGCAACCCACTTGCTCCATGTAGCATCAGTTGCATGATGTGTAGAGGGGACCCTTCCTTTGAACATCCAGCCTAGTACCGGCAGTCGGGGTGCCAGGAGGAGCTGCGCTTCAGTACCGACCACTTCCGAAGCAGATCGAACTCCTTCATATGCTGCCAATATCTCCTTTTCAGTTGGAGTATAGCGGGCCTCAGATCCTCTGTATCCCTGACTCCAAAACCCCAGGGGTCGACCTCGAGCTTCCCCAGGTTCTTTCTGCCAGAGGCTCCAGGTGGGACCATTCTCCCCGGCTGCGGTGTAGAGCACATTCTTTACATCTGGTCCTGTTCGGACTGGCCCGAGGGCTACTGCATGAACTATTTCCTGCTTAATTTGTTCAAAGGCTTGTCGTTGCTCAGGGCCCCATTCAAAAGCATTCTTCTTACGGGTTACTTGGTAGAGCGGGTTTACAATCAGACTGTAATTTGGAATGTGCATTCTCCAAAACCCCACGACACCTAGGAAAGTTTGTGTTTCTTTTTTGCTAGTTGGTGGAGACATAGCTGTTATTTTGTTGATCACATCCATTGGGATTTGACGACGTCCATCTTGCCATTTTATTCCTAAAAACTGGATCTCTCGTGCAGGTCCTTTAACTTTATTCTGTTTTATGGCAAAACCGGCCTTCAGAAGGATTTGGACTATTTTCTTCCCTTTCTCAAAAACTTCTTCTGCAGTGTCACCCCACACAATGATGTCATCGATGTACTGCAGGTGTTCAGGAGCTTCCCCCTGCTCCAGTGCAGACTGGATTAGTCCATGGCAAATGGTAGGGCTGTGTTTCCACCCCTGGGGCAGCCGATTCCAAGTATATTGGACACCCCTCCAAGTGAAAGCAAACTGTGGCCTGCACTGTGCTGCTAGAGGGATGGAGAAAAATGCATTAGCGATATCAATTGTGGCATACCACTTGGCTGCCTTTGATTCCAGTTCATACTGGAGTTCTAGCATGTCCGGCACTGCAGCACTCAGCGGTGGCGTGACTTCGTTCAGGCCACGATAGTCCACTGTTAGTCTCCACTCACCATTAGACTTTCGCACTAGCCATATGGGACTATTAAAAGGTGAATGAGTCTTGCTGATCACTCCTTGGCTCTCCAGTTGACGAATTACCTTATGGATGGGAATCAGGGAGTCTCGGTTGGTGCGATATTGCCGCCGGTGCACAGTTGTGGTAGCGATCGGCACTTGCTGTTCTTCAACCCTCAGCAACCCCACAACAGAAGGGTCCTCTGAGAGACCAGGCAAGGTAGACAACTGTTTAATGTCCTCTGTCTCCAAGGCAGCTATGCCAAAAGCCCAGCGGAACCCTTTTGGGTCCTTGAAATATCCTCTTCTAAGATAGTCTATGCCAAGGATGCACGGAGCATCCGGGCCAGTCACAATACGGTGCTTTTGCCACTCATTTCCGGTTAGACTCACTTCAGCCTCCAATACAGTTAACTGCTGGGATCCCCCCGTCACACCATAAATACAGATGGGCTCTGGCCCTTTATAGCTTGATGGCATTAGAGTACATTGTGCACCGGTGTCTACCAAAGCCTTATACTTCTGTGCGTCTGACGTGCCAGGCCATCGAATCCACACAGTCCAATAAACTCGATTGTCCCTTTCCTCCCCCTGGCTGGAGGCAGGGCCCCTCTAGTCCTGGTCAGAATCTTCGTTTCTGTGTTTAAAGGACTGCCTGCTGGAAGTTGGAGCAGCAAACTTTTCAGAGAACTCCTTTTTCCCACTTGTTTTCCTTTGCAATTCACGTACCCGTGCCTCTAGGGTCGCAGTAGATTTTCCATCCCATTTTCTCATGTCCTCTCCATGGTCACGTAGGTAAAACCACAGGGTGGCGCGGTGTGTGTGCCCACCATATTGTCTTCCTTGCATAGATGAACGTTTACCCCTAATAGCTGAGACACTGGTTTGTACAGGTGGGGAGGAAAATAATCTCTCTTCAAGTTGGTGGATCTTTTCAGAAAGTTTCTCCAAAGTATTCTCTTTTAGCTGGTGGACACTGGTTCGTTCAGGTGGAGGGGAAGATAATCTTTCTTCAAGTTGGTGGATCTTTTCAGAAAGTTTCTCCAAAGCATTCTCTTTTAGCTGGTGGACACTGGTTCGTTCAGGTGGAGGGGAAGATAAATTCTCTTTAAGTTGGTGGACCTCTTCAGAGAGTTTCTCCACAGCCGAGACACAGGCCTGTAGGGAAGAGGAGAGATTTCCTTCGTACTGCTGGAGTATTTTAGTCACTTCATTCACTGTGGGATTCTCCTCCGCTTTCCAGGCTAGTATTGCCAATGAGCTGGCATATGATGATGGTGCACTCCGTACAAACTTCCGCCACATGGGTTGTGTACACCGGACTGCATCTGGATCTGCGGATGTTTGTGCGTCGTCTAGGTCCTTATAAATTACTTCCCGTACGGCCAATTCCCTCAGGTACTGAATTCCCTTCTCCATGGTGGTCCATTTGCTTGGTAGACATACAAGTTCTTCTTTGAAGGGATACCTTTCCTGCACAGCTGACAGGAGACGGCTCCAGAGGCTGCGAGATCGTGCTCCATCTCCAATTGCTTTGTCAATGCATGCGTCCCTAGCAAGGGATCCCAGCCGCCTGGCTTCCTTGCCCTCTAATTCCACATAATTGGCTCCGGTGTCCCAGCACCGGAGCAGCCAGGTGACAAGCTGCTCACCTATACAGCGACCAAAATCTTTTCGCACATCTCGTAGCTCACGCTGGTATAGAGTCCGGGTAGTTACTGTTGATTTTTCGACATCCCCATCCTCATCTTCAGTCTCCTGCACCTTTGATGGCCCAGCCTCGTCTTCACTATGCCCAGACTTAGCAGAAGACTGTCTGCGTTCTAAACGACCTGAGTCTCTATACCATTTTTTCACCTTGTCTACAGGGGCAACTTGCACTGCTACAGCTTGTTTCTCTGACCCAGCCACAGGGTCTGCCACAAGGGTTGGAATACCCTCTGCGGGGTCAACTTGCACTGCTACAGCTCGTTTCTCTGACCCAGACACAGGAGTGGGAGCAGCTGCAGGAGCTGGAGCGGCTGCAGGAGCTGGAGCTGGAGCGGCTGCAGGAGCTGGAACTGGAGCGGCTGCAGGAGCTGGAACTGGAGCGGCTGCAGGAGCTGGAACGGCTGCAGGAGCTGGAGCTAGGTTGCTAGTAGCATCAATTGCAGCTCGATAGGCACAAGCCAGACCCCAGCACGCTACAGTGATTTGTGTCACTTTGGAACTGCCAGAGTCATGACACCTTTTTTTCAAGCATTCTGCCAGCTTTTTAGGATTTTGCAGTTGTTCAGGGGTGAATGTCCAAAACACTGGAGGTGACCACTGCTCTAGAAACCTGCCCATATCCTCCCACACTCCCTGCCACTCGCAACTATCCCGCCTCAAGACAGATCTCCGGATGAGATTCCTAAGTAGTTGTTTAACCCTCCACAAAACCTGAAGCGCATTCAGGAGACATAACAACAAGAGCAGGCTGGTCTGAGTATCCCAAGGATATTCAACATCTCGGAGAACCACCGTAACTAGCTCGGGGGATAAGAGGGTGGTGGTGAAGGAGAAAGGGAGAGTGAACAGGTAGGGAAACATGTCTTCCCCTGTCCCCTTCACAGATTGGCTCCCTAACGAAAACAGGCAATAGGTGTAATTGCTAATAGTTTCCGAGATATGGGTTCCAAAGTATAGAGTCGACGTCAGTGCTGAGTACAAATACCAGGTTAAAGTCGTGACCAGATATTTCATCATTTCATAAGCCATTGCTACACCGCACAGTACCATAACAATCTTAAACCAGGGCCCGGAAAGGATAAACAGCATGACAGGGAGCACATACAGAAAGTAACGCGCTATAAAACTCAAATTGGAATACAGGTACAGCAGACTGGAGATTAAGGCAATCAACATCGTGACTAGCAACTATTAAGCAGGTCCAATACTTATACCAATTTTAGTTTAACACACTCTGGTCAAATTTGTCGATATCTCAACCCTTCGAGCCCCACGTTGGGCGCCAAAAGGACTGTTGTGGTTTAAGCCGGCCGGCAGCTAAACACCACACAGCCGTTCGCTCACCCTCCCCCCTCCCTCTCTGGGATGGGGGAGAGAAATGGGAAAGTGAAGCCGGTGAGTTGAGATAAAGACAGTTTATTAAGACAGGAATATAATAATAACAATAATAATATTAATAGTGATAATGATAATAGTATTAATAATAATAATGTGTAAGAAAACAAGTGATGCACAATGCAATTGCTCACCACCCGCTGACCGATGCCCAGCCTATCCCCGAGCAGCCGGCCCCCCACCCCGGCCAGCCACCCCTATATATTGTTTAGCATGACGTCAGATGGTATGGAATACCCCTTTGGCCAGTTTGGGTCAGCTGTCCTGGGTCTGTCCCCTCCCAGCTCCTGCTGCACCCCCAGCCTGCTCGCTGGCAGGACAGAGCGAGAAGCCGAAAAGTCCTTGGCCTGGTGTAAGCACTGCTCTGCAACAATTAAAACGTCAGCATGTTATCAGCGCTCTTCTCATCCTAATCCAAAACATAGCACCCTACCAGCTACTAGGAGGAAAAATTAACTCTGTCCTAACTGGAACCAGGACAGCATCCTATTAGCAAGTCTCCAGTCATCCAGGACCTCTCCATATGACCATGACTGCTGATAGATGGTAGAAAGCAGCCCAGCAATCACATCTGCCAACTCCCTCAGCACCCGTGGGTGCATCCCATCGGGGCCTGTAGATTTGTGGGTGTCTAGCTTGCCTAAATAACCTCTAACCTAATCCTCTTCAACCAGGGGAAAGTCTTTTCTCCAGGTTCTCTCTTTTGTTTCCGGGCTCGGTAGTGTATGGGCCTAGCCTTAACCTTAGTCCTTTCTCCAGACTTCCTCTCTTGTCTCCAGGGTCCGAGATTCCTGAGGGCTGATCTTAGCAGTGAAGACTGATGTAAAGAAGGCATTGAGCAACTCTGCTTTCTCTGTATCTGCTGTCACTAAGGCACCCACCTCACTTAGCAGTGCACCCACATTTTCCCCGGTCTTCCTTTTGCTTCTGATGTATTTGAATAAGTCCTTCTTGTTGTCCTTGATGTCTCTTGCTAAATTTAATTCTAACCAGGCCTCGGCCTTCCTCACCGCATCCCTGCATTCTCTGACTGTTCCTATATTACAGCCCAGTGGTCTGTCCCTTTGTCCACATCATATATGCTTTCTTCTTCTGTGTAAGTTTTCCCAAGAGCTTCTTGTCCATCCACACAGGTCTCCTGCCCCCCTTGCTTGACTTCTTTCTCGTAGGGATGCACTGATCCTGAGCTTGGAGAAAGTGGTGCTTGAATATTAGCCAAATCTCCTGGGCCCCCTTTCCCTTGAGGGCACTGGCCCAGGGGATTCCTCCAATTAGGTCCCTGAAGAGGTCAAAGTTAGCTCTCTTGAAATCCAGGGTTGCGGTCCTACTTTTTGCCCTGCTTCCTCCTCGCAGGATCTTGAACTTCAACATCTCGTGATCACTGCAGCCAAGACTGCCCTCAACCTTCACGTTTCCAATTAGACCATCTCTGTTTGTTAGTACCAGGCCCGGCAGCGCCCTGCTCCCTGTTGGCTCACCTACCACCTGCATCAAGAAGTTATCTGCAATGTTCTGCAGTAACCTCCTGGACTGTTTGTGCTGAGCTGTGTTGTCTTCCCAGCAAATATCGGGGTGGTTAAAGCCCCCCCATAAGAACCAGGGCCTGCGGACGTGAGACAACTTGCAGCTGCCTGTAGAAGACCTCATCCACTTCCTCTTCCTGATCCGGTGGCCTGTAGTAAACACCCACCACGATGTCACCCCTGTTGGCCCGCCCTTTAATCCTCACCTATAGGCTCTTGACTCGCACTTTGCCCCCCCCATATGCAGAGCTGCATAGCTTCCAGTTGCTTGCTCACTGTCCTGGTTCCAGTTAGGACAGAGTTAATTTTCCCTCATAGTAGCTGGTAGGGTGCTATGTTTTGGATTAGGATGAGAAGAGCGCTGATAACATGCTGACGTTTTAATTGTTGCAGAGCAGTGTTTACACCAGGCCAAGGACTTTTCGGCTTCTCGCTCTGTCCTGCCAGCGAGCAGGCTGGGGGTGCAGCAGGAGCTGGGAGGGGACAGACCCAGGACAGCTGACCCAAACTGGCCAAAGGGGTATTCCATACCATCTGACGTCATGCTAAACAATATATAGGGGTGGCTGGCCGGGGTGGGGGGGCCGGCTGCTCGGGGATAGGCTGGGCATCGGTCAGCGGGTGGTGAGCAATTGCATTGTGCATAACTTGTTTTCTTACACATTATTATTATTAATACTATTATCATTATCACTATTAATATTATTATTGTTATTATTATATTCCTGTCTTAATAAACTGTCTTTATCTCAACTCACCGGCTTCACTTTCCCGTTTCTCTCCCCCATCCCAGAGAGGGAGGGGGGAGGGTGAGCGAACGGCTGTGTGGTGTTTAGCTGCCAGCCGGGTTAAACCACAACACTCACATAAAGAGCAACTTCACCACCTTGCCTTCCTGGCCTGTCCTTCCTAAAAAGCACAAAGCTGTCTATGGCCACATTTCAGTCATGAGAGCTGTCCCATCAGGTCTCAGTAATTGCAATGAGATCATAGCCCTGCAACTGCACGCGCACTTCCAGTTCCCCTTGTTTATTCCCTATTCTGCATGTGTTTACATAGGCATTTGAGTTGGGCTCCCAATGCGTCTGCCTTTCTGGATGGGACAACTATAACTTGTCAGTGTGGGCCTATGGTAGCTCTCCTGTTAAGCTCTGTTCCCTCTCTAGGCATCCTTTGTCGGCTGTGGTGTTCAGCTGGCGTAAGTGGGATGGCACGTCATCCTGTACCTTATCGCCAGCATCCCTGATGATATCTCCCTCCCCCATTGAATCTAGTTAAAAGCCCGATCAGTGAGCCCTGCCAGCTCATGACCAAGGACCCTCTTCCCTCTTTGGGAAAGATGAATTCCATCTGATGCCAGCAAGCCTGGTGCCACGTAAGGCTTCCTGTTGCCAAAGAACCTGAAATTTTGGCGATGACACCAGCCACGGAGCCACGTGTTAATGGACACTACCCTTCTGTTCCTGTCGCTGTCAGTACTGGGGAGAATGGAAGAGAAGATGACTTGCGCACTCGAGTTTCTGATCATCCATCCCAATTCCTTGAAGTCCCCTTTGATTGCTCTCGGGCTACACGTTGCCCCTCCTTCTCCTCCCAGATGTAGGACCAGCAATGGGTAATAGTCTGAGGGTCAAACCAAGCTTGGAAGTCTTTTTCTGTTTTAAGAGAGTCTGTCTTACAGTTTAAAAAAATGTTATAGTTTATGAACTGAAATGTTTCCAATATAGAGTTTCAATCTATTCAACAACAACAAAAAACAACAATGTAATACAGTAGAACAGATGTAACAGCTATTTGAAACTGTAGGTCTCTTATGTCTTATAAATGTCTTAATTGAATTGGTTTGTTCCAGATTCTAGAGTAGTAAAGCTAACAACATTGCAGGTATATGGGAATTGGAGAAATGACAAAACATAAGTCTTTACATAAATTTGTCAATTCTTCTTGCCTTCTTTTAGATAAGAACCAGAACAGTTGCTGAGTGTGTGGCTTTCTATTACATATGGAAAAAGTCAGAACGTTATGATTACTTTGCTCAGCAAACAAGATTTGGAAAGAAGAGATATAACCATCATCCAGGAGTTACGTAAGTAAAATGTTCTTAGAATGTGTTTTCTGTTTCAAATCCTAAACATAGGAGACTTCCCCCTGCCCACTTCCTCCTCCCGCCATTGCAGTGTAATGCTGCAGTGGCTATGACAACTGGAATTAAATCCATCATCAATTTAGGCCTTGATTTCATTTTCATGTTAAATAACCTATTATGGGTGTAATATTCTTTTAGGGACTACATGGATCGTTTGGTAGATGAAGCAGAAGCCCTTGGTGGAGCAGTACATTCTTCAGCCTTAACATCTAATAGTCGAACAGAAACCATTCCTGATCAACAGCTAAGCATTCTGAACTCTATCACTGCCAATGAGTTGACAGGTAAATCAAGGCGGGGGGGGGGGGGGGATCTTTGTTGTGACTACATAAACTATTTCATTTACATTTGTGTTCATCTGTTTTTTTTTCCAGCACTGACAAATAGCGTAGCTACGGTCTGCCACACTTCAGATGTGAACTGCCTGGATGATGCCTTTCCTCCTATGGACAACTTACCCCGAGCACCAGTTAATCATGTGCCTGTTGGAACAGAAGAATTGCTTAACTTGCCTAGCAATGGTGAAAGTGATTGTTTTAATTTATTTGAGACTGGCTTTTATCATTCAGAGCTAAACTCAATGAACATGTGCAGTGAGGAGACAGACAGACCTGCGAAGAGATTGAAAATGGGAATTGCTGTCCCAGAATCTTTCATAAATGATGTCTCTGTAAATAACCTTAGTGTGGACTTTGAGAACCACACGCATCATATTACAAGTGCCAAAATGGCTGTTTCAGTGGCTGACTTCAGCAGTCTATCTGCAAATGAGACAAACGGTTTTATCAGCACCCACACTCTTCACCAACATACTGCCCTTCACTCAGAATGACTGTGGAAAATGAAACAAACGGTGGGTACTTTATGCAGTAGTAGTAAACTTGATGGGAGCTATCAGGTTTGCTTAGTCTTTCACTGGAAGTTTGAACTTTATGACATCAGTGATGTCTTTGTATATATAGAACCATATCTTGATTTATCAAGAGTAATTTCTTTTTTTTTTCAGTCCATAAATGTGGAAATGTCATATGATGCTTGGCAGAGTTTGGGACTAAGAGAACTCTGTGTTGCAGCTTTAAGCTCTGCTTCAATTTTTTTTAAAGCCCATAGACAGAGGCCACCATTTCAAAACCAGCACAGAAGTTCTGAATTGATTGGAATGGCTTTTTAGTCTGTTACTTCTGCTGTAATAAATGTAGTGGAATAACAGTGTTTACAGGTATCAGTCCTGATCCCTGCACAATGTAGCATTTTTTTTTCTTATAAAGGCAAGTATGGGTTTCTTTAACTTAAACTGCACAAACATACAAGTTTTTTTTAATGGAACCTTCTCTCGTGATACTAAACTAGAGCACTTCAGTTTACAAAACAGCAAGTTCATCTTGGTGGAAGCTAGCACAAGGGACTTAACATGAGTAAAGTATGAAGACATGCAATTGGATGCTGTTACAAAATTATAGGCCATGGCTACCTTACACAAGTAATTATACTGCCAGAGGTGTCTGTGTACTTTAACCTTACTGGCTTAAACAGATGCATTTTAGGCTATTGTATTCTGATGGGTTTTGTCTACAACTTTGAAGAGTAATATAATTGTGTAACTAAGCTTTATACAACGTCAGCTGTTAGGAAAGTTACGGTCTGCACAGTTTAGGATTTACAGCTAGTCTGTTTTGGAAGCCATCTTAAATTGTTTGGGCAGTATGTTTGGAGCGCTGCAGTTCAAAGTGTTACAGTTTTGAGGGACTGTATAGTTTATATAGAAATAGTATAACATTGTAGTATGTATTTAAAAGCTTTTCTTCAGTGTGGATTGCATTTATCTGTTTTTAGTAAAGTCATTAGCTGAAAAATGGCACTTTGCTACCTTGGTCAAATAGGAAAGGACGAGTAAAAATGTCTCCCATAAAAGTAACTATTTAACTTCAGTAAATTTTTATTCTGAAAGTTGAGTGCACATTAGAAAGTGCAAGTTCCAGAAAGTTTGTATTGCAAATGCTTGTTCTAATTCTCATGGGAGAGTTGAACCAAACACAGTATTGGTTTGTAACATGTAGCATACAACTTGCAGATTTTTTTTTTACTGAGAATCTGAACCTTATTTCCATAAGATTAGTTTTCTCTCCATAATTTTCTTTGCACTGATCATATTATAAATTTAATTGACTCTAATTTGTTTTCATTATTCAAGTGATTAAATTTATGTTGCTGATATTTGTAATAGTTGCTTCAAGGTCATGCTGAGTAATTAGAAAGTAGTGACCTTAATATTTGAAAGGGAAGAGGGTGTTTATTATGCATACTGTGAACTGCATTGACATCCTGAATTTTAGATGGAGAGCATGGAGTTTTCTTTACAGCATGGTAATGAAGATTACTTTGAAGTGTTTACACAATAGCACCTTTACTATATTAAAAAGAAATTAGTTTAGCACAGTGGACAAAAATAGAGATAATTTTGTAATCAGTTCTTAACTTATACAGCTGATATATGTAATTCTAGTAAGTACACATTAAATAATGGGTAGCCTTGACCCTGTTGTACTCTGGCCTTTTTTTTAGCCAAGTTGTCAGCTTCTTGTTGCTGTTTTGTGCTGAACTCTGTACCTTATTTCTTTTGTTTATGAATCAACACATTTTATGTAATTTTGTAAAATATTGGCCATAATCATTTATTATTATACATTCAAGATTATCTGTGGGTTTACAATGAGTGGCTGGTGTGTATTCCAAAAAAAATCATTATACAAATATGACTGATTATACCAGTTGCACTTAAATGAATATGCCCATTCTCGTTAACTGATGCAGTAATATATTCGGTTTATCTATGCATTGCTGGGATCTTAATGTAGACAGAGACTTGTCTAAGGTTTAGGTTGTCAGCAAGTTGAATGGACACTTTAGTTATTTAATAATGACTTTTGACCAAAATAATTCAGAAAATGATATGAGAGAAAAATGAATTTCAGCTAGTCTAATAGATTTTTAAATGCTGATCTTATTTAACCTGTTGGCTAGCTAGCTGATATTGTTTACTTTGAATTCCTTGTGAAAATGAGGCAATAATTTGCAAGGTTTTGTAAATATGTAAATTCTTCATATCTTTTTAGTTACCTATTTCACTATTTACTGACTACTTCTGTGTATAGTAACATTTTTGTGCATGCTCAATGTGACGTTCATAAATTTGTACCACTATGACTTTATTCATGTAAAATAGCTATTTATTGTTTTTTTTTTCTTTTAAAAGTTGGACTTATTTTTCTCTCAATTTAAACATTTAAATGGAGAACTTGTTACCGTTTTTTTAATAGAATTGTGTTTTAAAAGTCAGCATGAAGATAACTGAATTGCAAGCATATGAAGAAATTATATTGCCTTGGTTCTTAGATGGTGAAGCACAATTCTTATAACAAACTGTGATGAATTCTTTGTCCTTTGCCATGCTTTTTCCCCATACAAACAAACCAAAAATCCATAATGGGCAATTGCAGTGTTGGTAAATGTATTCTTTTTTATGTACAGGGAATCTGAAGAGGATAGTTGATTCATTTAGAAGTGTAACTGGTGCTGTGATTATAGCAATACTTTTACTTTTGTTAAGTCTTCTCATGATATATTTTCAAATGTTTAGTTTTCCTCTTGTCATGGTCAAACTACTGAATTTATCTGAAGGATGTACAATACTATTTGAAGAATACTAAATTGTGTATAATTAGGTCAATGAATTGTGCAATTGCTTCCTTTTTTTTAACTTTTAAAACTGAGAGAAAAAATGTATGAAAACTTCAGATCCGGTAGAACATAGTGATGCTCCTTAATTTAACCAAAGTCTCTAGTGAATATTTCAACTTTGAATGTAAACTAATGGATAAACTGACCAAGAGGGACATTATTTGCCCAGGACTACAAACACATTATCTACTGATAGCAAAACTAAATACAGTAATTTATAAAATAATGACAAGGTTACTATTTTTTTTATTCCTATTTTTCATTTGAAAAAGGAAAATACCTATTGTATTTTAAAATTGATAGTATGGTTAGAGTCCTCTTAATAAAACAGATTCCAGTTATTCTCAGTTCAAAGTAAGTACTCTGTGCATAACAATAAATTTATTGACAATCAGAACATGTTTTAGTATCAGATGTTCAAGAGGGAAGTTGCTGTTGTTGCATTGGTTTAATATTTGTACATACACTTTTTTAGCATTATTTTGTATTTGTTGTACTTTAATACCTGGTGTACAGTTCCAGAAATAAATGTCTGGAAACCTTTCTTGTAAAGATTTTCATGCATCTACACCATGTTTGCTATTTCATTTTCGGAATTATTCAGCACCAACTCCAAACACACTTTAAGATACTCTGGGTAACACTAAAATACATGCAACCATTCCACCTAATGTTATAAAGGGAAGAGTGACAAATGTAATATGCAGGTAAAATAATAAGCAATTATTTCCCTCAAACATTAAGCGCAGCAAAATTGTAGATTGGACTTAAGCATAGCTTTTGTGTAACAGCACAGCACCATAACCTGGTATGTAAACTATAGGGAATACAGCCCTCTTCTCTTGTATAAGAAAACTTGCCCAAATGCTGAAGTCTACAATGTAGATCTACGCATCAGGCTCAACTGCAGGTGTGGATAAGAAAAATTCTACTCTGCTTAGGCCTTAGTGCCTAAGTTAGACTATTTGAAATGCTTTTGACGTTTTTCCTTCCTCAAGAAAAAAGATTACAGACCTTGAACCCCGAAAAGCACTATTACTTTCACTGGCCGAGGCGATTAGCTCTGCGGCAAACGTGTGCAGGGAGTTTCCCTGAATCGAGGGAGCGGCCAGGAACCGCCAGCCCTCGTGAGGGCGGTTGACAAGGCTTGGGCGGAGCCAGGAGCGTCCCCCGCGTTCCGCCCCCCCCCCCCCGCCCCCACTACAAAGGCAGCCTCTAGGGAGCGCGAGCGACCAGGAGCGGGGCAAACGGCAGGGCGCTGAAGCTTGGCCAGCTTGATCAGGGAGCGGTGGTATCCACCCGGCAGAAGGCCGTGGCCTCACAGAGCTCGGCACCCACCACAACCGATGCAGCCTTCCAGACAGAGATCCGGGGGGGAACGTGCTGCCACCCAGGTGTCAGGCTGCCAGGTGTGCCCTACTCTTATGCCACTACAGGATGGTAGTAGTGAGCACAGTTGTGGGAGGTGTGCACAGGTTGAAGAACTGCTTTGCCTGGTGGCAGAGCTTTAGGAGGAGGTGGGACAGGCTGAGGAGCACTAGAGAGTCAGAGAAGGAGATTGACTGGTGGGGTAGTACTCTGCTATCACTGAGATGGGTTCCTCAGCCAGCTGCTGCACAAGAAATGAAGGTTCCTCTACTCCCTTGCTGCCAGGCAGAGGGAGGGGACCTAAGAGAGAGGGGGGAGTGGAAGCAGGTTCCTGCTCAGTGCAGAAGGTGAACCCCCCCTGCTGCCTACCTCACCTTCCTAGGTGCCCCTACACAACAGGTACGAGGCTTTGGAAATGATGGGCAGGCAAAAGATGTGGACAAAGGTCCCTCCACATTGAGGGAGTTGCCCGAGGCAAGTCAGCCTACGCCCTGCATCACAACAACCTCCACCAAGATTAAAAGAAGGGTTATTGTCATAGGGGACTCTCTTCTGAAGGGAACAGAGGGCCTGATCTGTCATCCAGACCTGACCCATAGGGAAGTCTGTTGTCTCCCTGGAGCCCGGATAAGAGACATCACTTGGAAAGTCACTCGCCTAGTACGGCCTTCTGATTATTACCCTTTATTGTTTTCAACGTTGGCAGTAATGAGGTAGAAAAGGGAAGTTCAAGAGCGATCAAGAGGAACTTTATATCTCTGGGGTGATTGGTTGAGGGATCAGGTGTACAGGTAGTGTTTTGCTCTGTCCTTCCTTCCAGTAGCAGGGATCAATACTGAAAGGAACAGGCAGAGACAGCAGATCAATATGTGGCTCCGAGGCTGGTGCCGCCATGTTGTGCGTTAACCCAGCTGGCAGCTAAGCACCACACAGCTGTTCGCTCACCATCCCCCCTCCCTCTCTGAGATGGGGGAGAGAATCAGGAAAGTGAAGCCTGTGGGTTGAGATAGAGACAGTTTATTAGGACAGGAATATAATAATAATAAAAATAATAAAAATAATAATAATGTGTACGAAACAAGTGATGCACAATGCAATTGCTCACCACCTGCTGACCGATGCCCAGCCTAAACCCGAGCAGCCGGCCCCCCCCCCACCCCGGCCAGCCACCCCTATATATTGTTTAGCATGACGTCAGATGGTATGGAATACCCCTTTGGCCAGATTGGGTCAGCTGTCCTGGGTCTGTCCCCTCCCAGCTCCTGCTGCACCCCCAGCCTGCTCGCTGGCAGGACAGAGCGAGAAGCTGGGAAGTCCTTGGCTTGGTGTAAACACTGCTCTGCAACAATTAAAACATCAGCATGTTATCAACACTCTTCTCATCCTAATCCAAAGCATAGCACCCAACCATCTACTAGGAGGAAAATTAACTCTGTCCTAGCTGAAACCAGGACACTTTAAAGCTTGAGAACACTGTAGAAAGGAGTGCAAAATTAATTGTGTGAGAAAGAAAGAAAATGACTTTGTAGTAGAATGGTTATCACTTTCATCTGGGAGCAGAAAGGTCTTGGTTCCAGTGCCTGGTTCCAGAAACGCTTTGAGATGTTTTTTTTCCCCTGTTGACTTTAAATGACAGCCAAACAGAATTTTTTGGATCACCATTATGAACGCAGGATGCTTGAAAATTCCTCCTTTATTATATTTAGGCCTAAAGCCATAATCAAGATAGGAAAGCAACAATACTTAAGACAAGACTGACATATGTAAATAGTTTGAACCGCTTTGTTTAAATCATATATTAAAAAACATATATTAAGAAAGGCTGTAGAAAACCACGAAATAAATTGGCTCCTTGTCTGCATCTTTCTTTTCTTAGTGATTTTATTTGTAAAGCTAAAATTCACTTTTACAAGCTGCAGGTTTTTAAGACAAACTGGTTGTTCCTTCGCTCTTTTTACAAACAACTGCTGCTCTTTGTGTCCTATGCAAGAAGTACTTTGGAAAAAAATAATCTCACTGATATCTTGGTGATATTTTAAAGTCTTGTGAGTTGGTTTTTTTTTAATGACAAATTTCATAAGAAATAAATCAGATCTTTTGAATGTCCTTTGCCCTCAAGGATAAAATATTTTAGAAATCAAACTCTTATGATTCTCTATAAACAAGAATTGTTAGATTTCAGGTAGGATATCTGTACAGTAGATGAAAGAACATGGGTCTAAATAACTGGCCTATTGTTTTTTGGATGCATTTGGATATTCGTGTATTAGCAACACATTTTATTCTCTGTAATAGTTTATTGAGCGAAAATGCACTTGTCGTGCTGTTCTTGTTATTGTCAGAAGAGATGACAGCATGGACAGAAGAAGAATGCAGAAGCTTTGAACATGCACTTCTGATTTATGGAAAAGACTTTCATCTCATACGGAAAAACAAGGTTAGTGTTTTTACAGTTAAATGGAAGAATTGGTAGATGCTGAAAATCTGTAAGAGCAATGCATTTGTCCAAAGTCACGCAGAAGAGTGAAATAAGAACCAACATACTAGAACCAGCTTGGTGTTTTTGTGTTAACTTTATCTCGGATGTCATTTGAAAAGGTAGATGAATCAGTGTGTTATCTCTGAAATTGACTTAAATTGGCATCACTTCCATTTATGCACTTATGTTTTACTTTAGTTTAAATGTTTGCCTTGCCTAGTATAGTACTTCATGCTGCGGCTGTAGGAGGGGAAAAATGCCTCTTTACTTAATTTTATCAACAGGAGGGTGTAATTGTACAGAAACAGGTTTAGCTTATTTGTGTTTTCAGAAGAAAGTGCTATAGGCATTGATCAGGACTTTGTTTTCTGGCTAACGAAAGAGTTCTAATCTTGATCTGGATTGCTTCTGATTCATTCCTCTGTGCCTGAAGAATAAGGATTGGATAGTTTTTGATCAAAAATGTGTATCACTTGGTACAGTTGACAGTATTGGACACTTCCAAATTTTATGTGCGTTTCCTTTATGTTTTGATAGCATCTTGAGGGTTTTTTTTGTTTTCTTTAGGAGACTGGTGTGTTTGTCATATTTCAGGTAAACTTTACAGTGTCGTGGTTGCTGTTGAGCAATAGTTGACTAGTCCTGCTCAATACCTGGCTTAACTTGTCCTATGATAAACGTTTGGGCAGTTCAAATTTTAAATGGACCTTACCAATAAATAATAATTCCCCAGAGATGCAAATAAATCATTTAAAAATATTTTTAAAAAAATCCAACATGCAACAAAGCACACGATTTGCAGTATCTGTTGCTATGGACTAGAATTTGTCTAAGAAATCCAGTCGTTTTTATCCAAGTAGGTAAAACGTCAGAAAATTTGGGGAGAGTCCTGGGACCCAGCATAAACTGACGTCACTTGTATATGGAAAGTATCAGCTAGTCAAGATTTAGTGCATGGAGAAATTTAACGACAGATGCTTCCTCATCACTGTACTGCAAAGCATTAGCTGAGACTTCAGATACTAGGTGGTGCATATGGACATATATTCATTTTCTCCCCTGCCTGGTATGTTCTTGTCTAAACTAGCAAGGCTTATTACTATGCCCAAGGCGTTTTGGATTTGCCTCCGATGCTTCTGTAAGCTTGATCAAGCTCAAGTATAGTTTACTGCCATACTATATCAGGATGGAGTTGTATATTCTAGTATATAGTGAAACTTAAACAGGAACTGTGGGCTGATGATGATTTGAAATGTTTCTGCATCCAAAAATTGGTATATTTTATAAGAATATAGGTAGATGTAACAGCTTTTTCTCCAAGAAACTGACTTTGCATAGCAATGTCCATTTTGGGGGTGAAAAAGATGAACAGTTAACAAATCAAAATGAGTCTCTTAAGTCCTTAATACCTTCAAGACAACAATTGTTACTGAAGGGGGTCCAAGACAGCGGGTCAATATTCAAGCATCACTTCCTCCAAGCTCAAGATCGGTGCATCCCTATGAGTAAGAAGGCAAGCAAAAAGGGCAGGAGACCTACATGGATGAGCAGGGAGCTCCTGGCAAAACTCAAACAGAAGGAGGAAATTTACAGCATGTGGAAAAATGGACGGGCCACTTGAGAGGAATATAGGGATACTGTCAGAGTATGCAGGGATGTGACAAGGAAGGCCAAGGCCCATTTTGAATTAGATCTGGCAAGGGATATCAAGGGCATCAAGAAGGGCTTCTTCAAATACATCAGTAGAAAAAGGAAGACCGGAGAAAATGTTGGCCCACTGCTGAATGGGGCGGGTGCTCTGGTGACAAAGGATACGGAGAAGGCAGAGTTGCTGAATGCCGTTTTTTGCTTCAGTCTTCATTGCTGATATCAGCCCTCAGGAATCTCAGACCCTTGGAGACAAGAGAGGAAGTCCAGAGAAAGGAGGACTTTCCCTTGGTCGAGGAGGATCGGGTCAGAGATCATTTAAGCAAACCTGACATCCACAAATCCATGGGCCCTAATGGAAAGCACCCACAGGTGCTGAGGGAGCTGGCCGATGTTATTGCTAGGCCGCTCTCCATCATCTTTGAAAGGCTGTGTAGAACAGGAGAGGTGCCTGAGGAGTAGAAGAAAGCCAGTGTCACACCAGTCTTCAAAACGGGCAAGAAGGAGCACCCAGGCAACTACAGGCCAGTCAGCCTCACCGCCATTCCTGGAAAGATCGGGGAACAGCTCATCTTGGAGGTCATCTCCAAGCACATGGAAGATAAGAAGGTGATCAGGAGTAGTCAGCATGGATTCATCAAGGGAAAATCATGTTTAACCAATCTGATAGCCTTGTATGATGAGATGACTGACCGGGTAGATGAGGGGAGAGCAGTGGATGTGGTCTACCTTGACTTCAGCAAGGCTTTTGACACTGTCTCCCATAGCATCCTCATAGGCAAGCTCAGGAAATGCGGGCTAGATGAGTGGACAGTGAGGTGGACTGAGAGCTGTCTGGATGGCAGGACAAAGAGGATTGTGATCAGTGGTGCAGTGTCTAGTTGGAGGCCTGTAGCTATTGGTGTCCCTCAGGAGTCAGTACTGGGTCCAGTGTTGTTCAACCTATTCATCAATGACCCGGATGATGGAACGGAGTGCACCCTCAGCAGGTTTGCTGATGGCACAAAGCGCAAGGAGTGTCTGATACCCCAGAGGGCTGTTCTGCCATTCAGAGGGACTTTGACAGGCTGGAGGGTTGGGCCGAGAGGAACCTCGTGAAGTTCAACAAGGGCAAGTGCAGGGTCCTGCACCTAGGGAGGAATAACCCCATGCACCAGTACAAGCTGAGGGCTGACCTGCTGGAGAGCAGCTCTGCAGAGAGAGACCCCGGGGAGTCCTGGTGGACAGCAGGCTGACCATGAGTCAGTAATGTGCCCTTGTGGCCAAGAAGGCCAATGGTATCCTGGGGTGCATTCGGCAGAGTGTTGCCAGCAGGTCAAGGGAGGTGATCCTCCCCCTCTACTCAGCCCTGGTGAGGCCACACCTGGAGCATTGTGTTCAGTTCTGGGCTCCCTAGTACAAGAGGGACATGGAACTACTGGAGAGAGTCCAGAGGAGGGCTACTAAGGTGATTAGAGTGTTAGCGTAGCAACCACATAACCACCAAGTGATTATATGAAGGTGCTTTATTCAGCGCTGGAAGCCGGGGCAGGTGCCCAAATCTGGCTTCGAGTCCCGTTACTTCCCAGCCATTATTTATACATTCAACATTGCGTAAGGTATACATATTCATTACAGGTGGTAACATCAGCCTCGCATTTCATTCTAATTAGCTCCCCTCCCCTTTGCACATGCGTGGCGCACTCTGGTGGTCGTCCAGGTGGTCGTCCAGATGAAGTAAGGAGTCTTCCTCTCCGCTAAACTTTTCACCTTTCTCACTCGACGCATGCTCCCTCCGCTCCTTGGTTCTGCTTCAACTCATTTCAGCATTTCCAGGCCCTTATCCAAGGTCAGGTTGTACCTGTTCCCTTCCAGGGTTCCCCTTCAACGATTCCTTTAAATGTTCAGTGTACTCCCTAAGTTTCCAGTGTACATAGATTAATTGATAATGTAAGTACATTTGGCAATGCTTAATTATACTGTATGTCCCATCACCTAAGAGACATTAGTAAAACATCCATTCGATTCTCCCCAACACTAACATTTCCCCCCTTTGAAAATACTTCACTCATACCAAGAGCAAGTATTTTCATTACTATTAGGTTGAATCAGGTTAGTAGAGGTTAGTGAGTATAACTTGATATAGAGATTAGTAAGTATAATCTTAACGCATCTTCGTTAGTCTACTATCTTATTGATTCCTCTATGCCTGCTTGTTAACGCTAGTATTATAGGATGGGGGTGGAGTAAGTGGGATAGGGTGTTCTGGGTGATTCCCAGTAACCTACTAACCTCCTTAACCACATTGGCAATGAAATGTGGTCCCCTGTCTGAAGAAATACCCAATGGTACACCAAATCTAGGGATTATTTCCTGTAGTAACCATTTTACCGTTTCCTTTGCTTGGTTGGTGCGACAGGGAAGGGCCTCCGGCCATCCTGAAAAAGTATCAACCCCTACCAATAGGTATTTATAACCTCTTGCTTTAGGCAGTTCTACGAAGTCTATTTGCCAGTAATCTCCAGGCTCTATCCCAGCTCTAGTTCTTCCCATCTCAGCATGTTTCCTTGCTACCGGATTATTCTTTAAGCAAAGCTCACATTTTGACATTACTGACTTTGCCATTGTTAACATGTGTACCGAGATGACACCTCGTTTCAAATAGGTCACCATTGCTCCTGCACCCCAGTGACATTCATTATGTTTTATTTGTAAGATTTCTCGCATTACTATAGGAGGCACTATAAGTTGTCCTGTCGCAGTCACATACCATCCGTCAGGATTCTTCTGGGCCTTCATCAAATTTGCAAGTCTCTCGTCTTCTGCTGAATACTTTGGGTCTTTAGGTAATTTAAAACAAGAGAGGCCTACCTTCGATGGAATTAGAGCCATTGCTTTCCATACTTCACGCGCAACCTTCCGGGCCGTCAAATCTGCCAGTCTGTTACCTTCTGCAATCTCTGACGCCCCTCCTTGATGGGCTTTACAATGCATTATGGCCACCTGTTGGGGTTTCTGTACAGCTGTTATTAATTTCAATATTTCTTCCTGGTATTTTATATTAGTCCCTTGTGAGGATAGCATTCCCCTTTCTTTCCATAATGCCCCATGTACATGAACTACCCCGAATGCATATTTTGAATCTGTCCAAATATTCACGTTCTTACCCTCGCTTAGTTCCAGGGCTCATGTCAGGGCAACTATTTCTGCTCGTTGGGCTGAAGTCCCCGGAGGTAGGGAATTTGCCTCAATCACTACCTTTGATGTTGTTACCGCGTATCCTGCATAACGAGTCCCATTTTCCACAAAGCTGCTTCCATCCGTGAAAAGTTCCCAATCTGGTCTCTCCAGAGGCTGATCCTTTAAGTCTGTTCTGCTGGCATAGGTATGTTCGATGATCTCCACGCAATCATGACTGAGGTCTCCTTCCTCCGTAGTTGTTCCTAGAAACACTGCTGGGTTCAATAAGTTAGTAGTTCTTAAGATTACATCATCTTGCTCAGTTAGTATAGCTTGATATTTCATCGTTCGGCTGGGCGATAGCCAGTGGCCCCCCTTTTGCTCCAATACCGTAGTCACCATATGTGGCATGAACACCTCAATTCGTTTCCCTAATGTGAGCTTCCTGGCTTCCTGTATTAAAAGGACTGTGGCTGTCACGGCCCTTAAACACGAGGGCCATCCAGCGCTTACCGCATCCAATTGTTTAGAAAAATACCCCACAGGTCTTTTCCAGCTCCCAAGTCGCTGGGTCAGTACTCTTAACGCCAATCCTTGTCTCTCATGCACAAACAGCTGGAAGTCCTTTGGTAAGACCGGCAAGCCCAAGGCAGGCGCCTTTATCAGGGCTTCCTTTAATTTCTTAAAGGCCTCTTGTTGTGGCTTTCCCCAGGTAAACGTACAGGCCTTTTGGGTTTCATAGAGGGGCTTTGCTATGAGTCCATAGTCCATTACCCACAGTCTGCACCACCCGGCCATACCTAGGAAAGCCCGTAGTTCGTGCAAATTTCGCGGCTCGGGGATTTCGCAAATAGCTTGTATTCGGTTAACTCCCAATTTTCTTTGTCCTTGAGAAATTTCACATCCCAAATAAATTACTGTTGTGCACGCGATTTGTGCCTTTTGTTTAGAAACCTTGTACCCATTTAGTCCCAATTGATTCAAAATATCAATAGTTACCTGAATACATTCTGACTCTCCTTCGGTAGCTATTAATATATCGTCCACATATTGTAACAGCAGGTATCGATCCTTTGGTACCTGAATTTGTCCTTGGTTAATCCAATCTTCTATTTCTTTAGCTAGTTGACCGCCGAAGAGGGTCGGGCTATTCTTGAATCCTTGAGGCAATCTTGTCCAGGTCAGTTGCATCTTCCGTCCGTTCCGTGGATTTTCCCATTCAAAAGCAAAGAGTTTTCTACTATCCTTGTCAATGGGTATGCAGAAGAAGGCATCTTTTAAATCAATTACCGTAAACCACTTATATTTCTCTTTTACAGATGTTAACAATGTATAAGGATTAGCCACCACTGGGTGAATATCTTTTGTTATTTCGTTTATTGCCCTAAGGTCCTGCACTAGCCTGTATTCCCCATTAGGTTTCTTTACTGGGAAAATTGGGGTATTATATTCAGATTTGCATTCCTCCAGAATGTGGTAGCTAAGAAATTTATCTATAATCTTTACTATTCCTAGCCTAGCTTCTAGCTTCAATGGGTACTGTTTAATCCGTACCGGTCGGGCCCCTTCCTTAAGTTCAATTTTTACTGGCTGGGCTACTTTTGATTTTCCAGGCACGTCCGTTTCCCAAATTGCAGGCATTACTGCATTTTCTACCTCTTTTGGGATATGAGGAACAGCCTTCTCTTTAATCATTAATATTTGTCCCACTTTTGATTCCGGGATTCTCATAATCAATTCTCCATCTTCAAACATTATGGTAGCGTTTAGTTTAGTTAGCAAATCCCGTCCCAAAAGAGGAATAGGGCATTCTGGTACATATAAAAATTCATGCGTAATTTCTTTACCTCCAAACCGTAAATCAAGGGGTTGTAAGAACGGCCGTATTTCCTCCTTCCCCTGCCCCTTAATCCTGCATGTTCTCTCCCTTGAATTACTGCTAATAAGTTCTGTTGTTGCCTTTTTGTCGTTTCCTTTTCCCTGTTATTATACACTTTCCAGGTTATTTCCAACAGCCTATCCAAATTTCTCAAATCTGCACCTTCCAACTTTTGCAATTTCTTCCTAATATCCTCTTGGGCTTGTCCCAGGAAAATGAGTGCTAATTGAGCTTTAGCTTGCTCAGTCTCTACGTCTAAATCTGTATATTTCTTAGCAGTTTCTTTCAATCTCTCTAAAAAGGCGGAAGGTGATTCCGCTTTTTCTTGCCTGACATTATACAATTTTGACCAATTTATGGTCCGGGGCATGGCATTCTGTACCCCGACTTGTACCCAATCTTGATATCTCTTCAGCCTCCTTATTCCATCCCCTGTGTTATAATCCAATTGGGGATCCTCAGTGGGGAAGTTTTGATCTAGATTTCCAAGCACTAATCCATTTCGTATATCTTCTCGGGCTCTCTCTCTGGCTGCCCGCAATACCATGTCTTTTTCTGTCGAGTCCATCAAAGTATCCAGGATCACCTGGAGATCATCCCAATTGGGATTTTGGGTTTTAATTATCATTTTCATTACCCTAGCTACTTTATCTGGGTTTTCCCTGTAGGTGCCGGCTGCTTGTTTCCATATCATTAAATCCCCAGCCGAAAAAGGCACCTTAACATATACCGGTCCTTCTGTCCCCACTCCTTGCCTGAGGGGAGCGATTATTTTCCCTCCCTGTTCATTTATAGTTTCTCCTGCCCTTCGCTGTTGCCGGGTCCTATGTGACACAGGGGAGGCTAAAGTCGGGGATTCTCCATCACTACTGCTATCTTCCTTTTCTCTTTTCCCTCCCTGTCCTGGCTCTTCCGGCGGAGCCGACGGCGCAACTTCCAAATCAATATTTCCATTATTCATTTCCCCATAATACTTATTATTCTCTATTGCCTGATGCTGTATACAGCGTCCCTCCTTAGTACATGCACAACAACGTTCCTCAGTTGAAACCTCAAGCACCATTATTCCACAAGCATGCTGCCATTCAGGCTTTCGGCGCAAATAAAAGAATAATTCCACATACGGCAGTTCATCATATTTTCCTTCCCGCTTGCAAAATAGCATCAATTGTAAAATTGTATTATATTGCAATGTTCCATTCTCAGGCCAAGTTTCTTGGTCCTCTAGTTTATACTGTGGCCACCAAATATTACAATAATCAATCAGCTTTCCTTTCCGCATTTCTTGACCAAAACCTCCCTCTTTCCAGTGTGCTAGCAAACACCCCAGCGGGGATGTCCGTGGGATAGGTACATCTTTTCCCAGAATTCCTTTAATCTTTTTCATTTTGAGCTTATGATACAAACCCAAAAGCTGCCGGAGCAGCAGCACACTCTCCCAGAAGCTGCCGGAGCAGCAGCACACTCTCCCAAAAGCTGCCGGAGCAGCAGCGTGCTCTCCCAGAAGCTGCCGGAGCAGCAGCACGCTTTCCCAAAAGCTGCCGGAGCAGCAGCGTGCTCTCCCAGAAGCTGCCGGAGCAGCAGCACGCTTTCCCAAAAGCTGCCGGAGCAGCAGCGTGCTCTCCCAGAAGCTGCCGGAGCAGCAGCACGCTTTCCCAAAAGCTGCCGGAGCAGCAGCGTGCTCTCCCAAAGCTGCCGGAGCAGCAGCACGCTTTCCCAAAAGCTGCCGGAGCAGCAGCGTGCTCACCCAGAAGCTGCCGGAGCAGCAGCACGCTTTCCCAGAAGCTGCCGGAGCAGCAGCGTGCTTACTACATACCAATAATACCAGGTGCTGACCCTTCAGCACAAACCAATACAATTACCAATACCAAACCACCAATGCCGAACCTGCAGAGCTTTCGCTCTGTCTAACGGACGGCGCCTAGGCTTACCCCGGGAGCTCCCTGCCCAACCGAGCGTGGCTTTCGCCGCGTCTGACCGGCAGGCTTTCCCAGCCAAATCGGTACCGAATACCCAAGTTGAAAGCACCTTTGCTTACCACTCCAGTGGTACGTCGTGAGCAGCGGAGGTCGGTCGTGGTCGACTGCTCCCCGAGAATCCCTCGGTGCCGGCTGGAGCGAAACCGAGACACGATCCGCCTCAGCAGTGCCCACGCAGTCCCATCTGGGTCGCCAAAATGTTAGCGTAGCAACCACATAACCACCAAGTGATTATATGAAGGTGCTTTATTCAGCGCTGGAAGCCGGGGCAGGTGCCCAAATCTGGCTTCGAGTCCCGTTACTTCCCAGCCATTATTTATACATTCAACATTGCGTCAGGTATACATATTCATTACAGGTGGTAACATCAGCCTCGCATTTCATTCTAATTAGCTCCCCTCCCCTTTGCACATGCGTGGCGCACTCTGGTGGTCGTCCAGGTGGTCGTCCAGATGAAGTAAGGAGTCTTCCTCTCCGCTAAACTTTTCACCTTTCTCACTCGACGCATGCTCCCTCCGCTCCTTGGTTCTGCTTCAACTCATTTCAGCATTTCCAGGCCCTTATCCAAGGTCAGGTTGTACCTGTTCCCTCCCAGGGTTCCCCTTCAACGATTCCTTTAAATGTTCAGTGTACTCCCTAAGTTTCCAGTGTACATAGATTAATTGATAATGTAAGTACATTTGGCAATGCTTAATTATACTGTATGTCCCATCACCTAAGAGACATTAGTAAAACATCCATTCGATTCTCCCCAACACTAACAAGAGGACTGGAGCAACTGTCGTAAAAGGACAGGCTGAGAGAACTGGGCATGTTTATCCTGGAAAAGAGAAGACTGAGGGGAGACCTCATTAATGTATATCAGTATCTGAGGGGAGGGTGTTGAGAGGATGGAGCCAGTCTCTTTTCAGTTGTGGGTCTAGGGTCTAGGCTGATGGGCCTATAGTTCCCTGGGTCTTCCTTACGACCCTTCTTATAGATGGGCATCTGTTGTGGTTTAACCCGGCTGGCAGCTAAACACCACACAGCCGTTCGCTCACCCTCCCCCCTCCCTCTCTGGGATGGGGGAGAGAAACGGGAAAGTGAAGCCGGTGAGTTGAGATAAAGACAGTTTATTAAGACAGGAAAATAATAATAACAATAATAATAATAATAGTGATAATGATAATAGTATTAATAATAATAATGTGTAAGAAAACAAGTGATGCACAATGCAATTGCTCACCACCCGCTGACCGATGCCCAGCCTATCCCCGAGCAGCCGGCCCCCCACCCCGGCCAGCCACCCCTATATATTGTTTAGCATGACGTCAGATGGTATGGAATACCCCTTTGGCCAGTTTGGGTCAGCTGTCCTGGGTCTGTCCCCTCCCAGCTCCTGCTGCACCCCCAGCCTGCTCGCTGGCAGGACAGAGCGAGAAGCCGAAAAGTCCTTGGCCTGGAGTAAACACTGCTCTGCAACAATTAAAACATCAGCATGTTATCAGCGCTCTTCTCATCCTAATCCAAAACATAGCACCCTACCAGCTACTATGAGGAAAAATTAACTCTGTCCTAACTGGAACCAGGACAGATATCCACCCATTCCATACCATTTATGTCATGCTCAGGTTACACTCTTTCCAATACCTTGTAATTAATCACCATTTTCATCTATGATATATAGCAATCATGGTAGTGATGACATACAGTATTATATAATAATTAACATACTACAATTCAACTCATGGGCTATTCTCACCCAGTATCAAATCCCCTTGAGGCACACACCGGCCCTCCCCATTCTTTTGCATTACCCACCAAGTGCATCCAGGTCCCTGAGCAAAAGCAATCCCACGAATGGGTTTGCCTTTTCCCGAGGCAGGAGCAGCCCAGACTGTTTTACCCAGCATGTTTCTTACGTGCACTACAGGAACTTTATCCCCTTCTACAGTGCGTAACAGGTTTGTTTGGGCAGGTCCAGCTCGGTTGGCAGATCCCCTGGTATTGACTAACCAGGTGGGCTTTGCCAAATGTGTATCCCAATTTTTGAATGTCCCAGCACCCATTGCTTTCAGTGTAGTCTTCAACAGTCCATTGTATCGTTCAACTTTTCCAGAGGCTGGTGCATGATAGGGGATGTGATACACCCACTCAATACCATGTTCTTTGGCCCAAGTGTCTATAAGGTTGTTTCGGAAATGAGTCCCGTTGTCTGACTCAATTCTCTCTGGGGTGCCGTGTCGCCATAGGACTTGCTTTTCAAGGCCCAGGATAGTGTTCCGGGCGGTGGCATGGGGCACAGGATATGTTTCCAGCCATCCGGTGGTTGCTTCCACCATTGTAAGTACGTGGCGCTTGCCGTTGCGGGTTTGAGGGAGTGTGATGTAATCAATCTGCCAGGCCTCTCCATATTTATATTTCAGCCATCGTCCTCCATACCAAAGAGGTTTTGACCGTTTGGCTTGCTTGATTGCAGCACATGTTTCACAGTCATGAATAACCTGTGCTATAGTGTCCATGGTCAGGTCCACCCCTCGATCACGAGCCCATCTGTAGGTTGCATCTCTACCTTGATGGCCTGAGGTGTCATGGGCCCATCGGGCTATAAATAATTCACCTTTATGTTGCCAGTCCAGGTCCACCTGAGCCACTTCACTCTTAGCAGCCTGATCCACCTGCTGGTTGTTTTGATGTTCTTCAGTAGCCCGATTCTTGGGCACATGAGCATCTACATGGCATACCTTTACAACCAGGTTCTCTACCCGGGCAGCAATATCTTGCCACAATGCCGCAGCCCAGATGGGCTTGCCCCTGCGCTGCCAGTTGTTCTGCTTCCATTGCTGTAACCACCCCCACAGGGCATTTGCTACCATCCATGAATCAGTATAGAGATAGAGAACTGGCCACTTTTCTCGTTCAGCAATATCTAAAGCCAGCTGAATGGCTTTCACTTCTGCAAACTGACTCGATTCACCTTCTCCCTCAGCAGCTTCTGCAACTCGTCGTGTAGGACTCCATACAGCAGCTTTCCATCTCCGATGCTTTCCCACAATACGACAGGACCCATCAGTGAACAAGGCATATTTCTTCTCATTTTCCGGTAGTTTGTTGTACAGTGGGGCTTCTTCAGCACGGACCACCTCCTCCTCTGATGATATCCCAAAGTATTTGCCTTCTGGCCAGTCCATAATCACCTCCAAGATTCCTGGGCGACTGGGGTTTCCTATTCGAGCCCGCTGAGTAATCAGTGCAACCCACTTGCTCCATGTAGCATCAGTTGCATGATGTGTAGAGGGGACCCTTCCTTTGAACATCCAGCCTAGTACCGGCAGTCGGGGTGCCAGGAGGAGCTGCGCTTCAGTACCGACCACTTCCGAAGCAGATCGAACTCCTTCATATGCTGCCAATATCTCCTTTTCAGTTGGAGTATAGCGGGCCTCAGATCCTCTGTATCCCTGACTCCAAAACCCCAGGGGTCGACCTCGAGTTTCCCCAGGTTCTTTCTGCCAGAGGCTCCAGGTGGGGCCATTCTCCCCGGCTGTGGTGTAGAGCACATTCTTTACATCTGGTCCTGTTCGGACTGGCCCGAGGGCTACTGCATGAACTATTTCCTGCTTAATTTGTTCAAAGGCTTGTCGTTGCTCAGGGCCCCATTCAAAAGCATTCTTCTTACGGGTTACTTGGTAGAGCGGGTTTACAATCAGACTGTAATTTGGAATGTGCATTCTCCAAAACCCCACGACACCTAGGAAAGTTTGTGTTTCTTTTTTGCTAGTTGGTGGAGACATAGCTGTTATTTTGTTGATCACATCCATTGGGATTTGACGACGTCCATCTTGCCATTTTATTCCTAAAAACTGGATCTCTCGTGCAGGTCCTTTAACTTTATTCTGTTTTATGGCAAAACCGGCCTTCAGAAGGATTTGGACTATTTTCTTCCCTTTCTCGAAAACTTCTTCTGCAGTGTCACCCCACACAATGATGTCATCGATGTACTGCAGGTGTTCAGGAGCTTCCCCCTGCTCCAGCGCAGACTGGATTAGTCCATGGCAAACGGTAGGGCTGTGTTTCCACCCCTGGGGCAGCCGATTCCAGGTGTATTGGACACCCCTCCAAGTGAAAGCAAACTGTGGCCTGCACTGTGCTGCTAGAGGGATGGAGAAAAATGCATTAGCGATATCAATTGTGGCATACCACTTGGCTGCCTTTGATTCCAGTTCATACTGGAGTTCTAGCATGTCCGGCACTGCAGCACTCAGTGGTGGCGTGACTTCGTTCAGGCCACGATAGTCCACTGTTAGTCTCCACTCACCATTAGACTTTCGCACTGGCCATATGGGACTATTAAAAGGTGAATGAGTCTTGCTGATCACTCCTTGGCTCTCCAGTTGACGAATTAGCTTATGGATGGGACTCAGGGAGTCTCGGTTGGTGTGATATTGCCGCCGGTGCACAGTTGTGGTAGCGATCGGCACTTGCTGTTCTTCAACCCTCAGCAACCCCACAACAGAAGGGTCCTCTGAGAGACCAGGCAAGGTAGACAACTGTTTAATGTCCTCTGTCTCCAAGGCATCTATGCCAAAAGCCCAGCGGAACCTTTTTGGGTCCTTGAAATATCCTCTTCTAAGATAGTCTATGCCAAGGATGCACGGAGCATCTGGGCCAGTCACAATACGGTGCTTTTGCCACTCATTACCGGTTAGACTCACTTCAGCCTCCAATACAGTTAACTGCTGGGATCCCCCCGTCACACCATAAATACAGATGGGCTCTGGCCCTTTATAGCTTGATGGCATTAGAGTACATTGTGCACCGGTGTCTACCAAAGCCTTATACTTCTGTGCGTCTGACGTGCCAGGCCATCGAATCCACACAGTCCAATAAACTCGATTGTCCCTTTCCTCCCCCTGGCTGGAGGCAGGGCCCCTCTAGTCCTGGTCAGAATCTTCGTTTCTGTGTCTAAAGGACTGCCTGCTGGAAGTTGGAGCAGCAAACTTTTCAGAGAATTCCTTTTTCCCAATTGTTTTCCTTTGCAATTCACGTACCCGTGCCTCTAGGGTCGCAGTAGATTTTCCATCCCATTTTCTCATGTCCTCTCCATGGTCACGTAGGTAAAACCACAGGGTGGCGCGGTGTGTGTGCCCACCATATTGTCTTCCTTGCATAGATGAACGTTTACCCCTAATAGCTGAGACACTGGTTTGTACAGGTGGGGAGGAAAATAATCTCTCTTCAAGTTGGTGGATCTTTTCAGAAAGTTTCTCCAAAGCATTCTCTTTTAGCTGGTGGACACTGGTTCGTTCAGGTGGAGGGGAAGATAAATTCTCTTTAAGTTGGTGGACCTCTTCAGAGAGTTTCTCCACAGCCGAGACACAGGCCTGTAGGGAAGAGGAGAGATTTCCTTCGTACTGCCGGAGTAATTTAGCCACTTCATTCACTGGGGGATTCTCCTCCGCTTTCCAGGCTATTATTGCCAATGAGCTGGCATATGATGATGGTGCACTCCGTACAAACTTCCGCCACATAGGTGGTGTACACTGGACTGCATCTGGATCTGCGGATGTTTGTGCGTCGTCTAGGTCCTTATAAATTACTTCCCGTACGGCCAATTCCCTCAGGTACTGAATTCCCTTCTCCATGGTGGTCCATTTGCCTGGTAGACATACAAGTTCTTCCTTGAAGGGATACCTTTCCTGCACAGCTGACAGGAGACGCCTCCAGAGGCTGCGAGATCGTGCTCCATCTCCAATTGCTTTGTCAATGCATGCGTCCCTAGCAAGGGATCCCAGCCGCCTGGCTTCCTTGCCCTCTAATTCCACATAATTGGCTCCAGTGTCCCAGCACCGGAGCAGCCAGGTGACAAGCTGCTCGCCTATACAGCGACCAAAATCTTTTCGCACATCTCGTAGCTCACGCTGGTATAGAGTCCGGGTAGTTACTGTTGATTTTTCGACACCCTCATCCTCATCTTCAGTCTCCTGCACCTTTGATGGCTGGTGTAGAGTCCGGGTAGTTACTGTTGATTTTTCGACATCCTCATCCTCATCTTCAGTCTCCTGCACCTTTGATGGCCCAGCCTCGTCTTCACTATGCCCAGACTTAGCAGAAGACTGTCTGCGTTCTAAACGACCTGAGCCTCTATACCATTTTTTCACCTTGTCTACAGGGGCAACTTGCACTGCTACAGCTCGTTTCTCTGACCCAGACACAGGGTCTGCCACAGGGGTTGGAATACCCTCTGCGGGGTCAACTTGCACTGCTACAGCTCGTTTCTCTGACCCAGACACAGGGTCTGCCACAGGGGTTGGAATACCCTCTGCAGGGTCAACTTGCACTGCTACAGCTTGTTTCTCTGACCCAGCCACAGGAGTGGGAGCAGCTGTAGGAGCTGGAGCTGCTGCAGGAGCTGGAGTGGCTGCGGGAGCTGGAGCTGGAGCGGCTGCAGGAGCTGGAGCGGCTGCAGGAGCTGGGACTGGAGTAGCTGCAGGAGCTGGAGCGGTTGCAGGAGCTGGAACTGGAGCGGCTGCAGGAGCTGGAGCGGCTGCAGGAGCTGGAGCTGGAGCGGCTGCAGGAGCTGGAGCTGGAGTAGCTGCAGGAGCTGGAGCGGTTGCAGGAGCTGGAACTGGAGTGGCTGCAGGAGCTGGAGCTGGAGTGGCTGCAGGAGCTGGAGCGGCTGCAGGAGCTGGAACTGGAGCGGCTGCAGGAGCTGGAGCTAGGTTGCTAGTAGCATCAATTGCAGCTCGATAGGCACAAGCCAGACCCCAGCACGCTACAGTGATTTGTGTCACTTTGGAACTGCCAGAGTCATGACACCTTTTTTTCAAGCATTCTGCCAGCTTTTTAGGATTTTGCAGTTGTTCAGGGGTGAATGTCCAAAACACTGGAGGTGACCACTGCTCTAGAAACCTGCCCATATCCTCCCACACTCCCTGCCACTCGCAACTATCCCGCATCAAGACAGATCTCCGGATGAGATTCCTAAGTAGTTGTTTAACCCTCAACAAAACCTGAAGCGCATTCAGGAGACATAACAACAAGAGCAGGCTGGTCTGAGTATCCCAAGGATATTCAACATCTCGGAGAACCACCGTAACTAGCTCGGGGGATAAGAGTGTGGTGGTGAAGGAGAAAGGGAGAGTGAACAGGTAGGGAAACATGTCTTCCCCTGTCCCCTTCACAGATTGGCTCCCTAACGAAAACAGGCAATAGGTGTAATTGCTAATAGTTTCCGAGATATGGGTTCCAAAGTATAGAGTCGACGTCAGTGCTGAGTACAAATACCAGGTTAGAGTCGTGACCAGATATTTCATCATTTCATAAGCCATTGTTACACCGCACAGTACCATAACAATCTTAAACCAGGGCCCGGAAAGGATAAACAGCATGACAGGGAGCACATACAGAAAGTAACGCGCTATAAAACTCAAATTGGAAAACAGGCACAGCAGACTGGAGATTAAGGCAATCAACATCGTGACTAGCAACTATTAAGCAGGTCCAATACTTATACCAATTTTAGTTTAACACACTCTGGTCAAATTTGTCGATATCTCAAACCTTCGAGCCCCACGTTGGGCGCCAAAAGGACTGTTGTGGTTTAAGCCGGCCGGCAGCTAAACACCACACAGCCGTTCGCTCACCCTCCCCCCTCCCTCTCCGGGATGGGGGAGAGAAACGGGAAAGTGAAGCCGGTGAGTTGAGATAAAGACAGTTTATTAAGACAGGAATATAATAATAACAATAATAATAATAATAGTGATAATGATAATAGTATTAATAATAATAATGTGTAAGAAAACAAGTGATGCACAATGCAATTGCTCACCACCCGCTGACCGATGCCCAGCCTATCCCCGAGCAGCCGGCCCCCCACCCCGGCCAGCCACCCCTATATATTGTTTAGCATGACGTCAGATGGTATGGAATACCCCTTTGGCCAGTTTGGGTCAGCTGTCCTGGGTCTGTCCCCTCCCAGCTCCTGCTGCACCCCCAGCCTGCTCGCTGGCAGGACAGAGCGAGAAGCCAAAAAGTCCTTGGCCTGGAGTAAACACTGCTCTGCAACAATTAAAACATCAGCATGTTATCAGCGCTCTTCTCATCCTAATCCAAAACATAGCACCCTACCAGCTACTAGGAGGGAAAATTAACTCTGTCCTAACTGGAACCAGGACAGAGACCCTCAGACACGCGCCTCCAGCCAGCCAGCAATTCGCCACTGCCCAAAGCTCATCTTTAACACCGTAGCCAATTTACTTTATCTCGACCTTGCTCAAGTTTTTGGTTCTACCGCTGTTTTCCTCATCATCTCTAACTCAGGGACGTGTGAAACAGCAGAAAGCTCCCTGTGAATTCCTTTCCCACAGGTTTTCTCATTTTTAATGCTGGAATTCTAATGTATCTTTCTACTTTCTTGTTAATTATTGCTTTCTAGTAATTTTATTTTCAGAGAATATATATGTCTGCAAAACCCATTTAAAAAATCCTAAGATTTGTCAGGATGCCGAGATTTTTGTCTAAAAATCAATCCATCATTTCAGTTCCTACAATAATTTAAATTAAATAGAGGAAACTGCCAATAAAAGAAAATACAGAATCAAATGCAGGTTCTGAAAACACTTGCCAGTACAATTTCTAATGACATTTAAGCATATTATTGTATATTTTTTATGTAACCAATTGCAAAATAGTTTGACTTGCTGTTGTGGTTTAACCCGGTCGGCAGCTAAACACCACACAGCCGTTCGCTCACCCTCCCCCCTCCCTCTCTGGGATGGGGGAGAGAAACGGGAAAGTGAAGCCGGTGAGTTGAGATAAAGACAGTTTATTAAGACAAGAATAATAATAATAATAATAATAATGATAATAGTACTACTAATAATAATGTGTACGAAACAAGTGATGCACAATGCAATTGCTCACCACCCGCTGACCAATGCCCAGCCTATCCCTGAGCAGCTGGCCCCCCCCACCCTGGCTAGCCACCCCTATAAATTGTTTAGCATGATGTCAGATGGTATGGAATACCCCTTTGGCCAGTTTATGTCAGCTGTCCTGGGTTTGTCCCTTCCCAGCTCCTGCTGCACCCCTAGCCTGCCTAGGTGCCTAAGGTGCTGGAGCAAGCTCAGTTATCCCATGCCTTTTTCCATCAATCCACCAAAGTCTTGACGAAACAATTCACTATATCTATCACTGATGCCAAATTGATTGTCCAAACATGTCCTGACTGTCAACAACATGTTTTGACCGCATCTTTAATGGTAAACCATAGAGGTTCCTTACAGTTATGGCGGACCGACGTAACACATATTCCAGACTTTGGTCGCTTGAAATATGTTCACGTATTGGTAGATACTTTCTCTCATGCTATTTGGGCAACAGTTGCAGTGGGTGAAACTAGTCGCCATGTCCAGGCTCACTTCCGTGTTGCTTTTGTGGCACTAGGCATCCGAAAAGAAATAAAACCTGACAGTAGCCCTGCATATGGTAGTCACTCCCTTCAAACCTTTTTTCAAACTTGGGGTATCCGACACATCACAGGCATTCCTTATTCCCCCAGGGGCCAAGCCATTGTTGAGCACACACATCGCACCTTGAAAACACTGCCGAATAAACAAAAAGGGGGAGACACCCAGGAAACACCACAGAACAGGTTGGGAAAGGCACTTCACGTAATGACTCACCTGTCATTACCCTTTCCTCACAAAGAGGTACCGCCCATAGTAAAACATTAAAAAAATATGGATTCCACGCTGTCACGGGTACCACAGTCAGAGCAGGCCTTAGTAATAGTAAAAAATTTAAATACAGGTCTTTGGGAGGGACCCCAGCCTCTAATAACTTGGGGTCGAGGGTATGCTTGTGTCTCCACAGGTCACGGACCAAGATGGGTACCAGCAAGGGGGCTAACGCCATGGTTGGCCTCCTCCTCACAATCGCTGCTGTCATCGGTTATTGCCAGCCCTGGGTCTCCATCCAACCACGCCGCAACATCTGGGTCACCCTCGCCAACATGACAGGACAAGAAGCGATGTGCCTGTCCTGGGCTAGTGCTAACGACCCATTCACGACATGTAAGGTGGGGAACCCAGCAGATAACAAAGACTGGACTGTCTACTTGCCGCAAGTGCCCCTAG
Organism: Anser anser; assembly: GCF_964211835.1. Taxonomy (NCBI): domain Eukaryota; kingdom Metazoa; phylum Chordata; class Aves; order Anseriformes; family Anatidae; genus Anser; species Anser anser. Next base: position 16,783 of record NW_028154222.1, on the reverse strand, counting down.
AGCCACAGGAATTAGATATCCTGGGATGTGAAACAGCAACAGCGTGTGTAAGGTTTAATTGCTCAGGCAAAAAAACAAATCATGAAACAAATGGTCAACGCCACACTTGCTCCTTATTGCAATGCATCTCTTTGCTGTCATTATACAAAACTATAATAGCATCCTTCCTTGCGCCAGGAGCCGCTCTGCTCGGCTGTGGGATCGACTGTGGAACGGACGCCCCTAGGTGCACCCCGAGCATTTTTTCCTCGGAGGGGTCTCCACTCTCAGCCGCTCACCAGGGGGGTAGACAAGGACCTCCTGAAGCCGCAGACAAATTATTTTAAGTGATATTTTCTTGTGGTGTGAATGAGAAGTGCAAGAGGCCTCTTTGCGTGATTGTGTGATTGTGCTGTGCGAGTGAGATGCAGCATTGCTGTGAAGCAACATCCCTAGCTCTTAGTGGCTTGTTGACTGACGTAGATTCTAGTAGGCACACTACTTTACAATCATAGTTCTGCATGTGATTTTGACCCTGTTGCTTATTGTACCTTGCTTATTGCAGTGTCTGCGGTGATTGATAGAAAAATCTATAGAAAGCATTTGGTTGATTGAAAATAAAAAGCGATTTACTTTAGCGATTCTTCTTTAAACAATGCCTGTTCTTCAGTAAATACACTTAAACTACTGGCTGCTAGAAACTGGAAGAAGACATGACTCAGGGGTACCTTTGTTTTTCCTGGTTTTCTGTTTGCTGCTAGGCAGTGGTTGAGGCAGTTTATTCAGCTGTGTGGAACTTTTGGTCTAATTAAGTATTAGTGCTGTTGTGCACCAAGAATTATCAGCTCATTAGAATGAATAGAGTAGCTGGAAAGCTGTGCAGAGGAAAAGGATCTGGGGGTGCTGATTGATGCTCACCTGAACATGAGCCGGCAGTGTGCCCAGGTGGCCCAGAAGGCCAATGGCATCAGGAACAGTGTAGCCAGCAGGACCAGGGAGGTGATTGTTCCCCTGTACTCAGCTTTGGTGAGGCCGCACCTCGAGTACTGTGTTTAGTTTTGGGCCCCTGTTGTGGTTTAACCTGGCCAGCAGCTAAGCACCACACAGCCGTTCACTCACCCTCCCCCCTCCTTCTCTGGGATGGGGGAGAGAATGAGGAAAGAAATGAAAACCTGTGGGTTGAGATAAAGACAGTTCATTAGGACAGAAAAGAAAGGATAATAATAATAATGATAATAGTACTACTAATAATAACGTGTATAATGGTGAGTAATTGCATCGTGCATCACTGTTTATTCTTTTAGTTGTCATTATTGTTTTTTTTCTTTCTTTTTTTTTTCTTATTAAGCCGTCGTTATATTAATCCATAAGTTCTTTTCAATTCTCTCCCCCATCCCACTGTGGGGGTGGGCAGGGGGAAGGGGAATGAGCGAATGGCTGTGTGGTGCTTAGCTGCCTGCCAGGTAAAACCACAACAGTCCTTTTTGGTGCCCAACATTGGGCACAAAGGGTTGAGATAACAACAGATCTGACCAAAGTATGTTAAAACACATTTTTTATACGCATCATATTTGTTTAATATTTGGTGTTCACAGTGTTGATTTATTTGCTCTCAGGGTTGTTTTTCTTGTTTATAAATTCTGGGGCTGGCCTAAGGTTGTTTATGGTTTTGTCAGTTTGTATATAGCATGTGCTCATGTTACACCAACTGTGAACTTAATCTGGTGTTTGTACTCAGTATTGCCATCATTCTTGCACTTCAGGAACATTCTCATAGTAACTATTAACAAGTATACTCTTTACTTTTTCTCTGCAGGGAGCTGGTCTGGGTAGGGGACAAGGTTCGACACCTTCCCCTTCTCCTCCAGGTGTGTGGTGGTTTTACTCTGGTGGGCAGCCAAGCTCCACCACAACCGCTCTCTCACTCCCCCCCCCCTCCTCAAAGAGGAAGGGGGAGAAAATACAACACAAAGAGCTCGAGGTTTGAAATGAGAATGATTTAATTAAAGGGAAAGGGAATGGGGAGAAAAAGAAACAAAAGAAACAATAAGGCCGCGCGGAAGCACAGAGAGAAAGAAAAAAAGTTATTCTCTACTTCCCATCAACGAGCGATGTTCAGCCACGTCCTGGGAAGCAGGGCCTCAAAATGCATAGCGGTTGTTCAGGAGGACAGCCCCCTCCCCCACAAGAGCCCCCCCTTTTTATTGCTGAGTGTGACATCAGGTGTTATGGCATATCCCTTTGGTTGGTTCAGGTCAGCTGCCCTGGCGATGTCCCCTCCCCATCACTTGCCCACCCCCAGCCTGCTGGCTCCTGGGGGCTTAGAGGGAGTCCTGTGCCAGCACTATGCGGCAATAGACACAACACTGGAGTGATACCAGTGCTGTTCCAGCTACGAGTGCAGAGCACAGCACTGTGTGGGCTGCTGCAGGGAAAGGTGACCATCCCAGACAGACCCAACACAACCTCCACCCTTTATTCCATAACATTTGTGTCACACTCAGGTCCCACATAGTTTAGTATATAGATATTCTCATCACCATTGTTCTCTGTCCATTAAAGTATTTATACGTCTGTACTTCTTTTCATTCCATAGGTCTTTCTCGGAAAATGTTCATAAGAACTGTTGATGGTTTCAGCTTCATCTGTCAAAGTGGTCACTCAGGGCAGGCGAAGTTGGTTTTCTTGACACCAGCATCAGCTTAGTTCACGTCACTGTTGCACTTGCCTAGTTCCTTGCGAAGTTGACCTGTCGTTGGTTCTTCAGTGTCCTCCTACAACACATAACTTAGATTACAAATTAGTTTTCTCTCAAGGTTAAATCTCCTTGAGGCACGCACTTTATATCCCCATTCTTTTGCATGACCCACCAGGTATACCCTGGTCCTTGGGCGAAGACAATCCCACGAGTGGGTTTGCCTTTTCCCATGGCAGGAGCAACCCACACCGCCTTCCCCATCCACTTCCCTACATGCACTACGGGGACTTTAGCTCCTTTCACCGTGTGTAGGGGTTTTGTTTCAGCAGGACCAGCACAGCTGCCAGACCCCCTGTTGTTATCTAGCCAAGTGGCCTCTGGTGGATTTATGTCCCATTGTTTCCATGTCCCAGCACCCAATGCTCGTAACATAGTCTTTAAAAGTCCATTGTACCTCTCAACCTTCCCAGAGGCTTGTGGGTGATAAGGTATGTGATACACCCACTCAATACCATGCCTTTTGGCCCAGGAGGTGACAAGATTGTTTCGGAAGTGACTCCCATTGTCAGTCTCAATTCTCTCTGGTGTACCATAACGCCACAGCACTTGTCTTTCCAGGCCCAAGATAGTGTTTCGGGCCGTGGCATGGTTTACGGGGTATGTTTCCAGCCACCCAGTAGTTACTTCTACCATGGTGAGCATGTAACGTTTGCCTTGGCGGGTTTGTGGGAGTGTTCCGATGTAGTCAATATGCCAGGCCTCACCATATTGAAACCCTAGCCATCTCCCCCTACTCCAGGGAGATTTTACCTCCATGGCTCTCTTGATTGCAGCACAGGTCTCACACTCATGGGTAACCTGTGTGATGGCCTCAGTGGTCAGGTCCACCCCTCGATCACGAGCCCATCTGTATGTGGCATCCTTCCCCAGATGTCCTGATGTTTCATGGGCCCATCGAGCTACAAACAGCTCACCCTTACGTCCCCAGTCCAGGTCCACCTGAGCCACATCAATTTTCGAAGCTCGATCCACTTCTTCGTTGTTCTGATGTTCTTCAGTTGCGCGGCTCTTGGGCATGTGGGCATCCACATGACATACCTTTACAGCCAGGTTTTCTACCCGGGCAGCAATATCTTGCCACAGGGTGGCAGCCCAGATAGGTTCACCTCTGCGCTGCCAGTTGCTCTGTTTCCATTGCTGCAGCCACCCCCACAGAGCATTTGCCACCATCCATGAGTCAGTGTAGAGATACAGTACTGGCCATTTTTCTCTTTCGACAATCTCTAGAGCCAGTTGTATAGCTTTCACTTCTGCATACTGACTCGACTCGCCTTCCCCTTCCATGGCCTCCACAACTCATCGTGTGGGACTCCACACAGCAGCTTTCCACTTCCGATGGCCCCCTACCACACGGCAGGATCCATCAGTGAACAACACATATTGCTTTCTGTCTTCAGGCAACTCGTAATTAACGCTACCCACTTACTCCACGTAGGATCAGTTGCATGACGTGTAGTGGGGATTTTCCCTTTGAACATCCAATGTAACACAGGTAACCAAGGGGCCAAGAGGAGTTGTGCTTCTGTACCCACAACTTCTGAAGAGGCTCGAATCCCCTCATATGCTGTTAATATCTCTTTTTCAGTTGGGGTGTAATTGGCTTCTGATCCTCGATAGCCCCGGCTCCAGAACACCAGAGATCGACCTCGAGTTTCTCCTGGGGTCTTCTGCCAGAGGCTCCAGGTGAGCCCATGCTCCCCAGCTGCAGTGTAAAGTATGTTTTGCACAGCTGGTCTGTGACGGACAGACCCAAGGGCTACTGCACAAGCTATTTCTTGTTTGAGTTGTTCAAAGGCCTGTTGTTACTCAGGGCCCCACTCGAAATAGTTTCTCTTTCGAGTCACTCGATATAGAGGACTCACAAGCTGACTATAGCCTGGCACATGCATTCTGCAGAATCCCACAAGGCCTAGGAAAGCTTGCGTTTCTTTTTTGCTAGTTGGCGGAGACATTGCCGTTATTTTGTTGATCACATCCATCAGAATATGGCGACGTCCATCCTGCCATTTTACCCCTAAGAACTGGATTTCCTGTGCGGGTCCCTTGACCTTACTCTGTTTAATGGCAAAACCATCTTTCAGGAGAATTTGGATTACTTTCTTCCCTTTCTCAAAAACCTCTTCAGCTGTGTTGCCCACACAAGGATGTCATCAATGTACTGCAGGTGTTCAGGAGCTCCCCCTTGTTCCAGTGCAGACTGGATCAGTCCATGGCAAATGGTAGGGCTGTGTTTCCACCCCAGGGGCAAGCGATGCCAGGTGTATTGGATGCCCCTCCAAGTGAAAGCAAACTGCGGCCTGCATGCTGCTGCCAGAGGGATGGAGAAAAATGCGTTAGCAATATCGATTGTGGCATACCACTTGGCTGCCTTTGACTCTAGTTCGTACTGAAGTTCTAGCATGTCCGGCACTGCAGCACTCAGCGGTGGTGTGACTTCGTTCAGGCCACGATAGTCCACCGTTAGCCTCCACTCTCCATTAGACTTTCGCACTGGCCATATAGGACTATTAAAGGGTGAGTGAGTCTTGCTGATCACTCCTTGGCTCTCCAGATGATGAACTAACTCATGGATAGAGATCAGGGAGTCTCGGTTGGTGCGATATTGCCGCTGGTGCACAGTTGTAGTCGCAATTTGCCCTTGCTGTTCTTCAATCCTCAGTAATCCTACAGCAGAAGGGTCTTCTGGGAGGCCAGGCACGGTAGACAGCTGCTTAATCTTCTCTGTACTCAAGGCAGCTACGCCAAAAGCCCACCGGTACCCTTTTGGATCCTTGAAGTACCCTCTCTTGAGGTAGTCTATGCCAAGGATGCATGGAGCCTCTGGGCCAGTCACGATGGGGTGCTTTTGACATTCATTCCCAGTTAGACTCACTTCAGCTTCCAATACAGTTGGCTCTTGGGATCCCCCTGTCACTCCAGAGATACAGATGAGTTCTGCCCCTTGGTGGCCTGATGGCATTAAGGTACACTGTGCGCCAGTGTCCACTAGAGCTTTGTATTCTTGTGGTTCCAGTGTGCCAGGCCATCAGATCCACACAGTCCAATAAATCCGGTTATCCCTCTCCTCTACCTGGCCAGAGGCAGGGCCCCTCTAGTCCTGGTTGGAGAGTCTGTTGCTTAATTCTTGCAAATGAGAAGCAGAGGTTCATTCATCAGGGTCAAGAATAACATCAGCTCTTCTACTGCCTCTGGGGAACTGCCCAACAGAAACTGGGGCAGCGATCCTCCTAGGGGCCTCTTTTCTTGCTGCTGTATCTTTCCGCAGTTCATGTACCCGAGCAGCTAGGGCCGAGGTCGGTTCACCGTCCCACTTCCTCATATCTTCCCCATAGTCACGTAAATAAAACCACAAGGTACCCTGTGGTGTGCGTCCCCCATTCTCTCTTGCTTGAGCTGGAGAATGCTGGCTCTTAATGGCTGAAAGATTCTTCCATCTACGTGAGGAGGATTTTATGTGTTCTTCTAACTGTTGGGACAGTCTCTCCGCGGCTGAAATACAGGCCCGTACTGGGGCAGACAGATTTTCTTCATATTTATGAAGCTGGTTGGACATAGTATCCACTGTTGGCCCCATCCCCTCCTCCCAATCCATTGCTGCCAGTGTGCTGGCATGTGATGAGGGTGCAGCCCGTACCAACTTCTGCCACATGGATGCTGTGCACTGGACTTCATCAGGGTCTTTAGGTGTCTGGGCATTGTCCAAATCACTATAAACCATCTCCAGAACAGCTAATTCCCGCAGGTGCTGGATACCTTTAACCATAGTGGTCCACTTGCCTACTTGATATACAGTATCTTCCTTGTGGGGATACCTTTCTTTCATAGCTGCCAGGAGTCGCCTCCAGAGGCTGAGAACCTGTGCCCCTCTCCCAATTACTCTATCAATGAGCCTTTCTCTTGAGAGGGATCTCAGCTGCTTGGCTTCACTGCCTTCTAATTGTTGGCTATTGGCCCCAGTGTCCCAGCATCAAAGCAACCAGGTGAGGATGTGCTCACCTGGATGACGACTGAAATCCGTTCGTGTTTCTGGCAACTCACTTAAGGATAGAGATCGGGTGGTTTCTGATTCATTTATGATTTCGGTCTCTTCTCCCTGATGTTGTTGTGATGATGCTGCTTTAGAGCTGCCTGCCTTTCTCTCTTCTCCCTCCTCCTTAGGAGGATTTTCTTCCCTTACTAAACGAGCTGACTTCTGTTTCCGTTGTTTTGTCTTGACTATGGGGGCGACTGATACCATAGTTGGTTGGTCCTCTGGGGTGGTCACAGTGTGTGTTATCTCGTCATCGAATTCAGAAACTTCCCTACCCCCTTGAGGGTGCTGGGCAGTGTTAATTGACATTTGATAGGCGTAAGCCAGACCCCAGCAGAGTGCAGCAAGCTGATGGAGTTCTCTGGTATTGCCAGGGTCAGGGCATACGTCTTTCAAACATTCTACCAGTTTTATTGGATTTTGCACTTGTTCAGGGGTGAAGTTAAGAACCATCGGAGGAGAAAACCGTGACAGGTATCTGCCCATATCCCCCCACACACCTTGCCACTCACAACTACTTTGTCTCGGGGCAGGTTATTTGGATGATATTCTTAATAAAATGTTTGACCTTAGGGAGGAAGAAAAACACTAGAACTAGTAATAGGAGGATAACATCCGACCAAGGGTATCCAAAATACTCAAAGGCTGCTGCAATTAGCCCACAGGGAGAGAAGAAGAAGGCACCACTCCCGATATTATTCACAAATTGACTACTAGGGGAGAAAAAGAAGGCGGCGTAATTCTTAATATTTCCAAAAAGATAATCTCCAGGAGACCAGAAGGATAACAATGCAGGCCCTGAGTACCCGACGAAACTGAAGGCCAGCATGTTACAGCACAGCATGATAAAGAAACCAAACACAGATTTCAACACGTTCTCCGATCGGATATAGAGGAAAAAAGAGAACAGAGAACGGACTACATACAAAATAGTCACACAGAAAAATATTAACAGCAAACCGAACATCGTGACTAGCAAGTATGTTAGTTATAAATGCTTTAATCAATTCTACTGTTATCTCAACCCTCATGCCCCACGTTGGGCGCCAAAAAGGACTGTGGTGGTTTTACTCTGGTGGGCAGCCAAGCTCCACCACAACCGCTCTCTCACTCCCCCCCCCCTCCTCAAAGAGGAAGGGGGAGAAAATACAACACAAAGAGCTCGAGGTTTGAAATGAGAATGATTTAATTAAAGGGAAAGGGAATGGGGAGAAAAAGAAACAAAAGAAACAATAAGGCCGCGCGGAAGCACAGAGAGAAAGAAAAAAAGTTATTCTCTACTTCCCATCAACGAGCGATGTTCAGCCACATCCTGGGAAGCAGGGCCTCAAAATGCATAGCGGTTGTTCAGGAGGACAGCCCCCTCCCCCACAAGAGCCCCCCCTTTTTATTGCTGAGTGTGACATCAGGTGTTATGGCATATCCCTTTGGTTGGTTCAGGTCAGCTGCCCTGGCGATGTCCCCTCCCCATCACTTGCCCACCCCCAGCCTGCTGGCTCCTGGGGGCTTAGAGGGAGTCCTGATGCTGTGCCAGCACTACGCAGCAATAGACACAACACTGGAGTGATACCAGTGCTGTTCCAGCTACGAGTGTGTTGTGGTTTAACACGGCTGGCAGCTAAACACCACACAGCCGTTCGCTCACCCTCCCCCCTCCGTCTCTGGGATGGGGGAGAGAAACGGGAAAGTGAAGCCGGTGAATTGAGATAAAGACAGTTTATTAAGACAGGAATATAAAAACAACAATAATAATAATAACAGTGATAATGATAATAGTATTAATAATAATAATGTGTAAGAAAACAAGTTATGCACAATGCAATTGCTCACCACCCGCTGACCGATGCCCAGCCTATCCCCGAGCAGCCGGCCCCCCCACCCCGGCCAGCCACCCCTATATATTGTTTAGCATGACGTCAGATGGTATGGAATACCCCTTTGGCCAGTTTGGGTCAGCTGTCCTGGGTCTGTCCCCTCCCAGCTCCTGCTGCACCCCTAGCCTGCTCGCTGGCAGGACAGAGCAAGAAACCGAAAAGTCCTTGGCCTGGTGTAAACACTGCTCTGCAGCAATTAAAACATCAGCATGTTATCAGCGCTCTTCTCATCCTAATCCAAAACATAGCACCCTACTAGCTACTATGAGGAAAAATTAACTCTGTCCTAACTGGAACCAGGACAGAGTGCAGAGCACAGCACTGTGTGGGCTGCTGCAGGGAAAGGTGACTCCATCCCAGACAGACCCAACACAAGGTGAAGAAGAAGAATTTGAAGAAGAATTTGAAGAATTTGAAGAATTTGAAGAATTTGAAGAAGAAGAAGAAGAAGAAGAAGAAGAAGAAGAAGAAGGAAAACAACAATAACAATTTGAGTAGAAGAACAACTTGAAGAATTGGAAGAATTTGAAATATTTGGAGAATTTAAAGAGGAATTCAAATTAGAATTTGAAGAAGAATTTGAAGACGAAGAATTTGAGGAAGTATTTGAAGAAGAATTTGAAGAGGAAGAAATTGAAGAGG